>NW_020665249.1:180761-185808 GCF_002925995.2 Terrapene triunguis
AGAACCCAGGAATCCAGGCTCCCAGCCCCCATTCCCCACTAATGCAGGCGGTGGGCATGCTGTCCCCTGGCCAGGGTATCTCAGGAATGTTGGTGCACTGGAGACAAAGGCAGGGTGGAGCTGGGATTAGGGCTGGAACAAGAAGGCGGGGGAGTGGCTGCTGAAAGGCAGAGGGTGGGAGGGGGGTACAGGGGCAGGGGTGTGCACTGCACAGCGTGGCGCAGGGGGAACTACGGAGTGGGCTGTACCCAGGGATGGACAGTACTGGGATGCAGCTGCTCCCTGCAGCCTCTCCCACTCCCTTGGGCCAGTGCAAACAAAGTCAATGGGCTTTGCATTGGCTGCTTGTCCCAATGTAGCAGGGCCCCAGCGCAAAGGGGCCAGTGCAGGCAACATCTCTTCCATGGCCCTGCAACCTCCCCAGCCTCCAGCACCGTCCCTGGCACCAGTGGTCTCTTTGGTGTCTGGCTTCTAACTATTGGTACAGTCTGGGCCGTGAAATACCACCTCTGTCACCAGCCAGCTGCTGCCTCTTCCTGGGCCGCCGATCCCACGGGCAGCGAGGGGAGGGCGATCCCCTCTGGCTATTCAGACTGCGCTCTTTGGGTAGAGACCACCCCCGGGACCCCTGCAGCACCCGGCACGATGGGGGTGGACAGGTGCTGTCACAATACAAATGACGCCAGGCTCACCGGCTCTGCCCGTAGGCGAGGTGCCAAGCCTGGGGTCTAGTCTCAGTTCCTTGTATAAGTCACTGAATCTCCCTGTGCCTCTGTTTCCCCATCTGTGGATTGGGACAGTTCCCAACCTCACAGGGGTGCAGGGAGGCCAGCCAAGTCCACGAAGCTTTGCAAGCGCCTGGATGCTCCAGGCTCAAATCCCGCCCAGTAGACAGGACCTCCGGGATTCACTCCAACTCAACATGCTGGTGTGCAGCAGCTACGACACAGACCCTTCTACGGCCTGGCTGCGGCGTCAGCAGGGAGACCACAGCCTGAACATTGGCCCCGTCACCCCAGGCAGAAGGGGGCAGAAGTGCAGCACTGGGGGAAACCTGGACCTTCGCCTGATGGGGATTCTGACCCAGTCTGCACTGGGGGCGGGGGTGTGGACACGCCATTCCTGCCCCACTAGAGCCAGCTGCGAGTCTTCTCCCATTGAAACGTGGTTTTTGCAAACCCAGCTTTGTCGAAAACAAGGAGCTGCCCAGTGCGATGTCTGGGTTTGACCAATTCCTCTCCACTTTTGACGAAAACAGACTGAAAAAAAACTGATTTTCAGAAAGCCCCTTTCTCTTTAACCCTGCCCCAGAGCCCAGTCTCCATCCCTCCCAAACAGATTTAATTTTACTGTCAAAACCCCAAACATTCTTCAGGGGAAACTTTCACAAGACATTTGGAGGGGGTTTATTTTTTAAATTTCCCAAGGAAAACAGCTACTTTTGGGACAGGCTCTAGTGTTTGCACCAGTGCATACAGAAACCCCCCCCCCCCCAACAGAGGGGGTGGAGGGGTGTGATTCATGGAGCAGGATGAATGCTGTCACAGGAGCCCAGAGGGGCAGTCCAGGGGCTTTTCATGAGCTCCAATTCCCTCAGCATCCAGGGGTTTCCCACGGCCACATGGCCTGCAGGACAGGAAGGGGTTAATGCTCCCAGGCTGGGCCCTGAGCCGGCCTTTCTCATGCTAATGCCAGGCCTGCACGTCTGGCTCAGGCAGGGTATGCTGGGCTCAGGGGGAGGGGAGTGGGGCTGCTGGGTTTTCAATGACCAAGGCACCTGAGGTTTCCAGGGACCAGACTGGGGCTGGGCAGAGCCCTGGGTTAAAAAGGACAAGCTGGCACGCAGGGCTCAGCATGGCTCGGGTTTGGCCCAACTGCCCCTGTCACGGTGCCAAACCCGTGCTGCAACCGAGCCCAGCAGGTCAAAAGCCCAGACCAGCAGTGGGGCCCAGCCCTGTGGGCCACTGGAGCAGCTGCTGCCTGGTGGGTGTAGTGGGTGGGTGGGGACTTACTCTCCGTCCCCCTCCCGCACCTGACTGTCCTCCTTTTCCAGCTCTCCCCTCCACACAAGGGCCATGTTTCTCTCCCCAGCGGGCCGGGGGCCTTCATGGGACACCAAACTCCAAAAGAGAGCGCGGCAAGAGAAGTTTGGGAACCTGTGGGCTAGAGCGCACGGGGACCCCCTGGAGCAGGCAGACCTGCACTTCCTAGACACAAGGCGCCCCCCCCCCCCCCGCACACCCGGTGCCTAATACAAACAGTACACACCCTACATTCCTACACACCCTCCTCCAGACACAACCTGTATCCCTACACCACAGCTGTACACACAGTGACTGGGAGTCGCCGGTAGGACCTGTACCCACAGACACCGCACAGACCCTGCCTTCCTCTCAGCAGGATATTTTACATCTAGAGCACCTGGGTGTATTGCAAAAGCCCCCCACCCTCCTGCAGAACTGCCCTGTGCAGAGGGTATGCCCAGTGTCCCTAGACAGCACCCGTACCGGCCCTCAACCCAGCAGCCTGTCACCAGACCCGGGAGACAGGCAGCCAGCTGGCAGAGGGTCAGTCCAGGGTAGGGTGTGCCCGGCTGTCACCGGCCAAGGGGCCCTCTCTCTGCTAGACCTGCCTCAGGCCAATAGTTACCCAGGACTGAAGGTGAGCACATGCAGGTGCTGCAGAAAGGAGCCACGTGCATGTAGAGTCCATTTTAACATCCCCTGTACACACAGGGGCAGGCAGCGCGATGGGGACATGACACAATTCAGCCCCCGAGTCCGTTACATTTGGCTTCCCCTCCCTCCCTTTCAGCGATTGAAGTCATTTCCAGCAGCAGTGAGGGACATACCGATGCCAGGACCCGCAGCACTGCATGTCTCTCGCAAGAATAGCTGGGGTGCTCGGGGCGGCCAAGCGGGGTCAGACCAATGCGTAGGTGCTGGATCTGGGGGTGCTGGAAAACAGGAGTTTTCATTCCACAAAGCCAGGATGGGCAGGGATGGTGTCTCTAGCCTCAGTTTGCCAGAAGCTGGGAATGGGCGACAGGGGATGGATCACTTGATGATTCCCTGTTCTGTTCATTCCCTCTGGGGCACCTGGCACTGGCCACTGTCAGAAGACAGGACACTGGGCTAGATGGACTTCTGGTCTGACCCAGTACAGCGGTTCTTATGTTCTAAAGCATTTTCCAACCAAGCTAAGATTCCAGTTTCCTGGGGTGTATGGTGGTGGGGTTGTTTTGCTGTTTTCCCTGCAGGTCAACCCAGAAAAATCCAAAACAAAATGCAAATTTTCAATCCATTTTGTCAAAAACCCACAAAGAAAATGAAATTTTCCCAGGAGTTCCCGTTTCCCTTGAAAAGCCAGGGGGCTGTTTAGACTAAGAAAAAACGACTTCAGAGGCAAGATTTGTTTCTAGCTAAAATGGCAGAGCAGCCCTATAGGAAATAAGGACAGGGCTGCGCTATGCCATTATATGGCCTCCTTTGCTGTCCTAGCCGAGCTTCTCATATGTTTATCCCCCACGCCCCGTGACCTGGGGAAAAGCGCACGTCCCCATATTACAGGTGGGGAACCGAGACACGGGCGTGGGGTGCGTCTACACAGCAATTGGGTGTGACTGCAGCACACACAGGCAGAGCTTTCATTGATCGAGCGGCAGCGTGGGCTGGACCAGGACAGGGACCCCTTCGCATCCCTGAGTGGCACAGCAGTGCTGGCCGAAGTCTGTGGTGTGCACACACACGCATACACCTGGTCTCCACTAGAAACCAGTGGTACAATAGAGCCCAAGGCCAGAAGGGCCCTTGGGATCAACTGGTCTGACCTCCTGGACGACACAGGCCAAAGACCTGCCCCACAATAATTCCGATTGAAGTACAGTCATTTTTTAATCCCATCTAGATTTAAAAATCACCACCTTGATTTAAAACCCCACCACACTCCTTGGTGAATTGCTCCAGGCAATGGTTAGTCCCCTTCCCCCCAGCGAACAGGTTCACCTTATTTCCAGTCTGAATAGTTGCACTGGGGTAAGGCCTAGCAGGGACACAAACCAGGATAAAGGTGCCACCCACAGAGCTCCTGCTTCGCAGAACAGGAAGTGCTGATACCACGTATAACAGAACTCCCAGGTCCTGTTTACGCAGCTGCAGGCTCCGGAGGGGTGGGGCACCGGTTCTGGGGTCCTAGACAGCTGGACTGCAGGGTCCCTTGCCCAGCAGAACAGGGATCAGGCTCTACCCAGAATGTGGGACCCACTCAGAACGGATGGGGGCCCACCCAGGGCAGGACTGGGCCAAGGAATCGCCAATCCTGGTTGCCATGTTAGCTAGACCAGTTTAGTGACAGAGGCAAAACCTTCTAGTATGGACAAGGCCTATGTCACAGGGGGCAGAACAACCGAGCCCAGGTGTCCCACTACAAGCTGGAGCATGGGGGAGGGGTCGGTGTCAGGTTTAGGGGCCTTCTGCCAGCCTAGTGTTTACACGGAGATGACAGCAGAGTGAGTTTAGCGGAGTCACTCCCTGTTGGCCAGTTTCGGTTCCAGGTAGTGCACTTTTCCCTAGATCCACAGTTTCTGCGATACCTTTTTTCTCTTGCGCCAACGCCCCGGGCTGGCCTGGGATCCGGTGACTTCACACAGCTGTTCTCACAGGACCCACCCCCCAGAGCCAAGGCGGAGCCGGCCCCTGCGCCATCAGGCGCTGTCCTGCCCCTACGGCCTGGTTCGGGGCTGTGAGTAAAGCACTTCACAGGGGAGGGGGGCGGGACGCGATATCCCAGCAACCACACAACAGCCAGGGTCTGGGACAGACACAAGCACCCTCACCCCATCCCCCAGCAGCTACGCACCCCGGGACAATGGGGGGGGGCAGGTTCCCACCCCCCCCATGCTCCAGTGTGGGGAGCTGCCAGGGTAAATGAGGTTTCCCCCTTTCGGGCTGAAATTCCCCACATTCCTTAGGGCGGAAGGGGAATAATAGGCACTGCCCCCCCACACACACACTTCAGTTGAGCAGAGTGCGAAGGCTACGCCCCCCTC
>NW_020665249.1:205808-214498 GCF_002925995.2 Terrapene triunguis
GAAAAGCTGGCGGCACTCCTGCTGGGACCTCAGTCTTGTGACTCAAACTTCCCCTGATGAAGCTTAAGCAGAATCAGGACCCAAGGATCTTTCATACAATTTCATGTCGTCTTGGACACGTTGGGATTTCCGTGCAGAACAAAAGGGAATCAGGATGACTTTGAAGGAGTCTATCACCGGTTCTTAGCTAAACGAATTAACATAAGGCCATATTTCAGAAGATGGAGAAAGCTTCTGGGTGGAGGCTGTTCTAGGTTTGATTTTGACAAATAGTGAGGAACTGGTTGAGAATTTGAAAGTGGAAGGCAGCTTGTGTGAAAGTGATCATGAAATGGTAGAGTTCATGATTCAAAGGAATGGTAGGAGGGAGAACAGCACAATAAAGACAATGGATTGCAAGAAGGCAGACGTTAGCAAACTCAGGGAGTTGGTAGGTAAAATCCCATGGGAAGCAAGTCTAAGGGGAGAAACAATTGAAGACAGTTGGCAGTTTTTCAAAGAGACATTATTAAGGGCACAAGAGCAAACTATCCCACTGCGTAGGAAAGACAGGAAGCATGGCAAGAGATCACCCTGGCTTAACCAGGAGATCTTCAATGATCTAAAACTCAAAAAAGAGTCCTACAAAAAGTGGAAACTCGGTCAAATTACAAAGGATGAATATAAACAAATAACACAAGTCTGTAGGGACAAAATTAGAAAAGCCAAGGCACAAAACGAGATCAAACTAGCTAGAGACATAAAAGAAAACATTCTACAAATACATTAGAAGCAAGAGGAAGATCAAGGACAGAGTAGTTCCGTTACTCAATGAGGGGGGAAAGACAGTATCTCTACTTCCACAACAGTAACAGAAAATGTGGAAATGGCAGAGGTGCTGAATGACTTCTTTGTTTTGGTTTTCACCAAGAAGGTTGGCGGCGATTGGACGTCTAACATAGTGAATGTCAGTGAAAATGAGGTAGGATCAGAGTCTAAAATAGGGAAAGAACAAGTCAAAAATTACTCAGACAAGCTAGATGTCTTCAAGTCACCAGGGCCTGATGAAATGCATCCTAGAATACTCAAGGAGCTGACTGAGGAGATAGCTGAGCCATTAGCGATTATCTTTGAAAAGTCATGGAAGACGAGAGAGATTCCAGAAGACTGGAAAATCTAGTGCCCATTTATAAAAAGGGAAATAAGGACAACCTGGGGAATTACAGACCAGTCAGCTTAACTTCTGTACCCGGAAAGATAATGGAGCAAATAATTAAGCAATCAATTTGCAAACATCTAGAAGATAATGAGGTGATAAATAACAGTCAGGATGGAGTTGTCAAGAACAAATCGTATCAAACCAATCTGATAGCTTCCTTTGACAGGGTAACAAGCCTTGTAGATGGGGGGAAGTGGTAGATGTGGTATATCTTGACTTTAGTAAGGCTTTTGATACTGTCTCGCATGACCTGCTCATAAACAAACTAGGGAAATACAACCTAGATGGAGCTACTATAAGGTGGGTGCATAACTAGCTGGAAAACCGTTCCCAGAGAGTAGTTAGCAGTGGTTTGCAGTCATGCTGGAGGGGCATAATGAGTGGGGTCCCATAGGGATCGGTTCTGGGTCCGGTTCTGTTCAATATCTTCATCAATGATTTAGATAACGGCATAGAGATACACTTATAAAGTTGGCGGACAATACCAAGCTGGGAGGGGTTGCAAGTGCTTTGGAGGATAGGATTAAAATTCAAAATGATCTGGGCAAACCAGAGAAATGGTCTGAAGTAAATAGGATGAAATTCAATAAGGACAAATGCAAAGTGCTCCACTTAGGAAGGAACAACCAGTTGCACACGTACAAAATGGGAAATGATTGCCTAGGAAGCAGTACGGCAGAAAGGGATCTGGGGGTCATAGTGGACTACAAGCTAAATATGAGTCAACAGTGTAACGCTGTTGCAAAAAAAGGAAACATCATTCTGGGATGTATTAACAGGAATGTTGTAAGCAAGACTCAAGCAGTAATTCTTCCGCTCCACTCCATGCTGATTAGGCCTCAACTGGAGTATTGTGTCCAGTTCTGGGCGCCACATTTCAGGAAAGATGTGGACAAATTGGAGAAAGTTCAGAGAAGAGGAACAAAAATGATTAAAGGTCTAGAAAACATGACCTATGAGGGAAGATTGAAACAATTGGGTTTGTTTAGTCTGCAGAAGAGAAGCCTGAGAGGGGACATGATAACGGTTTTCAAGTACATAAAAGGTTGTTACAAGGAGGAGGGAGAAAAATTGTTCTTCTTAACCGCTGAGGACAGGACAAGAATCAATGGGCTTAAATTGCAGCAAGGATGGTTTAGGTTGGACATTAGGAAAAACTTCCTAACTGTCAGGGTGGTTAAGCACTGGAATAAATTGTGGAAACTCCATCATTGGGAATTTTTAAGAGCAGCTTACACAAAAACACAAACATTATCTCCCCACATGTCTTCAGTGGGTTATTTACTTTGCAGGATGTTTAACCCTTTTTAGCCATGCGTCATACCCCCCACTCCCTTCACACCTCCCTTCTCTCCCCTTAGCCCCCCACTCCCTACACACCTCCCTTTGCCCCCCTTTACCCTCCTTCACCCCCTAACTCCCCCTACACACCTCCCTTCGCCCCCCTTAACCTCCCACTTCCTCTGCCCCTGCTCCCTCCTCTCACCCCATTCCCCCCATTCCTCCCGCCCCTCACCCATCCCCCAGCTCCTGAGATCTGCAGAGCTCCGGGGGCAGGACTGTGAGGGACGGAAGGGGGTGTGAGGATACCAAGCCATAGGGGTGTTATTGGTTCTCTGGGACCGGAGGAGGGGGATAAGGAGCCATGGGGAGGGGTGTTGGCCCGGGGGTGGGAGGGGCCATATTGGGCCAGAGGGAGCATCCAGGGGTGCTCTTGGCCCTGTGGGAACTATGGGCCCCGTCTCACTCGTCGTCCCCCATCCTGCCCCCCAGGCTGCCTGGCCGTGGTGCAGATCTCAGTGCCAGCGCAGGTCGAGGTGCTGCTGGGATCCCCAGTCACCATCCCCTGCACGCACAGTATCACCGGGTCGCCTGATGCCCGCCTGGTGGAATGGTTCATCGTGAGTATCCTGGCACGTGCGTGCGAGTGGCGGGGGGAGTGTGACTCGGGGGGAGGCTGTCATGGGGGGCTGGTGTGAATCCTCGCTCGGGGGGGCAAGGGGGGAGGGGTACATGTGTCTCGCTGTACATGGTGGGGGTTGTGCTACTGCCTGGGGGGCCTGTGGGTGTGAATCCAATTGTGCTCAAAGGGGGTGTGAGAATCCTATGGTGGGTGGGAATGGATGTGACATGAGTGCGGGGACGAATCCTGTGTGTGTGTATGAGAGGGGGCTGCAAAGGGGGTGTCCCATACATGCATGTGCGAGGGAGGTGTTGGGGGTGAATCCCACACATGTGTGTGCAAAGGAGAGTATTGAGGGTGACTCTCTCACACATGTATGCGAGGAGGGGGCGTTGGGGTGAATCCCACACATGCTTGTGCAAGGGGGGAGTCACTAACTCTGTTCCCCTCCCCCCAGACGGACCGGGACGGGGAGCGGCGGCGTGTGGCTTACAGTGAGGGGGGCCGCGGGGGGGTGGACCAGGGCACCGAGTACTCAGACCGTGTCAAAATGGAGCCCGATCTCAGCCTGGTCCTGCTGAAGGCCGACGTGAGCGACGAGCGGGCCTTCTCCTGCCAGGTGACAGCGGGGGCCGCAGGCAGCGCCGAGGGGGTGGCCCAGCTCCGGGTGTACGGTGAGAGACCCCCCCCCATGTGCCCTGCGCCCCCCAGCTTCCCCTCCCAGGCTGGCGGTAGACACCCTCCCCCTGCTGGCCCTGCACCTCCTTCGCTGCCCCCACACCTCTAATCTTCCCCCTTCCTTGTGACTGGGCCCCCTTCCCTCAGCCCCCCACTCCATCCCAGCCAGCCTCTCCCCCTCGTGCGAGACCCCTGCTCGCTAGGTGGGGCTGGCTCCATGGATGCAGCTGCCTCTGGCCGAGCTTGCTGAGGCAGGCCCACTCGCTTGTGTGTGGGTGCAGGGACACGGCTGCTACAGGGAATGGGCCTTGCACGCCAGCCCCTCACACGTCCACCTGCATGTGTGACCCTGCGGCCCAGGCTGCTCGTGCCTCCATGGGGCAGGAGTCGATTGACCCTCGCCCTGCAGCCCCCTCCCCGGCAGGGTTCTGTGGTGCACGTGGGCCTTTGCACACACGCCCACTCCCTGAACCTGTTTTCCTCCCCCTCCCCCCGGGCACTCTGGGCCTAGCCTGGTCCGGCCTGGTTCTGTGCAGCAGCCTGGCCCGGCGTGGTTCGGTTCTGTTTTCACGCTCGCTCGCTCTCCTCCCCGCAGAACCCCCCGAGCCCCCGGAGCTCACAGCTAACCCCGGGATCCTGTCCGTGATGGAGCGGTCGGCGTCAGAGGTGAGGCGACCCAGCGGACAGGGTGGTGCCAAGCTGGGGGAGCGGGGGCCCTTCCCTGGGTGGGGGTCGGGTCCCACAGTTCATTAGGGTCACTCAGACCCAGCACTCTGGAACTGGGGTCCCCAGCCCCTGGCACCTCCCTCTGAGCGGGGGCACTGTGCAGGGACCCCCGCTCCCCCAGCTGTGGGAGGGGCTGTGCTGGGAGTGATGTTGTGTGTCTGTGCCCAGATCGCCACCTGCAGCAGCCGGAACGCCAACCCCGCCCCCACCATCAGCTGGTTCAAGGATGGGGCCCGCCTGGAAGCCCCCACTGAACGCAATGACGGTAACAGAGACAACTTTCCCCCCGCCCCCGCCCCCCCCCCCCCCCGCCCCCCCTCCCCCCCCCCCGCCCCCATGCCGGCCCCCGCCCCCCCCTGTCCCCCCCCCCCCCATGCTGACCCCTGTGTTCTTGCCCCCCACCGCCCTGACCTTTGCGCTCCCTGCCCCACGCCGACCCCTGTGCTCCCGTATCCCCCTCGCCCTGACCTCTGCGTTCCTTGCCCCACGCTGACCCCTGTGCTCTCGTCCCCCCCGCCCTGCGCTGACCCCTGTGTTCTCGGCCTCCCCCCCACACTGACCCCTGTGCGCTCTGTGCTGTGTTCTCGTCCCCCCACCCCATGCTGACCCCCGTCCTGACCCCTCTGCTCTCCCCCCAGACATGTACGTGGTGTCTCGCTCCGTGAAGGAGGCCTCAGGGCTGCAGTCTGTGTCCAGCACCCTCTATCTGCGCCCCAGCAAGGCCGACAAGGATGCCCAGTTCCAGTGCCTGGTCCAGTACCCGCTGCCCCAGGGGCAGGTGGGCAACACCACCTCAGAGCGCTTCCACCTCGTGCTGCACTGTGAGTAACCCTCGCACCCCCGGGACACTGGCAGTACTGAGTGCGCCGGCACGGGTATGGCATGTGCACGAGGATGCTAGCCTTGCACGAGTGTGTTTGTGTGCACACGCAGGGACACTAGGCTTGCATGGGCACTAACCCTGACACACACACCAAGACTGGAAACCTCCCCCAGCCTTGCACAGCCATGTGCAGGGACACAGACCTTGCACACGCTTGTGCGCAGAAGCACCAGTTCAGCCAGTACCGTCTGTGAGACATTCAGCCTGACATAGTGCTATGAATGCAGCCCTGGCCTGCAGTCTCTCCACTCACATGCATGCCATTGGCTCTTCCTGGTGTATGTGCATGATGGGGCTCTTGTGCAAAAGCCTTTGCACAAGCATCTTGCACCTGCTGCACAGAAACAGGGGAATAATTTAAGAACACCTTACGCGATGCCCAAAAACCACAATTCCACAACTGAGGAAGAAAGCTGTGCTGGTTAAAAAAACAATCTTGTTTAGAGGGGAAATGAAAGGCAGCTATAAAATTTATATATAAAAGTATAAATGGAAGAAAGGGGACATTGATAGGAATGAATATAAATCAGAAGTTAGGAATTGTAGAAAATTGATAGGGGAAGTGAAGGGATGCTAGGAGACATCTGTGGCCAGCAGAGTTAAGGACAATTATGAGTTTTAAAAAATGTATTAGGAACAAACTAATCCTGACAATGGTATTGGTCTGTTCCTATATGGAAATGGTAGAATGATCACTAATAATGCAGAAAACACAGACGTGCGCAGTAGATATTTCTGCTCTGTATTTGGGGATAAAACAGATTATACCTTATCACATGGTAATAACATTCTTTCCATTCCACTAGTATCTCTGAAGGATGTTAAACAAAAACTACTAAGGTTAGACCTTTCAAGTCAGCAGAACCAGATAAGTCTCATCCCAGAGTTTAAAGGAGCTGCTGTTAATGTTGATTTTCAATAAGTCTGGAGCCTCGGGGAAGTTCCAAAAGACTGGAAGAAAGAAAAGGTTGTGCCAGTTTTTAAAAAGGGTAAACAGGATGATCCAGGTAGTTATAGGCCTGACAGCCTGACCTTGATCCTGGGCAAGATAACAGAGCAGCTGATAGAGGACTCGATTAACAAGGAATTAAAGGAGGGTGATGTAGTTAATATGAATCATCAGGGGTCTATGGAATATAGATCCTGTCAAGCTAACTTGGTATCTGTTTTTGATGAGATTACAAGTCCGATTGCTCAAGATAACAGTGTTGATGTGATGGACTTAGACTTCTGTAAGGATTTTGGCTTGGTACCACAGGACGTTCTGATTACAAATCTAGAAAGATAGAAAATGAACATAGCGCACATTAGCTGGATTAAAAACTGGCTAACTGATCGATCACAAAACGTAACTAAATGGGGAATTGTCCTTGAGCTGGTGGGTTTCCAGTGAGGCCTGCAGAGGTCTGTTCTTGGCCCTGCGCTATTTCACATTTTTATCAGTGACCTGGAAGAAAACAAAATCCTGCCAGATAAAGTTTGCGGATGACACACAAATTGGGGGAGTGGTAAATACTGAAGAGGACGGGTCACTGAGTCAGAGAAATCCAGCTCACTCGGTAAGCTGGGCGCCAGCAAACAATATACATTTAACTACGGCGAAATGTCAGTGCACACATCTGGGAATCTCGGCCATCCTTATGGGAGGGTGCTGGGAAGCAACGACTCTGAAAAAGGTTTTGGGGGCGGATAAGCAGCTGAACGCGAGCTCCCGGTGTGAAGCTGTGGCCAAAAGAGCTCCTGCAATCCTGGGAGGCGTAAACAGGAAACCGCCAGTAGGAGTAGAGAGGTTATTTTCCCTCTAACCACTGCTGGGATCCTGGGTCCAGGAAGATGTTGGTCGATTGGAGGGAGTCAGAGAAGAGCCAGAGAACGATGAAACAAAGGGTCAGAAAACCTGCCTTGTAGTGATTGCCTCAGAAGGCGAAGGGGTGACGTGATCCCAGTCCAAGTCTCTACCTGGGGAACAAATATTTGCTAGCGGGCTCTTCAGTTGGGCAGGGGAAGGTCTGACACGCCCCAGCGGCTGGAAGCTGCAGCTAGACAAATTCAGACAGAAATGTGCAGAGTTCAGGATTGAACAACCTACCGGGGCTGTGGTGGATTCTCTGTCACGGCTGATTTTTAAACCAAGACAGGCTGTTTCCTGGGAACTCAGCCACAGGAACAATTTGGGGGCAGGTCTCTGGCCCGCACTATGCCGGGGGTCAGACCAGATGGTCACAGGGGCCCCTTCTGGCCTCGGGGTCTGTGAAAGAGGCTATTGCATGTGCAGAAACGCTTCCTTGCTTGTACTCGGTCACACACTCGCACTCCTGCTGCTGCCCCGTAACCCCCCACTCCCCCACTTGGGGTAGGGGTGTTAACTCATGACCTTTGACCCCCCTTGTCCCAAGATTTCACGGAGAACGTGGAGTTCCTGCTGGAGTCTCCCCTGGTGATCAAGGAGGGGGACGACGTGCGGCTGCGGTGCCGGGGGGATGGGCAGCCCGAGCCGGAGTACATCTTCTACCGGGTGCAGGTACTGGTGGTGCCCAGCCTCGGACGGGGGATACCGGGCTGCCCAGGCCCCAGGGGTGGGAGATACCAGGTTTCCCCGGGCAGCTGAGCCCTGTGGGAGTGGAGGGGGTGCCCGAGCCCATGGGGCTGAGCCCAGGGAGGGATACCGGACTGCCCTGAACACCTCCCCATCCCCCCAGGCCTCCGAGGCCGTGGAACTGGCCACCAAGCAGGACGGGGTCCTGACCCTGCCCAGCGTTTCCAGGGCCAACAGCGGGACCTACCGGTGCCAGGTGCTGGACTTTGACAGCCCCCCCGAGGTGCAGCTGGAGAAGGAGGTGATCATCCACGTCAACTGTGAGTGCCCCAGGGGCTGCTGGGAGATACGCCCTCCCCTCCTCTCCCCCCCACCGCCACTGTGAGTGCCCCAGGGGCTGCTGGGAGATACAGTTGACATGGGGGGGGTTGGTGTGAGTGCCCCAGGGAGTGAGAGGGAAGGGGTGGCATGAATGCCCCAGGGAGCTGGCTTGCGATGCTCACACAGGGAAGGGAGGGGGTATGCTTTGAGGAGCTTTCTGCAATACAGCTTAGTGCATCCCTGCCCCTCTCTCCCCCCAACAGACCTGGACCCCCTGACCCTGCACCCAGGCAGACGAGTGACAGTGCCCCTGGGTGGAGACGTCACACTCACCTGCTCCGGACAGGGCTCCCAGCCCCCCAAACTGGCGTGGAGGAAGGTGAGATCCACCGGGGCTCGACTAGGTATCGGCAGGCCCTACAGGGGGGCCTGTTTATACAAGGAC
>NW_020665249.1:214508-219944 GCF_002925995.2 Terrapene triunguis
GGCTGTTTATACAGGGATCCCTCGCCTGGCACTGAGATGCAGCCGCCCCTGGGGTGAAATGAGGCAGAAATCTCACAAACTGATTTTTCTGGATAAGAGCTGATTTTGGGGAACCTGCTCCTACTGAGCCCCCACCCCACTCCCTGCCACATAGCACCCCTAGTACCACATGGGGGCATTGGAGCCAGCTCTGACTGCCAGGGCAGAGCGCCCCCTACTGAGCTCCCACCCTGCTCTGTGCAGCACAGCGCCCCCTAGTGTCCTCTCTCATTGCAGGGCAAGGAGCGAGTGGCTCACGGTGGCACCCACACCCTGCACTCGGTCTCGTACCACATGGCCGGCACTTACACCTGCGAGGCCTCCGTGCCCAGCGTGCCGGGGCTGCAGCGGGACCAGACCGTCCAGGTTACCGTGGAAGGTACGGAGCTCCCCCCCCGGTGCACAGATGTGGGGCATGCCCCCCAGCTGGGACAGGGCATGGGATGGCAGTACAGGGGCTAGGGTGGCAGATCTGTAGGGTCTACACAGCACGGCCTATTCAAATCAACGTTGAATTCCCAAGGCCTCGTCTCCAGCAGGGCAGCTAGCGCCGCGTCGCTCTCTGGGCAGAGCCCCCAGTGTGGACGCAGCGTAAGCCTGACGGCAGAGCCGCACCACCTCCTGCAAGGACGTTAGCGATGCCGGCAGCAGCGCGGCCGCATCTACACCAGGGGATGGGGGTGTTTGCCAGCAAAGCCGTGCGCCGAGGAGCTGGATTTTTCACGCCCCTGACAGACGGGATGGGGCCCAGGGGGTGAGAGCAGCAGGGAACACACGGAGGGTCGCCTGGTACCGTCGAGCATTGGCAGAGCCCGTGTGGGCAGGAGCGTCAGACCAAGAATCCACCCTCCAGACATGTGCTCTGGCATCTCCGCCGCCTCCGTGTAGACCTCTGATCCTCCATGTCCGCCCATGGAGCATTGTGGGCGCAGACTTGTTCATTCAGACTTATCAGTTCTAGCCTCTCCTCGCCCCCCGCCTGCCCTGCTGTGCCGGACAAAGCTGGTTGTCCTGTATCCCCCCAGGGGGTGACAGGAACAGGCCCCGGCTCAGAACCATACAGCAGGGGGCTGTGCCTGGGGAGCCCTGGAGTGTCTGGGTGCTGTGGTGGGGGGGGGGGTATTCCAGGCTGGGGGGCGCAGGGCCCTGGGGTGTCCCCTTATGGGACAGGGGGCAGTGATGCCCAGGGAGAGGGGCAGGGTTGGGGGTGTCCAGGAACCTGGGGATGCATGGTGGGGCTCCCTGGGGTCAGGAACTGGAGTGGGGGGGATGCCAGGTGGCAGCATGGGAGGGGTCCGTGCCAGGGCAGCTGGGGGCTGGTACCCGGGGAGGAGCAGTGGCAGGAGAGCAGGGGGCATGTCTCTGGGGCCAGCGGGGGGTCCCTGGGTGCAGGGAGCTGGGGGGGCAGAGTTGACGTGGGGCCCAGGGGATGTCCCCTTCTCTGACTTTGCCCCTTCCCCAGGGAAGCCGGAGATGGAGGAGCGCCTGACCCAGCACCAGCTCCCGGCCGAGGGGCAGCGCATCCACCTGACCTGCTCCGCTGTGGGACACCCCGAGCCGGAGCTCAGCTGGAGCCTGCCGGGGGTGAAGGTGAGGGGGCAGGGGGAGGGAACCAGGTGCAGCGGGGGGTTCAGGGGGCTGGTACCTAGGGAGGGCAGAGTTGGATGCTGCAGGGGTGTGTCTCGGAGCATGGCCCGGGGTGGTGGGGAGGGTATGGGGGCACAGAATGGGGCGGTCCCTGTAGAGCAGCCCCCTCCTGCGTGCCCCCACTGCACACACACACACACCCCCCGAGCCTGGGCTGCTCCCCGCCCTGGCAGCGAGCTCCCCTCTTCCCCCCCCCAGGCCCAGCTGTTCCAGTGACAGCTGCACTGTCGGCAGCTTCAGAGGAGTCAAGCATTCGTGACCGAGCTGGGCCTGGGAACCGGGGGCGGGGGGCGGGGGGGGGCAGCACTGGGTGGCCACACGGGGGTCATGACCTTCCCCCTCACCCCCAGGACCCAGGTCTCACAGCACTCCCCCCCCCACCCCCTGCTGCCTCTCTGCAGAGCCCTTGTGAAGCGGGTCTCGGCCTGGCGGGGGCGGTGTTTGCAGAGGGCACGTGTGGGGGTGACACCCCCTGTGCTGCACACACAGCCGTGTGAGGCAGCACAATTCGAGCCCCCCCGACCATATGTGCTGGAGGCGGGCACTTGATTTACTGCTCCGTCCCGGGGTGACTGCCAGTGACCCCCCCCCCCCCCCCCGAGCCCTGAACAGCCAGACAGGGCAGCAGGGCAGGAAGAGCCCCAAAGGGGAGGGGCACTTGGGGGGCAGAGGAGTTGGGGGAGGTGCATAGAGCTGGGGGGCAGCAGGGAGGATCTGGGCCCCCTGGTGCTGGGATGTGTACCTGCCCCCAAAGGTGTGTCTACACGGCCCACTGAGCCTGGGCTGTGACTCAGGTTTGAGCCCAAGCCCCTGCTTCTGTCCACATACAAACTGGTCTGACTCGGGTCAGCGAGTGCTCGGGACCCAGGTCTTAGGGCTCTGCTGGGGGTGGGGGAGAGCCCCCGTCGCAGGCTGTGAGGGTCCAAACCCCGCAGTGTGGACACAGGTTACGCTGCAGCCCTGAGGCAGAAGGGCTGTGCGGCTGTGATGCTCGGGGGTTGGAAACAGCGAGTCCACAGGCCCGGTGTCAGCGAGCAGCGCAGACACCCCCAGAGGGGCAGGGTCCCCACAGGGCCGTGTCCAGAGCTGGGAGAGGGTCCCTCACTGCCCCTGTCTCCCCTCAGCCGGTGGTGAGTGGCACGGGGAACCGGGTGACGAGCGAGGTGATGGTGGAGGTGACAGCGGCACTGGCCAAGTCCGGGATCTGGTGCCAGGCCAGGAACCGGTTCGGGGAGGCCACGCAGAACTTCACCCTGGAGATCGGTGAGTGGGGGGTGGGATCGGGGCTGCAGGGGGGAGATCTGGGGAGATGAGTGGGGGCAGGTAGCTGGGGGGACAGGGGTGGTCAGGGTGGGGCAGCGGGGTGGGGGTCAGGAAGGGGTAGCAGGGAAACAGAGCAGGAGGTAATTGGGAGGTGAGGGGGCATCTCTCCATCTGGGCACTGACCTGTCTGTCTTTCCCTCCCGTGGCAGAACCCCCAGCAGCTACCCCCTCCTCTTCCCCCCCGGCAGGTGAGTGCCCCTTTCCCATGGGGCTGGTTGGGGGGTGATGCCTGAAGCAGCTGTGCCCCCCAGGCAGTGTCTGGCACCATGGGGGTGGAGTCCCAGTGCTAGAGCCCCAGGGGGTTCTGGGGGTCCTGCCCCCACTAATCCCCTTCTCCCTCTCGTTCATGCTGCCCAGGGGACGCCGTGCTCCGGACAGGTGGGTGTTTAACCCTATTGGGTGCCAAGCCCAGAACTGCCCAGGTGGGCGTGGGGCAAAGACGGGACCCCTTTGTCTCCCCGCAGTGGGGCTCTCTGATCCCTGGGGCGGGGGGGAGAGCATGTGTAGGGGACTCTAGACGGTTTAGTCACTGGTGTGCACCTGGGCATCCTGGTCTGTCTCCATCACCCCCCGTCCAGCCGCGGCACTTGGCGCCTTGCTCCTTCCCCAGAAACAGAGTCCAAACGAAACCCCAAAGTCATGGGGCCCGAGGGCCAGGCCTGTGACCCCGATCTGGGCCCACCAGCCATTGTCCTCACGCGCGTAGTCAGGTAGCCCCAGGTCCTCTCGGCTCTTGTGTTCCAGCCACAGCCTGTCAGCTCCCCCTGCGACTCCTACCTTGGCCTGGTCCCAGCATCCGTCACAGGCTGCGCTCGCCTGGCCTTTCTTGGGGATTGGCCTTGCATGGGGCTGCATAGACCCTTCGGCCCCCTGCTCATCGCCCTCAGGCCTTCCTGCTATAGGAACCTCGTTGGCCTGCTTCTCCCCAGCTGGGTCTGATCCGTAATCACATGTCTCCCTCCTGGTGTCAGAATGGGCTAAGCGGGCTCCCCTATCATTGCGGCCTGGGTTAGACACCCCATCACAGGGACCCAGGCGTCCGGGCTCACCCCCTTTCCAACAGTGGGGGGTTCTGAGCCCCAGGGGGCAGCACTGCTGGGGGGGGAGAGCGTAGGGGACCCAGGCATCCAGGCTCACCACCTCCTCTCTCCCCGCAGTGGCGGGTTCTGAGCCCCAGGGGGCAGCAGTGTGTGTGGGGAGGGAGCGTAGGGGACCCGGCGACCGGGCTCACCTCCCCCTCTCTCCCCGCAGTGGCGGGTTCTGAGCCCGAGGGGGCAGCAGTGTGTGTGTGGGGGGGGGAGCGTAGGGGACCCAGGCGTCTGGGCTCACCACCCCCTCTCTCCCTGCAGTGGGGGGCTCTGAGCCCCAGGGAGCAGCAGCGTGTGGGGGGGGGGAGCGTAGGGGACCCGGCGTCCGGGCTCACTGCCCCGTCTCTCCCCACAGTGGGGGGCTCTGAGCCCCGGGCGCAGCAGTGCTGGGGGGGGGAGCATAGGGGACCCAGGCGTCCGGGCTCACCTCCCCCTCTCTCCCCGCAGTGGGGGGCTCTGAGCCCCAGGGTGGCAGCGGTGCTGCGGTTGTGGCTGTCGTGGTCTGTGTCCTGCTGCTCCTGCTCATCGTCGGCTTCTTTTACTGCATGCAGCGCCGGGGACACCTGCACTGTGGGGCCGGGGAGAAGAGATCACTGTGAGTGACACCCCCAACTCCCACAGCCCCCCCCCACCAGAACACCCCTCCCCCCTCGACTGCATACAGCGCGGGAACACCTGCCCTGGGGTGGGGGGGAGATTGTTGAGAACCTTCCTCCCCCTCTCCCTCCCCCTGCCGGGGGGGCAGATATCCCTGTATGAGCCCCCCCATGCCCACCCCCTCTGTTTCCCTTGTCCCCCGTCTGTCTGCGCCCCACGGGGCTCACCCTCCATCCATCCCACAGGACACCCAAGGAAGGCGGCGCAGAGGACCCGGCTGTGGAGATGAAGACGGACAAACGGAACGAGCAGACGGGGCTGCTGAGCCCGAGCGGGGGCGGTGGGGGGGGCGATGGGGGCCACGAGGTGAGCCGGGGGGCACTGCTGGGGGCAGCATGAGGTGAGATGGGTGGAGGGCCCTGGGTGGGCAGCGGGAGGGAGGGGGAGGCCTGAGGTGGGGGGGCTGCGACTTTGGAGATAGAGGGGAGGATGGGGGAGACCCTCCCTTGGGGGGCTGGGCGGAGACCCTGGCGGAGTTGGGAGGACACTGTCCTCTAAGCCAGGGAGTCATGGGGGGAGGGGGGAGAAGGAGAGGTTGGACCCGGGTTGTCACTGGCTGGGGTGGGGTGGAGGCTGCCGGTGGGGGATGGGTTTGGGACATGGGGTCAGTGTGTGATTCTCCCCTCCCCCCGCCCAGTGCTGAGCCCTGCCCCCAGAGGTCGGCTGTACCGGGAACCCCCCC
>NW_020665249.1:274944-295815 GCF_002925995.2 Terrapene triunguis
GTGTCGCTGACTCCGTCCCAGCCCCGAGCTATCGCTGGGTTCTCAACAGCACCGACACTAACGAGACCGGGAGCAGCTTGACCTTTAATCTCACGACCTGGGCTCAGCAGGGCACGTACGAGTGCTGGGCTCACAACCCCATCACTGTCCGCACTGCCTGGGCGTCTGTTGCCGTACGGGTGACAGGGACGGGTGAGTCCCTGGGATGGAGCAACGCGCTGCAGACACAGGGATCCCAGTGCTGGCACCAACGCCCCAGTGTGGCGCTAGGGGGCCTGGGCTGCAGGGAGCGGGGTGGGGGGATTGTGGCTGAACCATCTGATCCAAACACCCCCCTCATCTCTCCTCCTGACGCCCCTCCCCCAGGTGCTCCTTCAGCTCTCTCTGCCTGGGCCGTCGCTGGGATCGTCATCGGGTCACTGGCGGGGGCGGCACTGGTCGGAGTCGGGGTCTATTTCCTCTGTGAGTAACAGCCCCCCCCCGGGAGATCCAGGACTCCTGGGTTCTCTCCCCAGCTCTGGGTGGGGAGTGGGGTGTAGTGGGTTAGAGCGGGAGGGAGGAGGGGGGCAGGGAGCCAGGACTCCTGGGTTCTCTCCCCGGCTCTGGGAGGGGAGTGGGGACTGGTGTTTAGAGCGGAGGGGAGGGCCTGGAAGTCAAGGCCCCAATTCCAGCGCCTCTGGTGATTCCTCTCAGACTCTCGCTGCCGGAACGAGACCCACAAGGAGAACGAGGCACCCGTCCTGGTGTACGAGAACCTGCCCCCGACAGCCTGGGCGGGGCCAGTGGTGAGTGACAAGGGCTCAGCCCCGCCCCCTGCTAATCCAGTCCCGTCCCCTCCTCTGCGACCTGCAACCCCCCAGCCAGTTTACCCTGTTCTCTTTGTGCGGGAGCAGGGGTGGGGGGTTACACAAACCCTGGGTCCCATTGACTGTCCCAGGGACCCCCCCGAGCTCGGCTGGGGGGTCTCTGGGGTCTGGTGCTAACAACTCTCTTGCCTCTGCCTCCCCCAGGCCCAGCCCAGGAGCCCCCCTGACCCCAGCCCCACGTACCAGGTGAGCGCCGGCCCCTTGCGCTGTATCCTCCCCCATGAGGTGGGTTCGGACCCAGTGGGGGGAGGGGGGAGCTGCCCCCCAACAAGCCCTATGGCTGGGAACGGGGCTGGTTATCACATCCCAGAGCGGGGGGGGGGCAGAGTGAGCCAAAGGGGGACCAGCTGGGAGCCCCAAGGCTGAGGGGAAGGGCTGGGGGGGCCCAGCACTGGGGGGGGGGGAGGGATGGGCCTCCAGGATGGGAGGAGCTTTGGGGCCAGTGGGGGGAGCTGGGGAACTGGGTCCTGCAGGGTGGGGTCCCCAGCTCTCCCCTGGGGCGTCTCTGGCTGATTCATCCCCGTTTCCCCCAGACGCTGCAGCCCCAAGAGCTGGACGTGTACGAGGAGCTGAAGAAGTGACGCCCCATCCTGCCCCCGGGGCATGCTGGGAGGGGCCCGGTGCATGCTGGGAAAGGCGCGTCCCTGAGCCTGGGTCCCACCACCTCGGGGACGTCCCGTCGATGAAGCGTTAAAGGGCAGGAACAGTCACCGCCTGGCCCGGGGGGTGCGTCCGTCTGTCTGTCCATGCTGCTTCCCTGGGGCCCATCACCGCAGCGTCTGGGCCCCTCGGAGGCCTGTGGGGGGCTGGGCCGTTCTCCCCACTGCACAGAGAGGCCCTGGTGGCTCAGTGACTGGCCGGGTCCCACGGGGAGTCTGTGGGGCTGCAGGGACTCAGACCCGGCTCTCCCCAGTGCCCGGCTGGTGCCCAAACCAGGGCCAGGGGACGCTGCCCAGGGCTTCCCCCCCCCCCTCCCCCCAGTGCCCGGCCCCGCGTCTTCCCCTCCCCGGGGCAGTTCTCCCCTGCAGAGCTGTGAGCAGCAATGCCGACCCACCCGGCCGGGACCCGGGACCCCTGGCGGAGGGCACAGGGCACCGAGGGGCTCTCGGGGCCCCGGCTCTGACATCTCCAGACCGGCCCCCAAAGGGGCTCGGGAGGTCCCTGCCCAGAGCCGGCAGCGCTGGGCGCGGTGACCGTGGTGAGCCGTGTGCCGGGGGCACGGCCGGAGCTGTGTCTTGCCTGGGTCCCAGGGGCTGGTTCCAGCCGGGCAGCGGGAGGCGCCAGGCCTGTCCCTGGCAGACAGGAGGCACCGGGCCGTTCTCTCTGTGCCTGGCTCCGGGGGCGCTGGGTGGTGGCGAGCTCGCCAGGCGGCTGGTTCCACCCGGAGCCAGGCCCCAGCAGCATCTGCACCAACCCCAGGGAAACAGCCAGGAGGGAAAAGGGCCCAGTGCCGGGGGGGAGGGAGTGAGGGGCGTGTTTCTGAGGACAGACGCTGGCTTGGGGGGATATCGCGGGGTGCGGGGTGTAACGATGCTGCCTCTGGTGTGACATGACTGAGAGGATTAATTAGGACAAACTGCTTCAAGTAGGGCAGTTACAGCCCAAGGGTGGGGTCTTTCCACCTCCAAGGCACCAAACCAGCCCGAGAGACCGAGGAGAACTAACACGGCTACTACTCTGAAACCAGCCAGCCAGAGAGGACTTCGGTCTCACCCCACTGGCTAACCACAAGTCACACAAGCCATTTCCTCTGACACTCCAGTTTCCAGTTTGCTCAAGAAACTCCCTGAAAAAGCACAGGAACAAATCTGTACAGACACATGCCTAGAACCCCGACCAGGGGTATTCTATTTGCTACCCAAGATCCATAAACCTGGAAATCCTGGACGCCCCATCATCTCAGGCATTGGCACTCTTACAGCAGGATTGTCTGGCTATGTGGACTCTCTCCTCAGGCCCTACACTACCAGCACTCCCAGCTATCTTCGAGACACCACTGACTTCCTGAGGAACCTACAATCCATCGGTGATCTTCCAGAAAACACCATCCTGGCCACTATGGACGTAGAAGCCCTCTACACCAATATTCCACACAAAGATGGACTACAAGTCGTCAGGAACAGTATCCCCGATAATGTCACAGCAAACCTGGTGGCTGAACTTTGTGACTTTGTCCTCACAACTATTGTCCTCACAACCCACAACTATTTCACATTTGGGGACAATGTATACCTTCAAGTCAGCGGCACTGCTATGGATACCCGCATGGCCCCACAGTAGACCAACATCTTTATGGCTGACTTAGAACAACGCTTCCTCAGCTCTCGTCCCCTAACGCCCCTAATCTACTTGCGCTACATTGATGACATCTGGACCCATGGAAAAGAAGCCCTTGAGGAATTCCACCATGATTTCAACAATTTCCATCCCACCATCAACCTCAGCCTAGATCAATCCACACAAGAGATCCACTTCCTGGACACTACAGTGCTAATAAGCGATGGTCACATAAATACCACCCTATACCAGAAACCTACTGACCGATATACTTACCTACATGCCTCCAGCTTCCATCCAGGACACACCACACAATCCATTGTCTACAGCCAAGCTCTAAGATACAACCGCATTTGTTCCAATCCCTCGGACAAAGACAAGCACCTACAAGATCTCTATCAAGCATTCTTAAAACACCTGCTGAAGTGAAGAAACAGATTGACAGAGCCAGAAGGGTACCCAGAAGTCACCTACTACAGGACAGGCCCAACAAAGAAAATAACAGAACGCCACTAGCCGTCACCTTCAGCCCCCAACTAAAACCTCTCCAGCGCATCATCAAAGATCTACAACCTATCCTGAAGGACGATCCCTCACTCTCACAGATCTTGGGAGACAGGCCAGTCCTCGCTTACAGACAGCCCCCCAACCGGAAGCAAATACTCACCAGCAACCACACACCATGCAACATAAACACTAATCCAGGAACCTATCCTTGCAACAAAGCCTGATGCCAACTCTGTCCACATATCTATTCAAGTGACACCATCATAGGACCTAATCACATCAGCCACACCATCAGGGGCTCGTTCACCTGCACATCTACCAATGTGATATATGCCATCATGTGCCAGCAATGCCCCTCTGCCATGTACATTGGCCAAACCGGACAGTCTCTACGCAAAAGAATAAATGGACACAAATCTGACATCAGGAATCATAACATTCAAAAACCAGTGGGAGAACACTTCAACCTCTCTAACCACACAGTGACAGACTTGAAGGTGGCAATTTTGCAACAAAAAAACTTCAAAAACAGACTCCAAAGAGAGACTGCTGAATTGAATTAATATGCAAATTAGATACAATTAACTTAGGTCTAAACAGAGACTGGGAATGGTTGGGTCATTACACTAATTGAATCTATTTCCCCATGTTAAGTATCCTCACACCTTCTATGGGTCATCTCCATTATCACTTCAAAGGGTTTTTTCTCCTGCTGATGATAGCTCAACTCAATTGATTGGCCTCTTACAGTTGGTCTGGCTACTCCCACCTTTTCATGTTCTCTGTATGTATAAATATCTTCTGTCTGTGTGTTCCAGTCTATGCATCCGAAGAAGTGGGCTGTAGCCCACGAAAGCTTATGCTCAAATAAATGTGTTAGTCTCTAAGGTGCCACAAGTACTCCTGTTCTTTTTCCAGTTTCCCAGTATCAGCACCAGTGCCACTCGTTATGGGGACGAATGGTTATGAAAACCAATACCCCAGTAAAAGAAAAAAGGTTCTCCTGATCCCAAAGGACCAAGCCCCAGACCCAGGTCACTATACAAGTCAGATCTTACCCACAAGTCACGCTGTTGCCAATCCTTTAGAATCTAAAATCTAGAGGTTTATTCATAAAAGGAAAAAGATCTGGATGAGCGCTAGAATTGGTTAAATGGAATCAATGATACCCAGTAATGGCCAAGTTCTTGGTTCAGGCTTGTAGCAGTGATGGAATAAACTGCAGGTTCAAATCAAGTCTCTGGAACATCCCCAGCTGGGATGGGTCCTTCAGTCCTTTGTTCAGAGCTTCAGTTTGTAGCACATAAGAAGAACATAAGAACATAGCAAGGTTCCTCCAGAGCTCAGAAGTGGATTGAAGACAAGATGAAGGGTTTCCAGGGCCTTTTATAGTCTCTGCCCGTGGAAGGACGCCACTTTGTTCTTACTGTGGAAAATCACAGCAGCAAGATGGAGGTTGGAGTCACATGGGCAAGTCACATGTCCAGGCATGACTCAGTTTACAGGCTGACGCCATTGTTTCCATGTTAGGTTGAAGGTTCCCAGGAAAGCTCAGATGTGGATTGGCGTCTCCCAAAGTCCATTGTCGGTTAGGTGCTTCTTGACTGGGCACTTACTGAGAATAGCCCCTTCTCCAGAAGCCAACCACATGCTTCACTGAGGCTACTTAGAATCAAAACACATTGAGGTACAAGGACAGAGCCAAAATTCATAACTTCAACTACCAGATGATTCACACCTACAGACAGCATCATCGTAACCAGCAAACCAGAACCTTTCCGTGGACATCTCACTGGACCTCCTTTGTACAAGATTAGGTGTAAATCTATAACGGTGGTTGGTTGCAACAATGATCTGTATGGTCATAGTTTATGTCAATAATGTCACACGGGGGGCACCCAGGGTCCTGCCCCGAGGGGAGCAGCTGCCAGCGGGTTGTCTCCTGCAGGGAGCATTGGAGCCCGGCCGGCTGGGAGCCGGGGGGAGCTGAACCCCACAGGAGCTGCCAGGGGCGGGTTCGGGACGTCGGGGCGCTGGGAAGTGCGTTCCCAGTTTATTCTCTATCTCACCCATTGTCCCATTAACTCCAGCGGCTCCTTCTCCTAGCTCTGGGCTCTGGGCAATAAACTCAGCCTGGTTTTCTCTGTAACGCCTGGCTGTGCCGGGGCCGAGCGGGGCGCGGGTTGGGGGTCACTGCTCAGCTGGGGGTTCTGGGCCTTGGGGGGGAGCTGGGAACTCGGCCAGTGGACAGCGCCAGGGGCTGGGCGCTCCAGGGGTCTGCTGGGTGGTTGGGGGGTGCCAATCGCTGACCTGCCCAGGGCTGAGGGGAGGTTGTGATGCCTGGGGGGGGGTCGGAGAGGTGACCCCCGGCAGGGCCAGACAAGGCTCCTTGGGCCGGCGCAGTGGGTCGCGAGGGGCTTCACAGCCCAGCACCCTGGGAAGCGTCACATGGCCCGGGGGGGCAAAGGGGGAGCAGAGCGAGAGCAAAGGCCCCACACGCGACCTCCGAGGGCATGTCTGTCCAGCAATTACAGACCCACAGCTGGGCCCTGCCCCCTGCCCCCCATTGTGTTATAACCCAGCTCCGGGCGCAGGCCGTCCCTGCAGGCTGGGGGCTCCGGGCAGAGTCCCCCCATGGCCCGGGCGCAGGACGACCAGCAGGAGGCGCCGCAGGGGTGAGTCCCGCCCCATGATAGGGGATCACCGTGAGCTGTCAGGGGGTGGCAGGGGCAGGTGCAGGGGCCCAGGGACACAGGGGAGGTGGGTGCAGGGGCCCAGGGACACAGGGGAGGTAGGTGGGGGGGATTTGGGGGGTGTTTAGCGCCGGTCACTGGGGTGGTTTGAGTTGAGAAACCAGCTTGTTCTTTGCTGTGTCAGTGTCGGGGTCCAGCGGCCGGTTGATTCTCCTGCTCCTGTCCCTGCTCTGCCTGGGGGGCTCTGGGGTTTGGCTTTGGTTGCTGTGAGTCTGGTTTGCCTCCCGACAGTGCCCTGCCTGACCCCCCCATTGTGCCCCCCCCAGCGCCTCCCAGAACCAGATCCCCAGGGCTGCGGGGAGCCAGCGGGGGCCCTGTAGACATCTGCGCAGCCTGTGTCCAGATTCCCTGTTGCTGCAGGGACCAGATTTCGACACGGCCTCCAGGTGAAGGTGCAGTGGGGGGTGAAGGGGGCAGGTGAGTCCCCCTCCCCCCGGGGGCAGGCAGGGCTGTCAGGAAACAGGGAGCACGGTGCCAAAGGGGCCGTACCCTGTGCCCCGTACCTGCGCTGGACCGGGCAAGGGAAGTGCTTTGTGCCAGCTCCGCTCCCCCCCTCCACTTCCCCCGTCCCTGCCTTTTGCCCCATCACAGAGTCCCCGGGCGATGCTCTGGAACTGCTCCCCACAAAGCCAGTCAGGACTCTGGGGAGCCTCCTCTCCCTCGGAGCAGACTGTCTTCAGGGCAAGAAGCTTACACGGCTTCACCCCCTGGGTCCCTCCTGGGAGCATTCAGCATATGCCCCTCCGTGCGCTTATCACAGCGAGTCCGCCCAGGCGGGGTCCTGGGGAAGCCAGAGGTCCTGCACCCCCACTTCGCAGTCAGACATGACTCTCAGCCAGCCAGTAAAACAGAGGTTTATTAGACGACAGGAACACGGTCTAAAACAGAGCTTGTAGATACAGCGGCGAACGGGACCCCTTGGCCGGGTCCATTATGGGGTTCAGAGAGCCAGACACCCACATCTGCCCTCACTCCTAGTCCCCAGCCAGCCCCAAACTAAAACCCCCTCCAGCCCCTCCTCCTCTGGCCTTTGTCTCTTTCCCAGGCCAGGAGGTCACCTGACCTCTTTGTTCACCTTTAGCTATTCCCTTGCAGGGGGGGAAGGGGCCCTGGCCATTTGTTGCCAGGGAGACAGAGTGTCAGTGATTTATGCACACTGGCCTTTATCCCACCACCTAGAGAATGAAGAACCGCATAGGGGAAACTGAGGCACCCACACAGTATTCAGAGGAAACATTAAGAACAGTCCCACTTCGTCACAGAGGTGGAGGATCAGCCTCACTCTTGGCATGCCCGATAACACGATGGTGCTGGCTTCCCCAGTGGTTAGGAATGTACAACCTGAGCTGATAGCGTGATGGAAAATCGAATGATAGGTAGATATAAAGCTCCCTAAGGTATCCTCACATGGTATTTTACAGGATCCTGACACTGTGTAATTCAGGCCCAACCTACTGTACCCAAATCTTGTTTCCATACCCTAAGGAATTTATGGGTACCCTTATCCTGTAGGTTAGTGGATTATGACACTTACTCTTTACATATTACCTCACTCCAAAAACTGCCAACCTAGGCTCTCTTGGCGACTTCCAGGTTTGTGGTGTACCCTGCAGTGTGTGTAGTTCCTCCCTTCGGTTCCCCAAAGTTCAGGGACCATTTCTATCTGTGCCAAAGGTTGCCAGCTTTTATGCTGACTTACTCTTAACTGATCATACTTTTAGCTATTTAGCGGATCTTACTGGATACAGGCCGGTTGGCTTCTTGCATTTCAGCAAAACTTATTCTACGTATAATTATTAGGAAACACATTTCATATGCCTTGACACCTCCTAATTTCATAGGAATTAATACTGATAAGATATAAGAATCATATATGAAATGGATAAATTCGGAAAGAGAAACATATTATTTGATACGGCTCCCTCATGAGATCCAGAACACAATCCAGGACCTTCCCTTTGACTGTTCCCAGAAATGCCTCAAATCACCTCAGACCGCTGGGTTCTGAGCACGGTAGAACTGGGATATTCTCTCCAATTCTGTTTCCTCCCGCCCTCCCGGTCCCTCTTCAGGGACCCTTCTCATGACCAAACGCTCCTACAGCTCGGGGCAGTCGAGGAGGTGTCTCTGGAGTTCAGGGGCAGGGGTTTCTTCTCCTGTTACTTCTTAATCCCCAGGACCAAGGGTTGGCTCAGGCCCATTCTAGACCTGCGAAACCTCAACAGATTCATGAAGAAATTGAAGTTCCGCATGGTCTCCCTGGCTTCCATCGTTCCCTCCCTGGATCCGGGGGACTGGTTCGCCGCCCTCGACTTGAAGGACGCTCACTTTCACGTCTCTATAATCCCATCACACAGACGTTTTCTGTGATTTGTTCATGGGCCTCCCCTTCGGCCTGTTGGCGGCCCCTCGGGGGTTCACCAAGTGCACGTTGGTCGCGGCAGCCTTCCTTCAAAAGCATCAGGTGCAAGTCTTCCCATACCTGGATGACTGGCTCATCAAGGGCTGGTGCCGAGCCCAGGTGGAGGAACACGTGAACCTGGTGCGTGCGACGTTCCTCAGACTCGGTCTCATCCTCAATGTGGCGAAGTCGACCTTAATCCCCACTCAGAGAATAGAATTCATCAGGGCCCCCTTGGACTCTGCTCAGGCCAGGTCGTTCCTGCACGAGTCTCGTTTTCTAGCCACGAGGGCCAGCATAGAAGGTCTCCACCGGCTCCCCACCATGACGGCCAGAAATGACCTACAATTGCTCAGACATATGGCAGCTCACACCTGCGTGGTGCAGCGTGCAAGGCTGCGGCTCCGTCCCCTGCAGGCGTGGCTGCCCCATGTGCACAGGCAGGACCAGGGCCATCCAGGCAGATTGGTCACGCTCACTCCTCGGGTTCTCGAGTCCCTCCGGTGGTGGATCGATTCACAAGCAGCCTGTGCAGGAACATCTGTCTCCAAACCCCAGCTGTCGCCGTCGCTGGTCACGGACGCGTCGGCGCTGGGGTGGGGAGCGCACATGGGCAACCTCAGGGTCTATGGTCCCCGGCGGAACGATCGCTGCACGTCCATGTCAGGGACGTACGGGCGGCGCGTCTCGCTTGCCAGACGTTTCGGGCCCAGCTCCAGGGCAGATGTGTATCGGTGCTGACAGACAACACCACAGCAATGTTCTATATAAACGGACAAGGTGGTGCCCGCTCCTCTCCCCTGAGCCAGGAAGCCCTCGGGCTGTGGGACTTTTGGATCGCCCACTCGATAAGCTGGAGGCGTTGTATCTGCCGGGCTCTCAAAACAAACTGGCCAATCGCCTCAGCAGGTCCTTTCATGGCCACGCGTGGTCTCTCCGCCCAGACGTCGTCAGCAATATCTTCCAGAGGTGGGGCGCTCCCCAGATCAATCCGTTCACGACACGGAGCAACAGGCAGTGCCAGCAGTTCTGCTCCTTCCTGAACCACAGCCGGGCTCGATCCCGGACGCCTTTCTCCTCTCGTGGACGGGCCACTGTCACGGACTCACAGGTCGGGCCCACTCTTGGCCCCGTACGGTCCGTGGGGGGGTGCCCCTTCCAGTGAGACAGCCCTTCTCGGGGGTCCACTCTCTCCCGGGGTCAGGCCCCTCCACCTCCTGGAGCCGCACCTCTCTGAGCCTTAGCACGTCTGTCTCTGCCGTGGGCCCCCTCAGGGAATCCCCTCACTCGGGCCCCCCCGGCCCTTCACCCCCGAAGGGACGATGCCCCCCCCCCCGCCCTGTTCTCTAGCCTGGAGTGACTCTCAGCCAGCGTAAAACAGGAGGGTTTATTGAGAGTTGAACCCAGCACTAGAAACTCTCAGGGCCTCAGGCCTGGCCTCCCTCAGCCTGGCACATCCCAGTCTCTCTGCATCCAGGGGGCTCTGCCTGCTGCCCCTCTTCAACCCAGAGCCCCCCTGCTCCCCAGCTGGGCATCTGATACCCCCGGCCCCAAGCCCCACCTCTGTCCATTGTCCTCTCTCCAGGGAAACAGGGTTGTAAACCGGGGCCTCCTCTCCTCGCTTCTGTCCTCTGGCCCCTCTGGCTGGAACCGGCTGGTCAGGTCACTGGGGTCCCCTCTCCCCGCAGCCCATTGTCCTCCCACTGGCTAGAACCGGCTGCGACTCCTGAGCTGGGTCTCCGGGTCACCAGGTCACCAGTCGCTGGGGTATCCGTCCTCCAGGCCATCGGCTGGGGTCCCAAGTTCCCTCTCTGGTCCGCTGTAACAACAAACTTCCTCTCCCCTCCCCTCGTTAAACCAGTAACCCCCAGGGAAACTGAGTCCCACCCCCTCAGCACACAAACTACTGGAAAAACAAGGAAAAAACAAGAAAATCCCCCACTTTCTCACAGCCCGTTTTTCCCTTTCTGCGCCGCGAGCGTGTGTCCTGGGATCTCCGATTCAGCAAGTACCGGGACCCAGCTCCAGCCTGGGGCGTGTCCACCCAGCTGTGACAGGAGCTGTGGGAGCACGAATAGAGAGCCAGAGTCATGCCAAGGAGAGCCTGGTGCATGCTGGGAGGCCTCACAGAAAACCCTGAAAATGTGACCCAGATATAAGCAGCGCTGCCTGAGTCTGCAGAGAGCCTGAGCCAATCGCTCTGGGAGAGCCAACAGCTGCCCCATCCCTGTCGCTGTGATGTTAACTCTGGCCTCTACTGACAACAGGGCCGTGCTGTTAAGACTTTGGTTTCTGGTGACTTGGGAACATCCAGCCAATGGATCAACCTCCCAGCTCTGCCCCACCCCCAATTCCCAGCTGCGGGCGGTGCAGAGAACGGGCAGGAAATGCTGCAATCGACTGGTTCAGCAATACCCGGTGGGAGGGGCCGAGGGTAACCGGCAGGAGCGGGTGGGGGGGGCGGTGAAGGAGCGTGAGACCCAGTGACAGACACCCCCAGGAAGTGGCAGAGTCACCTCCCCCCCACCAGGACTGCACATACACACACACACACCGTTCCCTAGCAGCCGAAGGGGAAGTGGGCGGGTGTGGCTGGGAGGGGACAGTCTCAGCCAGGAGGGGTCCTGTGGGGCTGCCCTGCCTGTGGGTCCAGGCTCACAGCACAGACACCCCCCCCACACTGGATGGAGATGGGTCCTGGGTGCTGGAACTAGGGGGCTGCCGCACCCCCTGGCCGGACGTGGTTTCCATCATACGCAGGGTTTGCAGTTCGGTTCAATGGCTCTCAGCCCCCCACTGTCCATATGGCTCCAGCGCCCCTGGGTCCTGCTGCAGCGAAGGACAAAGCCCAGAGGGTCCCAGCCCAGGGGTGCAAATCAGGCCTGGCCCAGCGGGGCCGCCCCCCCGCTCACCAGGAGGGGGGCAGAGAGCTCCATCCCGGGGCAGCCCCTGTCCGGCTGAGCCCTGCGGGGGGCTGGGCCGTCCTTCGCCAGCAGGGGGCAGCAGCGAGTGCCCAACCCGGCCGGGCTCCGGGCCAGAGGCACCCGGGTCCCCTTAGCCCTGCTGGGGCCGGATTGCGCCGGGGGCTCCCACGGTCTGGCTGCTTCGCGTGTGGGGCCTTTGTTCCCACTCTGCTCCCCCTGCACCACTGGGCTGCGCCGTGTGACGGTTCCCGGGGTGCCGGCCTCACAGGCCCCTCGCGACCCCCTGCCCCACTGTGAGGAGCCTCGTCTGGCCCTGCTGAGGGTCAGACCCCCGATCCCCCTCCGCAGGCAGCACAACCCCCCCTCAGCCCTCGACAGGTCAGCGATCGCCCCCCCAATCACCCAGTATCCCCCTGGGCGCCCAGCCCCTGGTGCTGCCACTGGCCGAGTTCCCAGCTCCCCCCCAAGGCCCAGAACCCCCAGCTGAGCAGTGACCCCTCCCCCAGCCAGCGCCCCGCTCAGCCCCGGCACGGCCAGGCGTTACAGGGAAAACCAGGCTGAGTGTATGGACCAGCCAGAGCCCAGAGCTGGGAGAAGGAGCCGCCGGAGGCTCCTGTTATTTACTCCTCATAACACAAGAACTAGGGGTCAGCAAATGAAATTAATTCACAAAACGCACAGTCAACCCGTGGAACTCCTTGCCAGAGGATGTTGTGAAGGCCAAGACTATAACAGGGTTCAGAAAAGAACTAGATAAGTTCATGGAGGATAGGTCCATCAATGGCTATTAGCCAGGATGGGCAGGGATGGTGTCCCTAGCCTCTGTTTGCCAGAAGCTGGGAATGGGTGACAGGGGATGGATCACTGGATGTTACCTGTTCTGTTCATTCCCTCTGGGGCACCTGGCACTGGCCACTGTCGGCAGACAGGACACTGGGCTAGATGGACCCTTGTCTGACCCAGTATCACCGTTCTTATGGAGTTAATGGGACAATGGGTGACATGGGGAATAAAATGGGAACGAGATTCCCAGAGCCCCGACATCCTGAACCCACCCCTGGCAGCTCCTGTGGGGTTCAGCGCCCCCAGAGCCAGGCACAGAGAGAACGGCCTGGTGCCTCCTGTCTGTCAGGGATGGGCCTGGAGCCTCCCGCTGCCCCGCTGGAACCAGCCCCTGAGACTCAGGCCAGACACAGCTCCGGACCTGCCCCCGGCACACGGCTCACCACGGTCACCGCGCCCAGCGCTGCCAGCTCTGGGCAGGGACCTCCCGAGCCCCTTTGGGGGCTGGTCTGGAGACGTCAGAGCTGGGGGACCCGCGAGTCCCTCGGTGCCCTGTGCCCTCCGCCAAGGGCCCCGGGTCCCGGCCGGGTGGGTCGGATTCGCTGCTCACAGCTCTGCAGGGGAGAACTGCCCCGGGGAGGGGAAGACGCGGGGCCGGGCGCTGGGGGGAGGGTGGGGGGAGAAGCCCTGGGCAGGGTCCCCTGGCCCTGGTTTGGGCACCAGCCGGGCACTGGGGAGACCCGGGTCTGAGTCCCTGCAGCCCCACAGACTCCCTGTGGGACCCGGCCGGTCACAGAGCCGCCCGGGTCCCTCCGTGCAGTGGGGAGCTCCCGCGGCCTGGTGTGGGACACAGAGCGCCAGGCTCAGGTCAGGCGGGCAGAGAACAGGGCAGGTGCCCAGGCTGGGGGTGTTTGGTCGTGAGATGTCACCAAGCCAAATCCTGTGCTGGGCACAACGGAGCCGGAGCCAGTCACAGGCGCCGACTTTCTGGTTTCCTCGCAGGGGCCCAGATGCTGCGGTGATGGTCCCCAGGGAAGCAGCATGGACAGACGGATGGACGGACCCCCCGGGCCGGGCGGTGACTGTTCCTGCCCTCTATCGCTTCATCGACGGGACGTCCCCGGGGCAGCGGGACCCAGGCTAAGGCTTTCCCAGCATGCACCGGGCCCCTCCCAGCATGCCCCGGGGGCAGGAGGGGGCGTCACTTCTTCAGCTCCTCGTACACGTCCGGCTGTCGGGGCTGCAGCGTCTGGGGGAAACGGGGACGATTCAGCCAGAGACGCCCCAGGGGAGCCCCTGCAGGGCTCAGCCCCCCATGTCCCCCATGGGGCCACAACAGCCACTCCCACCTCAGGGGCCTAACGGCTCCTCCCATCCTGGGGGGCCCATCCCTCCCCCCCGGCTGGTCCCCCCCAGCCCCTCCCCTCAGCCCTGGGGCTCCCGGCTGGTCCCCCTCTGGCTCACTCTGCACCCCCCAGCTCTGGGATGTGATAACCAGCCCCGTTCTCAGCCATAGGGCTTGGGGGGGGATCTCCCCCCTTCCCCCACTAGGTCCAACCCCCCCTCAGTGGGGAGGATACAGCGCAAGGGGCTGGTGCTCACCTGGTACGTGGGGCTGGGGTCAGGGGGGCTCCCGGGCTGGGCCTTCGGGAGGCAGAGGCAAGAGAGTCGTTAGCACCAGACCCCAGAGACCCCCCAGCCCCCCAGCCGAGCTCGGGGGGGGGGACCCTGGGACAGTCAATGAGACCTAGGGTTTGTGTAAGCCCCCCCCACCCCACCCAAAGGGGGCAGGGTAAACTGGCTGGGGGCTGCGGGTCAGGACTGAGTGTAGAACTGATGAATGAAATTGTTTTTAATTGTTCACTTTATTAATGTAACTTCATAGGTAAAGTTTTATGAATGAAACAACATTCATTCATAAAACCGGTTACCCCAAAACTGGCTAATTAACAATTAAAATGCTTGTTAAGAGCCACAGTTCAGCCAGCTGCCCTTGTAAGTTTCACTTTCAATCCAATTTCTGCTTAAATCACTGAAACTTTAACTGTTTCAAAATTCAGGTTTCAGAGTGGCAGCCGTGTTAGTCTGTGTCCGCAAAAAGAACAGGATTACTTGTGGCACCTTAGAGACTAACACATTTATTGTAGCATAAGCTTTCGTGGGCTAAAGCCCACTTCTTCGGATGCATAGACTGCAACACACAGAAAGAAGCTTATGCTCAAATAAATGTGTTAGTCTCTAAGGTGTAACTTCTGTTCACTGTTTGCCATATTGTAACTCAAACTCCATTTTAAAACGCTCACTCCACTTTATAAACTGGCTGCAACCTTCATTTTTGCAAACCCTGCTGTAATCTTATTAGTTTAGTTTAGATGTGTGAATGAGGTCTGCATGGATAATGGAATCAACCTCCAGCCCCAGCCTGATAAAGTGAAGTGCAAACACCAAGGGCTGAAGATGCAGACAACAGCCCTGACAAAGTGAGAAGAGTCCACCCTAAAAGAAAAGAACAAAGGTACAATAGAAGGAAGATCAAAGCCAGGTCCCAGGCTGAAAGTCACCTCTGCAATTGACGGGTGATCAATCACACCGACCCCAGAGGCAGCGTGACACAGCAAGACCTATAGACTCTGGATTAAAACTAAAGCCTACAAAAAGGATGGGGGAGATGGAAGACTTTGGAGGGTAACGTTCTGCTGCCAACATGGAAGGGCATCGGTGCGCCCGACAGAGACCCAGCTCGTCCTTGTGCCCGGCTTTCCCGGCCAGTTACCGCCACAAGCTACGATCCCAAGCTGCAAAATCAAGCCACGAACTCACGCTACGTTCAGGACTAGTAACTATCCAGCAGCTGCAGAACATCTGTGTGTGTGTGTGTGTGTGTGTGTGTGTGTGTGTGTGTGTGTAAAAGCATTAAGGTATTAGCTAGTGGTTATAGATCAAATTAAGCAACAGAGGGTCCTGTGGCACCTTTAAGACTAACCGAAGTATTGGAGCATAAGCTTTCGTGGGTGAATGCCCACTTCGTCAGACGCCACAATAGATCAAATTGTTATCATAATAAATGTGGCATCTTTGCCTTGCCCCCCGAAAAGATCCTGTGTAGTTTTGTCTGCATAACACGAGTGGCACCCGCAGAGGAGGGGGTGGGACTGGAATAGCAGGGGGTGGGGCTGAGCCCTTGTCACTCACCACTGGCCCCGCCCAGGCTGTAAGGGGCAGGTTCTCGTACACCAGGACGGGTGCCCCGTTCTTCTTGGGGGTCTTGTTCCGGAAGTGAGAGTCTGGGAGGAATCATCAGAGACGCTGGAATTGGGGTCCTGGTCCCAGCCCCCCCGCTCTAACCACTAGACCCCACTCCCCTCCCAGAGCCAAGGAGAGAACCCAGGAGTCCTGGCTTTCCCGGGGGGCAGGGCTGTTACTCACAGAGGAAATAGGCCCCGACTCCGACCAGCGCTGCCCCCGCTAGTGACCAGATGAGAATCCCAGCGACGGCCCCGGCAGAGAGAGCTGGACGAGGGGCATCTGAAGGAGAGATGGGGGGGGTTGGATCAGACGGTTCAGCCACAATCCCCCCACCCGGCTCCCTGCAGCCCAGCACCCCCTAGCGCCACACTGGGGCATTGGTGCCAGACCTGGGATCCCTGTGTCTGCAGCGCGTTGCTCCATCCCGGGGATTCACCCCCTCCCTGTCACCCACACAGCGACAGACCCCCAGGCAGTGCGGTTGGTGATGGGGTTGTGAGCCCGGCACTTGTACGTGCCCTGCTGAGCCCAGGTCGTGGGGTTAAAGGTCAAGATTATCCTGGTCTCGTTAGTGTCAGTGCCGTTGAGAACCCAGCGATAGCTCGGGGCTGGGACGGAGTCAGAGACACACGTCAGGTTCAGAGGGGACCTGAGGGTCAGAGCGATGGGTCCGGGCAGGTCTATCCTGGCAGAGTCTGGCCCATCTACACAGAGAGGGACAGGGTCAGGGGATGGATGGCGCCAGCGAGGGGTCCCTGTTTAACCAGCACCCTGCCCCACCCTAGACCCAGCTGCATCTCTGTGGCTGGGTGATGCCGGCAGGGCCAGGGGCAGCGCGGCCAGGGGACGGGGCTGCAGTTACTCACAGGCCACCATCACGGTGCTGGGCTCACTGCGTACGGAGCTGACGGGGTTCCCGACCTCGCACTGGTAGGTGCCGGCGTCTCCCCGGGTGACATTTGGCACCATGAGAGTCCGGTTTTCAGGGGACAGCCCCAGCCGCTCACTGGGCGCGAGGGACGCCCCGTCCCGGAGCCAGAGCACGGTGTCGGCGCTGGGGGAGCTGTTACACGTGAGGGTGAAGGTCCCGTTCTCCAGCACCTGGGTTTGGTCGGGCGTCACCGTGGGCCTGGGCAGCATTTCTGGGAACAGAGAGAGCGTCACTGGGGGGAGTGGCTGGATCCAACCTAACCCCCAGGGAAGCCCTCGCTGTACGGGGCTCCTACCCCACAGCCCTGTGGAGGATTCAGACCCAGGCGCCTGGCGGCAGTAGAGAGCTGTTATCCAGCTGCAAACTTCATTGGAGGGCTACACAGCTACATGGGAAAGAGTGGGGTTCTGGGAGCCAGGACTCCTGGGTTCTCTCCCCAGCTGGCGGGGGGAGGGGAGTCTGGTGGGTTAGAGAAGGGGGGGCTGGGAGCCAGGACTCCTGGGTTCTCTCCCCAGCTGGGGGAGGGGGGTCTGGTGGGTTAGAGAAGGGGGGGCTGGGAGCCAGGACTCCTGGGTTCTCTCCCCAGCTCGGGGAGGGGAGTGGGGGCTGGTGGGTTAGAGAAGGGGGTTCTGTCCCCAGCTCAGGGAGGGGAGGGGAGGGGGGGCTGGTGGGTTAGAGAAGGAAGGGCTGGGAGCCAGGACTCCTGGTTTCTCTCCGGGGAGGGCTGGGGAGTGGGGTCTGCGTGGGGAGGTCTGTGCAGCCGGCACAAGGGTTAATGCAGATTGTACCAACTGCCACAGCAGCTGCTGTTTGGGGGGCGGGGGCGGGGGGGTCACTCCCCATCCGGGATGCCACGTACAGGGCAGGGCCTGTGTTTGGGGGCAGGTTCCTACATGACCCAGCCGCGCTGATCCCCGGGGGAGATCCCCAGACCCCCATCACTGGGGCGGGGCGGGGGGGGGGCACACGGCCTGGGATCAGTGCAGCTCCCGTGGGGGCAACTTACCAGAGACGCGCAGAACCACCCTGATGGAGCGGACAGGGTTAGTACCGGTACGGCTCTGTATCAGCACCGTGTAGTTCCCGGTGTCGCTGAGCGTTAACCCCGCGATGTGCAGGGTGCAGCCCGGCCCCGCTGTCTCCCGCCCCGTGTGGGCTGGGCCAGGGATCTGATCAGGGGCAGGAGGTGGGTAGTAGGTGAGGATCCGGCTGCTTTCATGAGTGGTTGCTGATCGGTACCAGCTGCAGACCAGCACGTCCTGTGGCAGATTCTGCGGGGCCAGGCTGACGTCCCCTCCCACCTCGGGGCTCCGCGGGGTGAGGACGATGGGCACTGTGGTCTGGGCCGGCACCGGCTGGAGGCAGGAGCCCAGGACAGAGGCTGCGGGGGAAGGAAAGTCTCAGTTGGGCAGCGAGAGGCCGGGGTGTGGGGGGTCAGTCGGGGCCCCCTTCCTATCCCTGTTCTGACCCTTCCCGCAGGCTCCCACACCACCCCTGGCTGCTGCGGCCTGGTGAGGTTCCTCCAGAGGGGATCTAGGAACTGAAAGTGAAAAAGCCTCCGGCCTGCCAGGCCCATTAGCACAACAGTGAAACTGCTGACAAGGCCGGCTCCAGGCACCAGCGGAGCAAGCAGGTACCTGGGGCGGCACGTCCGGGTCTTCGGCGGCAATTCGGCAGCGGGTCCCTCAGTCCCTCTGGGAGCAAAGGACCCGCCGCCGAATTGCCGCCGAAGAATCGTGATCGCGGCATTTTTTTTTTTCCTCCTGCTTGGGGCGGCAAAAACCCTGGAGCCGGCCCTGACTGCTAAAGAGCCATTGAGGGGTAACGAAGCCATTTCACAGGCATTTGCCGACCCCCAGGGATACACTGACAGGTTCTGAATTTACTGACAAAACCAGCTGTGCGTCACTGTCATAGTTACTCCGAACATGTCACTCTGCAGGACCTGAGTTTAATTTGCTTTAAAGATATTTCATTCGTGTGTTGCAGAAGATTATAAATTCACATCTCTAAAAAATCCTTGCAGAGATTTTTAGATGCACAATCTGAGTATTCGTCTTTAGCCTTAAACGCTTGGATCTTCAGACATTCAGTTTTCCTAATAAAGCCTTCAAAAGACCCTCCCCCCTTTTCTAAAATACACAGGCAAGCCCGGGCTGCCGTCGGGCATATGGGCACCGGTTTAATAATACTGCACAGGGGCCCATAAATCCTAAGGACGGCCCGGCCTGGGCCGGTCCCTGCCCGGCCTTCCAGAGCTCGGCCTCCGACTGGGGGAACCTGCCCCGGGCCCCTGGGGAACGGGACCCCCAGGCTGGGGCTGCACCAGGGACACAGACAGCGACGTCAAGCTGGCGACAGAATCGTCCCAAACACCTTCCCCCTGAACCCCAGCCTGGGCACGGTGTGTGTGTGTATGTGTGTGTGTATTGACCTGTGTGTGTGCATTCTCTGTGTGTACGCACAGCGGTATCTCTGCAGCTGTGTGTATCAGTGTGTGTGTGAGCACAACTGTGTCAGTGCAGCTTACGTGTGTGTCTGTGTCCGGGCGTGTCTCTGTGTGGGTGTCACATGTCTGCATGTGTCCCTGTGCACACGCGTGTGTCTAGCGTCTCTGTGCCATGGCAGGGGTGCGGGTCTCTGTGTGGGTGTCACGTGTCTGTGTGTGTCCCTGTGCACACGCGTGTGTCTAGCGTCTCTGTGCTATGGTGCGGGGTGCGGGTCTCTGTGTGGGTGTCATGTGTCTGCATGTCGTCACATGTCCCTGTGCACACGCGTGTGTCTAGCGTCTCTGTGCCGGGGGGGGGGGGGGTGCGGGGCTCTGGGGACCCAGCTCTGGCTGTCACTCCCCAGTCGCAGAGCAGAGGGCGGGGTGGGGGCAGGAGCTGCCGATGGCCCCGTAGAGACGAGTTTTTTCCCCAAAGCTGCTGGGGGATTCAAACACATGAACTCCCCCCCGAAAGGTCTGAGACCCCTGGACACAGGGCGGGTCAGAGCGAGGGTGTCACGGAGTGTGGGGGGACACAAGGCCCTGCACCCCCGGCTTCCTGCGATTCACCATGACTCTCAGCCAGCCAGTAAAGCAGAAGGTTTATTTAGACGACAGGAACACAGTCCAAGACAGGTCTTGCAGGCGCAGACAACAGGACCCCCTCAGTTAGGTCCATCTTGGGGTCCCCGGGCACCCCAGCCCCCTTGGGAGGTCAGAGCCTCGTCTGCCTCCCGGCCATATCACCAGCCAGCTCCTGAAACTCCCCCTTCAGCGACCCCTCCCACAGCCTTTGTTCAGTCTCCCGGGCAAAGGTGTCACCTGGCCTCTAACCTCTTCCTGGGTTCTCATGTTACATGCTCAGGTAGCTTCCCTCCAGGCCAGTCTCCCATCCCCCAATGCAGACCATCCTAGCCACAGTCCCCTGCCTTCCCAGCCAACACCCCCCACTCAGCATTCAAAGACCACATTAAGAACAGTCCCAGTTCGTCACAGAGGGACACAAGGGGGCTGGTGCCCCCATCCCACAGTGATGGGACAAACGAAGATGAGCCGGAAATCAGCAAGAGCGAGAAAGGTCCCTGATATGGGTTGGGGTCTGTGCAGCATGACACAATGGGCCCCCCCCATCTATGGTCCGATCCAACCCTCAATCCCGACCCACAGCCCCCTGCTCTCCTAGCCCTGGTCTCCCCCGCCCCCCAGCTCTGCCAGAGCCCCTCACTCCCGACCCGCAGCCCCTCTACCTTCGTTTCTGCTCTTCTCTATTGGATGAATTTGTGTCCCGGACACCTGGGTTCCCTGGTCTGACCCCCCCCCCCTCACCTGCCAAGAGAATCCCGCTCCAGGGGCCGCCCGGCCTGTTGGGGGTTTGCCCCATTGTCCTTTGCTGCACCAGGACCTGCCTTGAACTGGGCAGGGTGGCATCTGCACTGGGACCAGGACCCACAGGCAGGGCAGCCCCACGGGCCCCTCCCGGCTCAGACTTCCCTTCCCAGCTGCAACCGCCCACTTCCCCTTCGGCCGCTGTGGCGGGAGGGTGATTCGCTGGGGATGCGGGAGGGGGTGAAGACTCCAGCTGGGGGTGCGGGTTCTGGAAGGGGCCAGAAATGAGGCTTCAGGGTGTGGGAGGGGGCTACGGGCTGGAGCAGGGGGTTGGGGTGCAGGAGGGGGTGTCGGGTGCGGGCTCCGGGA
>NW_020665249.1:295825-301634 GCF_002925995.2 Terrapene triunguis
TGTCGGGTGCGGGCTCCGGGAGGGGTTCTGGGCTGGGGCAGGGGGTTAGGGTGCAGGAGGGGGTGCCGGGTGCAGGGTCTGGGATGGAGTTAGGGTGTGGGGGGGGGTTCTGGCCTGGGACAGGGGATTTGGGGATGCGGACTCCGGCCGGGCAGCACTTACTTCAGGCGGCTCCCAGTCGGCGGCGCAGCGGGGCTAAGGAAGGCTCCCTGCCTGCCGTGGCTCTGCGCTGCTCCCGGAAGCGGCCGGCACGTCCGGCCCCTAGGCAGAGGCGCAGCCAGGCGGATGTGCGAGGTGCACGTGTGACAAAGTGGGACTGTTCTTAATGTTTCCTCTGAATACTGTGTGGGTGCCTCAGTTTCCCCTATGCAGTTCTTCATTCTCTAGGTGGTGGGATAAAGGCCAGTGTGCATAAATCACTGACACTCTGTCTCCCTGGCAACAAATGGCCAGGGCCCTTCCCCCCTGCAAGTGAATAGCTAAAGGTGAACAAAGAGGTCAGGTGACCTCCTGGCCCGGGAAAGAGACAAAGGCCAGAGAGGAGGGGCTGGAGGGGGTTTCAGTTTGGGGCTGGCTGGGGACGGGAAGTGAGTGAGGACGGGGGTGTCTGGCTCACTGGGCCCCAGAATGGACCCGGCGGAGGGGTCCCGTTCTCTGTACCTACAAGCTCTGTTTTAGACCGTGTTCCTGTCGTCTAATAAACCTCTGTTTTACTGGCTGGCTGAGAGTCACGTCTGACTGTGGAGTGGGGGTGCAGGACCCTCTGGCTTCCCCAGGACCCCGCCTGGGCGGACTCGTTGTGGGAAGCGCACGGAGGGGCATATGCTGAATGCTCCCAGGAGGGACCCAGGAAGGTGAAGCCGTGTGAGCTCCTTGCCCTGAAGACAGTCTGCTCCCAGGGAGAGGAAGCTCCCCAAAGTCCTGACTGGCTTTGTGGGGAGCAGTTCCAGAGCATCGCCCGGGCACTCCGTGACAGCGCGCTACCCACACTTGCAGGCACTGCCCCCGCAGTTCCCATTGGCTGCGGTTCCCGACCAATGGGATCTGCGGAGCCAGCGCTCAGGGCGGAGGCGGTGGGTGTAGATTCCTTGATCGCACCTGTGCGTAGGGGCTGCAGGGTCATGCCAGCCACTTCCGGGATCCGTGCGGAGCCAGGGCAGGCAGGGAGCTGCCGTTACCTCGCTGGGTGGTGCCGACTGGCACTGCCAGGGTCCCTTTTCAACTGGGTAATCTGGGCGAAAACCAGACGCCTGGCAACCGTACAGAGCCTCCCCACCTGTGGGGGTCATGGCATCTCCCTCCCTTCCCACTGCTCAGGGGGCTTCTGGGGAATGTGGGAATGTGCTGGGTTTAGACACTAAATAATCCTCCTGTTTTACGCTGGCTGAGAGTCACTCCAGTCTAGAGAACAGGGGGGGCATCGACCCCTTTGGGGGGTGGAGGCCCCGGGGGTCCAGAGCGAGTGGACTCCCCGTGGGGGCCCACGGCAGAGACAGACGTGCTCAGGCTCAGAGAGGTGCGGATCCAGGAGGTGGAGGGGCCTGACCCCGAGAGAGAGTGGACCCCCGAGAAGGGTTGTCTCACTGAAAGGGGCACCCCCCACGGACCGCACGGGGCCAAGAGTGGGCACGCTCTGTGAGTCCGTGACACCCTGGACTTCAGAAAAGCAGACTTTGACTCCCTCTGATGGGCAGGATCCCCTGGGAGAATAACATGAGGGGGAAAGGGGTCCAGGAGAGCTGCTGTATTGTAAAGAATCCTCATTGCGGTGCAGGAACAAACCATCCCGATGTGTAGAAAGAATAGTAAATATGGCAGGCACGGCCGCCCAGAGGGTGGGGGGGGCAAGTGGGCCAATTTGCCCCAGGTCCTGGGCCCCGCAGGGGCCCCCACGAGAATGTCTGAGGCTCCCGCCCCGGCCCCGCTCCCGGCGCCTCAGCGCGCCGCATCCAGGAGCGGCCCTGGACAGCGCTGCAGCGTGGCTCCGGTGGGACCTGAGCTCCTCCCGCTCCGAGCCGCGTGGTAAGGGGCCGGGGCTGCAAGCTCAGGTCCCGCCGGCGCCGCGCCGCTGCAGCGCTGTCGAGGGCAGCTCCTGGACGCGGCGCGCTGAGGCTTCGAGAGAGGGCAGAGGCGGGGGTAAGCAGCATGGTAAGGGGCCGGGGCCAGGGGCAACACACAGGGTACATAAGGAATTTTTCAATTAACTACGAGTGACGGTTTGGATCACAGAAACCCCCTGGGAGCTGCCACCCACCTGATGTGCTCAGAGACTACTTCTACCCCCCGCTTTCCCCGCCAGCTCGGGCCCCCAGAACCCTGTCTTGCTGAGCCAGACACTCCCGTCTGCTCCAACACAGACCCAGGGTCTGAATTACTTGCCCCAAACCTGCAGGTTTACCTGAAAGCAGCTAACAGAAGTGTTCCTGTCTTTAACACTCAGATGCCCAACTCCCAATGGGGTCTAAACCCAAATAAATCCGTTTTACCCTGTATAAAGCTTATACAGGGTAAACTCATAAATTGTTCGCCCTCTATAACACTGATAGAGAGATATGCACAACTGTTTGCTCCCCTGAGGTATTAACACATACTCTGAGTTAATTAATAAGTAAAAAGTGATTTTATAAAATACAGAAAGTAGGATTTAAGTGGTTCCAAGTAGTAACAGACAGAACAAAGTAAGTCACTGTGACGAAGTGGGGGGGTTTCTTATTTTTTTCCGTGTTTTCCAGTGGGTTGCATGCAGAGGGAGTGGGACTCAGTGTCCCCGGGTGTTACTGGTTTAACGAGGTGAGAGGAGAGGAGGCCCAGGCCACCCTGTTTACGACCCTGTTTCCCTGGAGAGAAGACAATGGACAGAGGCGGGACCTGGGGCCGGTGATCTCAGATGCCCAGCTGGGAAGCAGGGGGGCTCTGGGCTGGAGAGGGGGAGCAGGCAGAGCCCACCTGGATGCAGGGGAGACTGGGATGTGCTGGGCTGGGGGGGGCTGGGCCTGGGGCCCTGAGAGTTTCCTGTGCTGTGTTCAACTCTCAGTCATCAAGCCGAATAAAATAAAATGCGCAAATCTATGTCTAATCAAACTGAATACAGATAAGATTCTCCCCAGTTCCAGAATGCTCCCTTTTACAGACTAATCTCCTTTTAGCCTGGGTCCAGCAATCACTCACACCCCTTGCACACTGTCCTTCGTTCCAGTTTCTTTCAAGTATCCTGGGGGGTAGGGAGGCTCTTTAGCCAGCTGAAGACCACCATGGAGGGGTCTCCCAGGGGTTTAAATAGACTTTTTCTTGTGGGTGGAGACCCCCTCCTCACTCCTATGCACAGTCCAGCTCCAAGATGGAGTTTAGGAGTTACCTGGGCATGCATGCAGATAGGATTAATAGATTCAGTAGATCATAACCTTTATATAGATATGTTACATAGCATCAGTAGATCATATTCCAGTTATGTCATATTCCCATAAAGCATTATTGGGTACAGCGTCACACTACCTAAAAAAATGAAAGATACCAAGGGAATTAATTTATTTGCAGGTATCATCACATAGTCAACGATCGTAGGGGTTAGAAAAATGAAACGTACATATCTTTCAGGATTTGAGAAGAGAAAGCAGAAGAAAGCTAGAGAGACGCAAGAAGAAAAGGGAAAAATAACAAATTTCTTCAGGCACAGTCCAAGTCAAGTCATGCTGACAGTCAAGGCTCTTCAGAGGTAGGAAGTGAAAGTGGTGTTGTAAGAGAAAAAGAAAAGGTGGTGTGTGAGGAATCCAAAATATTACCACATTCAGAAAACAATGTTATGGTTGTTGCGGAGGAAGGGAAGGAAATCCAGCCTCTTTGGCTAGACAATGGAGAACACAGCGGTGACACTGCTATAGCTGAGAAACTGGCACAGTCGACTAGTCCTGCTGCTGTAGATGGGAATGACGAAGAAGAGTTGTGCAGTAATGACCCAGCCCCTTGGAAGTACCTAGATATAAAGAAAAGAGATCTTACTGTATTGAAGGATCCACCCCATTAGCCGAAAACTTTCCTCGTGATTCTTTTGGCAGGAAATTGCCGATAACAGTTTTTTCTAAACATCGGAGTAATGGCGAATGTATTGAAAGAGGCTGGATGGTGTGGAGTAAAGATGCTGCAGCAATATTTTGTTTCCCCTGCAGTCTCTACAGAAGTGAAACTCAAACTAACCAATTACATAGTTCAAAATGTGTCGAAGGTGGAATTGCCGATAATTGGAAAAAGATTTACGAGAAAATCAAGAGTCATGAAGAAAGCGCTTTACATTTGAGCAATTACATTAAGTGGAAGGAATTATTTCAGACACTCGGTGATCAAAGAGGCATTGATGCAGCATTACAGCTTAGTATTAAACAGGAGGAGGAAAAATGGCGTAAAACATTAACTGCCGTTGTTGACGTAATTCTTTTCCTAGCAAAGAATAATCTGCCATTTCGTGGTAGCCATTCTACTGTTGATTATGACGACTGTGGGTTTTTCTTGTCAACACTGCAGCTTGTGGGCAGGTACAATACTGAGGTGAAACAACATCTAGAGACGGAGGCTCAATGCAGAGAGTGTGGTGGAAGAATGCCGGCTCACTACCTGTCATGGCGTAGTCAGAATGAGTTCTTGAAACGGTGTGGGGAGAAAGTTTTGAACTCTATTCTTGAAGAGGTAAGAAAAGCCCGATATTTCAGCATTGTTGTGGATGGCACACCTGATGTTTCACACACAGAGCAGTAAGTTTTTATTCTCAGATATGTGATGCAAAAAAACGGAAATTGGGATGTGCATGAGAGATTTGTTAAACCAGTAGCTTTTGAAAAGAAGACTGACGCAGATAGAGCAGAACAGATAAAGAGGTTTTTAAAAGAATGTGACTTAGAACTATCTTGGTGCAGAGGGCAGGGATATGACAATGCCTCTAACATGTCAGGAAAAATTCAGGAAGTAAAGACAAGAATTTTGGAAGAAAATGCCCAAGCCTATTTTTCTCCATGCCGCATTCACACGCTGAACCTCTGTGGCACCCACGCTATGGAAACCAGTGTAGAGGTAAAAACATATTTTGGAAATGTTCAGAAACGCTATAAAGTATTTGCTCTTAGCCTTGCGAGATGGAAAATTTTGCAGCCCACTGTGAATATATCTCTTCACTCTGTATCTAAAACTAGGTGGAGCACAAGAGTTGATGCTGTTCGCCCCCTAATCAAAAATCACACAGGTGTGCTGGAAAGTTTAATTAAAATTGAAGAGGAGCTTCATTTACCTCCCGAAATCCAGGCAGATGTTGACTGTTTGATTAAGTGGCTTAAGTCATTTGAATTTGTACTTTTTACTACAATATGTTTTAAATTGCTTCAGTGTATTAATGATAAGAACAAGGTCCTACAAACAGGAGCGGCGCCAGGGTTTTTGCCACCCTAGGTGGGGGGTCCTTCCGCACTCCCGGTCTTCGGGAATTTTAGCGGCGGGTCCCGGAGCAAGTGAAGGACCCGCCACAGAATTGCCACCGAAGACCCGGAGCGCGGAAGGACCCCCCGCCGCAGAATTGCCACCGACGGCAGCAAAATGCCGCCCCCCAAATCCTGCTGCCCTAGGCGACCGCCTAGGTCGCCTAAATGGAAGCGCCGGCCCTGCCTACAAAGCGCCAAATTAACAATGGAAGAAGGAGCTAAACACGTGAGCAACTTAGTCAAGGAAATTCAAACAATGAAAGATTCTTGGCCAATTTTTTTTGAAGAAGCCAAACAAGCCGCTTCAAGCCTCGGCATTGACCCAAAAATGAAAAGTGACTCAAGGATCC
>NW_020665249.1:301644-311484 GCF_002925995.2 Terrapene triunguis
GAGAAGCAGGAGCGGAGGCCCCGGTTTACGACCCTGTTTACCTGGAGAGAAGACAATGGACAGAGGCGGGGCCTGGGGCCGGGGATCTGAGATGCCCAGCTGGGAGCAGGGGGGCTCGGGGCTGGAGAGGGGGAGCAGGCAGAGCCCACCTGCAGGCAGAGAGACTGGGATGTGCTGGGCTGAGGGAGGCCAGGCCTGAGGGTCAGAGAGTTTCCTGTGCTGTGTTCAACTCTCAATAAACCCTCCTGTTTCATGCTGGGTGAGAGTCACTCTGGTCTAGAGAACAGGGTTGCATCAACCCCTTCGGGGGTGGAGGCCCCGAGGGTCCAGAGTGAGTGGACTCCCTGAGGGGGCCCACGGCAGAGACAGACGTGCTAAGGCTCTGAGAGGTGCGGATCCAGGAGGTGGAGGGGCCTGACCCCGAGAGAGAGTGGACCCCCGAGAAGGGCTGTCTCACTAAAAGGGGCACCCCCCACGGACTGCACGGGGCCAAGAGTGGGCACGATCTGTGAGTCCGTGACAAGAACAGGCTCCCCCTAGGATGGGGGAAGGTGAGCAATGGGGTGGACAGAAAGAGGCCCCAGGGCCCTGACCAGGAAGGGGAAGAGTGGGGAGGAGAGAAGAGTAGTGGGAGTTGAGAAAGACCAATTTATTGTAATTTAGTATTTTGTATTATAGGATTACTCAATTATTTTAGGCTGAATCTTTTAATAATTACATGTTACGTTATTAATTTTATTGTGAAATCTATGTTACAAAACATTTTTAAAATAATGGAAGTAGTGTATATCAATGTTTATTACTGCCAGGGGAATTCTGCACCAACAAATTAAAACTTCTGTGCCAAAAATTAAAACTTCTGTGCACAATATTTTAAAATTCTGTATATTTTATTTGTCAAAACAACAATTATAATCACTCTAGTTTCAATTATTTTTTGTAATCTCTTTCAAAATACCTGTCAGCAAGTATGTCTGTAACAATGCAGACAATAAAAAAGATTCAGAAAATGTTTTGTTGACCAACAGATTCCTTACTAGGCATATTAGTACAGAACTTTGAGTAATAATTCCTTTAAACTACAATACAGAAACGTATTTCCCGCACTCCTCAGAAGCAGTGCAAATGCTTGGGGGAGTCAGGTAACGGAGAAGCTGAGGAAGAGGGAAGAATTGCTGGGAAGGAGCCTGGGAGTTGTCGGAGAAAAACTGAGTTCTCACTTTTTGTTTGGGTACAGCAAGTCAGATGCTTTATTTTCTCTCTATCAATTGCATAGAGGGAGAGAGCTAAACAGGTCTCTTCCAGGTAACTAATTACAGCAAGCATTTATACCTTTCATTACAGAAATAATGAGGGACAGCTGCATTTTGTTTATACATAGGCCATCTTGATATCTTATTTCCTCACTTGTTTTGACTCTTGCCAACATACAATATTTTCTATACCTTATCTATACAAGGTCTTCTACACCTTATCTTATACAAGGTCACAATAACTTCTCACACAGTTCTTTCTCACCCGCCTCACACAATCCTCGCTTCTACAAATCTCGCGTTATCAGGGTTATAGTTAGCCTGACTCTTGCTAACAAACTGTCATGCATTGCAGTTCTTTTCTGACAGTTCTTTTTCTGCTTCCACACCCCCCCCTTTTGTACTACTAGTACAACAAACATTCTCAAAGCTCTATTTGCATTAAGTCCTGGACTTCAGATTCTACATCAGATGCTTCAATCTTAGGGGTTCTGATTGGATGTAATGACAAGGCATGATTAGCATGAACATGAAAGGTATTACTATTATTACGTCCTTTACAACAACAATAACATACTCCTACACTAGCTAACAACAACACAAGCAATAACATTCCCATAGCGATAATATGATGGGGTTGTTGTACAATCTTAGTCATATAACACAATACATCATACTTAGTACACAAGGTGGATACTCTATAAGCTGTCTGGAAAGCATACTTTTCAACTTGATATATATTTTGAAGCATGTGAATTTGCCCTTGTACTTCAGAGATTTTCTGAATCTCTGGTAACAGTGAAAACAAATTCTGAAATCTATCAGGTACTAAACTAGTCCAATTAAAGGGTATCTGGAACCTAAGGGCTACTTGAAAAATTCTATCTGCAGGCCAGTAAATAATATGATTGCCTGCAGTGGTAGTGAGATTAAAATGTATGTCTTGCAATGTGGTGGCTTTAACATACACACAGCTATTATTAGCTTGAAAAAAAGTAAGTGTCCTGTCAGGGTAGTTCCTTGTCCCCTACCCTCCCAGCAAACGTAGTCATAAACAGTGACAACTTCTCCTGGCTTCAGTTTACGGATATACTGAAGCTGTGGGGGTTTTAACGGCCAAAATGTCCATTAACTCCCTAACCCCATCCAAATGTCAGATGTAATCCCAGGAGCACTGACTAAAAATCGATTGGGCACACCAGGAGGTCTAATTTCCCAGATGTCTCGGTGAATTACCCAATCCCACATGCATCCTCCCCATGGACCCGGCAGGATACGGTATGTGGGATCCCACACCCCCTTTACCGGTCCATATGCTTGGAAGGAGCATTGAGAACGTCCGCACTTCCACCCAGAAAGTCTCCAAGTATGTCTCCATGGCCACAGATCAGATGGTACTCCTGATGTGTCTGTAAGGGCAGTGGGCCAAGCCTGATGCTCAAGATCATTCCGAATGGCCATTAGCTGGTCATTCAGGAAATCCTGAATCTCTGAACATGCTAGATCCCACTGCAATGCCTTCCCAGCCTCAGTGATATTCAATACCATCTCTGTCAGCAACTTCTGGGTCATTGAACTAAGGGCGGAGATAACACGTAACTCACCAACTCCAGCCTGTACCTGGGTTAGTTGTGCTCCAGAAACAAGGCCAATGGCCTTCTCTAGTTGCCCCAATTTCTCATCATGTTCTTGGTTCTTAAAAATATTCCAAACTGCTGCTGCACTATTGGCCCCATCCCACAGGGATCCGGTCAAATCTCTCTTCTTTCTAGAAGAAATAACCAAAGCCCTCTGTTGTGCTAATCTAATGGCAGCCCCCTGTGAGCAATTTGGGTATTCGTTTAATTGTTCACTAATTGGGTGACCAAATAACAATAAGGGCCTCTCTCATTTAACACAGTGCAAATTCCAGGAACATTCGCTATAGAACCCATCAATTGCAATTATTAATTCTTGGGGTTCGCTGGTAGTGATATCATATACTTTTATCTCCACTGATCCTTTCAATTGTTCGCTTATATGGGATATCCTGAAACTTAAAAATATATTTTTTTCAAACAATATTTAAATAAATCACTAAAGTGTGAAGGCCTTGGCCATTGGTTTTATCAAATATATGGCATTGTCTGTATTTGGATGTGTTACAGGGGTAATAGTGTAATGGAGGAGATGGCGGGGCAATGACAACAAGGTGCCTTTGGTACTTATCATTTAAAATCCAATTAGGGAGGGCAATACATGCTGAAGGACTTATCCAAAACACAGGGCGCAGCCTGTAGAATAAACCCCAAAATCCAATCAATACCACGTTCCCAAGCATGGGTCCCACAAGTTTCTTCCTGCCAGTGTGTAATTCTTTGTTTCTTCACCAGGGTCAGTTCTTAATGTCTCTTGTAGTCAGGAATCCCTGGACTTTGTGGTTTCAATGAAGCAAGTGTTCCTTTTCTCTTTTCCTGAAACAGTGTGGTTTAGCATCATACAGGGGAGAGGTTACTAGCACATCACCCTGTAATGGTTTTGCTTCTTCTAGGAAAATCCAACAGTGGACAAGGGAGAGGTTACTAGCACTTCACCTTGTCTTTTTTTTTCTTTTTCTTTTTTTTTTCTTTTTCCTGCTGTCCAGAAGGCACAGCAGAGCTAGAAGGAGAAATAGGCTTATCATCAGACAGAGAGTCCTCCCGAGGTGGAGGGGTCTTTTTACAGTGAGAAGCATGGGTCCAGGTAGGTAGTCCTTGGCACTTCACAGCAGTGCTGGTGGTTAACAGGACTTGGAAAGGGCCTTTCCAGCATGGAGCCAAAGCAGTCTTTCGTTGATGGACTTTACGTAGACTCAGTCTCCTTGTTTCAATGAATGGCAGGGCTGCTAGGGTCTTTGGGTAGCACTTCTTTTATCTGTGAGAAAAGAAACCTACCACATTTCATTAATGCCTGGCAGTGTTTTGCAGATCTCATAGTTGCTTGGGCACATTCAGGCCCCCCTTTTCTTGGCTGTCAGCCAAGTCTTAGCTGTGGGCAGTGTCCTTGGATGGGGCCAGCGTCTTATCTTTGGATTGAACTTGCTAGCTATTTTTTTCCTCAGTTAACTCATTCTGTTCTTTTTCCTTCTCCCCTTCTTGGCTTCTTTTAACCTACAAAGGAAACTTCCACTTCTCACTCATACACCTTTTCCCAACAATGAACACATACACATTGCCATTATACAGTACATTAGTCTTATTATTCAATGTATGCCATATACACCCTTCCAGTAAATTAACTTATTACAGAGCTTTGGAGCAACAAACCAGGACAAGCACACCCACTTTTGAGGAGTTCACTCGGTACAACCTCTGGTGTCCAATAGCTTTCCTCCCTCCCCAGTCCTCTGGCTAGAAATCTGAGGTAGCCAGAAGGATCCCATGGGCAATATGGGGAGTGGGTTAACCTTCCATGTCCTTGCTTCCAAAGACTGTTGGTATGCAAATTTTAACAACAATTTTTCAATTAAAAAAAATCTGGCCAATGAAGTTTCTTTTTCTTACTTAAGCAAATGTATTAGACTTTAGTATATCACATTTTCCTGATTTATCCAAACACTTTGTATTCCAAGTTGAACAAAACAAGTATCTGCTTTTTGATTTAACCCTTCTATTTAATTTAGAACTAGACTGTCTTATGAAAATATTAAACCCAACAATTCTGGCCACAAGACAAACACCACAAGACAGGACAAAGAACACAAAAATAATTCCTATTGTACCAGTAAATGCATGGTACATTGAATGCTGTTCAGCTGGCATCCGTTTTCTCTGATGATCTGAAAGACAAAAGAACAGAGGTCTACCCCTTCTGGGTAGTCAGTCATTGCTTAAAATATTTCCTTTATATACACATACTCTTGTTGATTTTAGACAAAACAGAGGAATTACCCCATATTTCCTTGTATTTGTTTCATAGGCAGCCCAGGTTTCAGTGGCTTCTACCTTATTAGTTAGAAAATTGCATTAATACAGATGCTTTCTGGCTTGCTTCCAGATCCAAAGCTATCCACAGCTTAAAGATTCTTACTTAAAAAGGGACACAATTAACTTTCCCAGATTTTTGATTGCCTTTTACTTCTAACTCCTGCTTTCAAACACCCAGTGATCTGAAAGAGACAACACAACCTATATTGGTAGGTTTGCATTTCTTTTACCTCTGCTACAATATACACTGCACATGTTCTGGGGAAAATGCACATCCTCTCCACAATTCAATTTCCACAACACTAGCCACATCCATTTCTACACAAGGTGTAACTGTTTCTTTTGTGCTTACAAAATCTCCATGCACCCCTAGTAAAGTGACAGCTCAACCACACAGAGCCAGGGCACTGTCCTTCTCTCTCTTTTTACCAGATCTTTTATCTGCTATTTTGTTACCCCAAAACAAATTCAAATCTTTTATTCTCCTGGCTTTGACTACCCTGCTGCAGCCACAACCTTTGGTCTTTAGTTAAAACATTTTAAATCTTGTAAAGCATTAAGTCACCTTAAGGATTAAATGCTAAATACCTTAAACAACACTAGTTTCCTGGGTCTGGCAAAAGTATTCTCAGTTTTGCAACGTTAAAACAATACCAATTCATCTCAAACTTATAAAACACAGATTGTACACAGCAGGAGTGTTCTTCAGCAAATTAGACTAACGTATTCATAGTCGAATAATTCCACTTAAATAACCTCTTGCCTGAATTACTTACAGACATTCCTACCAAGTTTCACTGCTTGATTCCCTCTAGCAACTACAGAGTTAACTTCTCACTCTCTTTTCTTAAATCACTTGCTTGTCTCCCAAAACGACACCCAATCAACTCAGATTTTACCATTCCAATTATTGTCCTGGGGATTTGAAATCCCCATGCTTATAATTACTTACTCTTTTCCTTCCACTATGCCCGCAAAATTTCCAACCTGTTTTCCAATCTCTCCATCTGTTGCCTGCCCGCTTGGGCCCGATCCTGCTTTTCTCGCTGAACCGTCCCTTCCATGGGCACCGGCTTTTTCACTACCAATTTAGATAGGAGGGTGGGCTTCTCAACTAGCCCCCACCCTTCCTGGTCTCTTCTCTTAAACATTCTTACTCACAAGACTACCCGAGTCCTCCCTCGTGAGGCTTGCCACTTGGGCAAAACGCATGGCCCATTGGCGTTTAACTATTCAATTTTCTCTTGTGGCAAACACACTGCTGTTACAGCATATGCAAACACAAATGGTTAAATTCTGACAAGTCCCTGAAGGACCGGTACTTGCTTAGCCAGTGCTTCCTTTTCTGCCTGGAAGTCCTGTCTCAAGGCTTGCAACTTGCCCTGGGCGTAGGGTTGAGCTGCTGCCTGGTTCATGATCTATGCTCTTAATTGCTCAATTCTAGTTATCAAGTACACAACTCTTCCTATTACTCCAACTTCTCTACTGCCCAGTCCTGCTACGACTGGGGTAGATCCACCTGACACCATTCCCGGTCAACCGGGGTGGAGAGAGGAATGCTAAATCCCTCTCCGGTTCTCAGACTTACTGCGGCTGAGAGTGGGCACACTTTCATACTCACACACGTACGTCCAGACTGGCCACGTCTGTGTATAACGTTGAGAGAAGGAACATGTGCAATCTCCAACTTGCTTCCTCTCTTAGGAGGGCAGTTCTTTTACGCCCTGGAGTCTCCTGGGGCGTCTCTTTCAGTGATTCCAGTCCAGGCCGGCTGCCTGTGGCTTCTTCAGCGTCCCCAAACCACGCCCGCTCCAGGGTCGCAAAGGCAGACTGTTGGATCTCACTGGACAGTTAAGCTTTGCAAATGTAATCTCAGCACTGTAACTTGTATTGCCTTTGGTTTGACTATGTCTATATTTTTTCACAGCCAGCCGGGACCGAAAGCAGTTTTTCTTTGTACTTAGCCTGGTCTGCATTGATTCTTGACCTTGAACGCAGATTAACTTTCTCTTTATCTCTGGACCAAGCTGAATTTCAAATTAACCCGTTCCTTTCCTCAATAGACAAATTGCTCCCATTGTGTGTCAGAGGCTTTTTGGTAATTAAAGCTCTTCTGAGATGTATGATCTTATCTAGATTGAAGGTACCTTCTAGTGGGCATTGTTTAGATGAATTTTCACGCGTGTAATGATTCCAATTCTCTAAATACCTGCAGGTTTTAGGACCATAATGTACGTACATGAAATAAGCTGGGGTACCCTTAGGGGGTGAGAGGGAATCCTTAGACTGTCCCCCACCCATTTTCCAATCACACACACAGGGAGGAGGATGCCCTGTCCACGCTAGCGGCACATAAACTAAGGATCTCTCCCTCAGGGTATTCACACAGGAGAGACTAACGAGGATGGCCACGACCTTCCTACACCTCCCTTCAGCAAAGAGCGTCGGCTAGTCTCAGAGAGACGGCGCCGCTTACCCTGTTGCATCCAGTGAGATGATCAGACTGTCAGTGGCTCACACGGAGAGGAAAAGGGGAGGGAAGATGGGTTCACACACTCCTAGACCCAGGTAGCCTCCTCGCCGGACGATGCCAGGCCGAGTTAGCGCACCGTGGGTCGGATCTCCTAAAAGATCCTCTAGTTACCGGGCTTGCGTTAGAGTAGTTCTGGTCACGAGCCAAAAGACTTCGCAGAGTACTCTGAGCGTCTTCCGGTAACACTCAATTCACACTGGTGTACACACACACACACACACACACACACACCAAGGCCTTACTCCAGGTACTATTCCCAAGTACCTCAGGTACTATTCCCAAGTACCTCGATGCATCACTCGAGGCGGTAAAAACCCCTCCTGCTTCCACAGAGTGAACCTCGAGGATTGCTAGGTGTGGGCAGAAGTATTGAACAGGCTTTTTTGGGGGGAGGTGGAGAGATTGTTAGGTAGTTTGGGAGCCTCCCCAATGCAGACCCTGGTGGACACCTAGTCTCTCCCATTCAGCCAGGCATATCTGCCCCTGTCCCTATGTGGCCCTACACCCCCACTCCCCACATCCTTATGTATCCCTGCATCTTCACTTAGCCAGACATAGCTGCCCATCTCCATGTCTCCCTGAACCCACACTCAGCCACCCCCTCACCCCTATGTGTCCCTGCACCCTCTTCCCCCCATCCCCATGTGGCCCCAGACCCCCACTCCCATTCAGCCCCTGGTCAACATTGTCACCTCACTAGCTCCTATGCCTGTGCCCCAGTCGGTCTCTCCCCTCCACTAGCCCTTCTGAACCCCAGTCTGTGTGATCCCCCCAGCAGTCCCATGTGTCCTGTTCTGTCCACACCCCCTCCCCCATATCCTGTGCCTCCTCACCTGGCCCCATGGACAGGGCACTGTGACAAAGGCAGCCTCTGCCCCCTCCCTCTCCATAGAGTCAGCTGCCCTCTCTTCTGGTGCCACATCACCCGCTGGTGGGAAAAATGTGTAATTGCAGCTTCCCTTTGCCTCCCTGTCAGAATCAATTATTTGTAAATTGCTATGTTGACATAAAAACCTGACTCCCATTCGAATATTTTCATGTAGATGATTTTTCTAGCTTTCGTATGCCATATATAAAGACTCATTTGTTTGTTAAATCACGAATGATGATTCATCTTTACTACTAATGTCAATTTGCACTGAGACTGGACTATGAACGATATACTTCTTGCATGTCATCTACAAGTAGACTTGTTCCTCAATTAAAAAACTTCTCCAACTATTGAGAGACGTTTGCCTGAACAGCAAGCTGCTTAACAACTAACATCACCAGGCCATAGAAAGCAGAAGACAGTTTGCAAGTAGGTCAACAATGTTAAAAGATATTCCGTAACTTGCAGCTGTATTACATATCCTGTAAAACACAAACACACCTTTATGCAAGGTGAACCTAAGGTTGCAGGCATATTACAGGTGGTTTGATGATATCCATAACATCCTGAAAAGTAGCATAAGAAAAAAGAAAAAAACATCTGAAATGCAGAGTAGGGGTTGCACTTCTCAGACAAGGCACCCAAAACAACAACTGTTCACATATGGATGCCACCTTATCTTCCCTTCTTTGCAAACAGCGTAGGTTATTATAGATTTTGCCAGATTAACAAGGCTAAAAAGAAACTGGTTTTACCTCCCACTGTAGACTGCAAACTTATCCTATTATAATCTGCCTTCAAAATCCATTTTATTTGTGAGTCTCAGTGACAAAGACTATAGCTCGTGACATGCTACGGAGCTGCATGAAGACAACTGGCACATTCAAGAACTCATCCTTAGCGGTGCTCAGCACCTGTAACTCCCACTGAAAACAGGGGATCTGAGAGGTGCAAAAGACCTGGCTCTAATTAAAAACAGTTTTCACTTACATTATAGTCCACAGTATAGAATTTACAAAACTTTTCATAGCTCTGATTTGGAGGGTCACAATGAGGGGAAGATTGACTAGCAAAAAGCCAAACCGGGGGGAGGAAAGAGGGATGGGAAAAACATATTTATCCTTTAGACATTTACATAATTGTAAAATTTGATTTTTTAACTAAGTTTATTTCACGTTTTGCTTGAGAAAATACAGCAGTTTCTTTTTATAGCCCTATTAAGCACACACAAGCCTGCAG
>NW_020665249.1:311494-311911 GCF_002925995.2 Terrapene triunguis
CAGAATTATTTCAGTAAAATTAAAGATCCCTTTTGAGTACAAAATACAGTTCAGCTCTACTGCATAAATCAGGAAATATGCTACATAATTTAGGTCTAATATGCCAGGTGATCTTACTGAACACATCTGTTAAATACTGTTTTCAAACACTCAGACAACAGAGCTACACAGGCAATACTAGTAATACAGGAAACATCAGTCTCACAAGGCTCTTTTTGCTCACTAGACTGACCGGTGAGCTGTATTTCCACCCCCTCAGTACACCAATATGGAACTTGTGATTGCAGGCTTCCCCTCAGCTCGTTGTCAAAAGGCCAACCAGTCACAGTCCAGGATGTTTTGGAACTTTTTCATAAATGCTACGTCCTTCCTTAGTGGATGCTTTCATATTACAAGACACAGTATGAAGACTTGTTT
>NW_020665250.1:0-21342 GCF_002925995.2 Terrapene triunguis
TCTCCCTTAAAGTCAATGGAGCTGCATCAGTTTGCACCATCTGAAGATCTGGCTCAGGATGTGGCTTAATAAAATGCCATGTGAAGGATGGAGCAAAGTACTGTCCCAGTGTAACAATTCTAGCCAGGATGGATCCCCTCTTGCTACAAACAGAAAGCTCTGCACTTGGGCATGAAACTAAATTGCTAAAATGCCAACACTGCCTGATATCCACTTTTCATAGAAATATGAGATGGACTTGGCATTGTGTTTGACAGCTCGCCTGTAACGATTTCACTGCAACACCACATAGATGGCCGGCTGCCTGCAAACGTATTGATTTATGACACCAATTCCTGACTGCTTTTCCATTTGTGTGTTCTGATGGGCTAGCAGCATCACTCCTCTACCTGTCTGCTGTGTCATTTATCTCTGTCACTTTATGGGTGTGCGGGTCAGTGGCCATCAGGAGAGTTGGGTTTTGTTCTTGGCTCTACCACTGAACTGCTCTGTGACTTTGGGCCAGTCACTTCCCCTCCCTATGCCTCTGTTTCCCCTCCATCCCTTTCTCTTCCTTCTCTTCTTGAACTCTGAGTTCTATGGGGGATGATCTGTGTCTTATTATGTGTATGTTAACTGCCCCTATTTACAGCATTTGGGTTTAGATAGCAGCACTGTAGGAGAAAGGATACGGCACTAGAGCAGAAATCTAGTTTCTAATCCCATTGACCTCCTCTATGTCCTTGGCAGGGATAAGAGAGACGGGCTTTGGCTGCGGGCTTCAATTCACTGTTCTCCATCTAAGGTGCTAGTATGTTTAGTACCTATGCTCTTGGCTGCCAACTTTGCTGCTTACTCAGTTTTACCATTCAACAAGTATCCCTTTGAAAAAGAAATAAACACAATTGCAACAAAGTGACTGGGTTCAAATTGTACTATTATTGGACAATATCAATGTTCCCACCCCAGTTTAAATCGAAATGTCCAATCTGGGGTATTCAGACATTTTCAGTTTAAATTATTTCAAAGGAAAACTGGATTTTAAACTGAGAAATTTTCCAAGGAAGTCTCTGCTATTCTTGAAAAACAACCAATGTATTGGAAAAGACAAAACATTTTTTTTCAATTTCAGTGACAATGTTTCAGTTTTAAGCAGTTTACCTGAAATTGTCTGGTTCTCAATGAACAAAAACAAAAAAAAGAAACTCTGAGCAGCTCTAAATGTTTGATTAAATTATATTAAATCAATTGAATTATATTAAAACTTTTGAAGAGTTCCAGTTGTAACTCATAGTTCTATTATGAAATTTGCCCAGTATATTAATACCCAAAGATATTTAATTGCAAATAGCAAACTTACTATGTTGTCTCTGTGGAATGTTCTCCAATTTGTGATGCATTTGACACCACCACCACCATGATTTTTCAATCATTGCCTGTTTGTGTACCTGTCAATAATGCCCCCATTACTGATTTATCCAGATGCTGTTTCTCTGCCCCTTCACCATATTTCCTGAGATGCTGGGTTTTTCTGCAGTTCCCAGCAGACAGGGACCCACTACACAGATGTGCCTCCCTGCTCCCCTCCTCAGACAGGCTTGGCTGAGAGTTGAAGCCTCTCCAAGCTGTAAAACAAATCACAGCTTTTGCAGTCTTCAAACATGGGCACAACTCAGTATGTGCTTGTTCTGGGTTAAATAACTGAACCTGGAATCCAGGGCTGTGAGCCCACCTCTGGTCTCATCTCAGGAGCAAACCACACTGGCATCCTGCCCTAGCTGACCCTAACCCCACAGAAGGGGAACAGCACCTGCCCTGGATCTCACACAATTGCAGTATGCCTGGAAGGACCCTTGGCTAAAAACAAGGCAGGGCTGATGCCCTACAGGAGTCCCAAAGAGATTGCAGAATAGAATATATATTTGTAACACAGACATGTGACCTACAATAGCTCAGAGCCCAGTGGCACTAGAGCCCCAGCTGGCCTGGAATAGCCTGTTCTTTCATTAATGCCACATAATCAGCTTTGAGAGAGCAGAGATGTTTTTCCCCCTATGTTGCATCAGCAGCTCTTGGGATGCAGCCACCAGAGGAACCCACAGGTCAGGCTGCCTTGGCTGTTTGATGTTGGTCACTAAAAGCTCAGTGCAACATCCTCAACTCATGTGAACTGATACAGTTCCATTGAGTTCTGAATAGTTAGGGCTCTTTAAGCCAAGTGGAGATGAGGCCTTTGGATTTCAATGAAACTTTTTTGATTTACATTAGCTGAGGATCTGGCTCTAAGACGCCCATGGTAGTATGTCCGTTTTCACCAGCTGGGAAATCTGGCTTCATTACCTTTGCTGGTGCTACTGCAGATCTACACCCACTAGGAATCGGGCCCATAAACAGTTTCAAATCTATATTCTTTGTCTCTGAATCTGAACTGAGGAGACAAAAGTTCCAAACCCATCTGCACTTTCTTTGATCTTTGACCCAAGGGATTAATTGCAACAATGGGACTTTTAATGGTTACAGAGTAATTAATTCCTACTGGGGACAGAACTGTGGAGGAATTCAATGTTGCAGAGATTTTCTCTATCTCATTTTCAACTTGCCCCGACTTTCTTTCTTTCTTTCTTTCTTAGCAAATAGATATGTATATAATTACTGCAGACAACATGATAATAAAATAAAAGGCACATTAGGCTCCAGTGCAATGCTACATCACATCTTAAAAATGTTTAATTCACACCAGTTGCACGTATGTCCTAGAGACTGAAGAAATACAAGGGTCAGATCTCAATCTGACGTATATCAATGCGCCTTCTTTGGAGTCAATTGAATTAAAATCCCCCTTGCCCCCAACTAGTGTAAATCTGCCTTAGTACCATTGGAGTCAATGATGTCAGATCCCCAGTTGGTATAAACAGGATAATGCTATGGAGCTATTCCAGTTGACATGATCTGAGTATCTGTACTGTATGGGGAGATCTTGGCAAACCAGTAACAGTGCCTGTATCACTATTGCTCGTTGCTAACAGTAGCCAAGCCAGCAGGCCATACAAAACCACTATTGCTTATTGCTAAAAGTAGCCATGTCAGCAGGCCGTAAATTGGCCACCCAGCAGCCTTAGCTTAACCAAGGCAGGAGGGGAGGGGGTTTTGGGTGCCACAGAAAGGGCAGCTTGACCCCGTGTCCTTCACGCTAAGAATGTTGAAATTGCTGATACATGTATTTTAGAAAAAACAGGAAGTTTGTCTATATGTGCCTCCAGGAATATGTCTGTCAGGGCATCAAGGCATGTATATTCTGAAAAAACACATCTGGTTAAATTGATGATCAGAAGGAAACCTCTTGCTTGACCTTTAAAAACTGCTTGCTTAGCAAGTTTTCTGTAAGTGATATGTCATTGTATGTTTGAGGTAGGGGACTCTTCGGGAGGGTTTCTTCAGGGATGCTCCCTCTGGACGCATCTTGGGGTCCCCACCAGCAGACGGAAATTTGGCCAATGGAAGCCTGTCGCTGTGCCACTCAAGAGCCACACTCAGCTTCGGTAATTATCGAGGGTTAGGGGTGTTTTACTAACCTATTGCAGACGTGTGTAAGTCTGTGAGACTAAGTAAAGTTTAGCTTTAAGTGAAAGCACTCTTGTATTGTCCTGTTTGTGTCAGCCATCTATCGGTAGGATGGCCGTGTCTCTCTTGATTTATTTCCTAACACCACTTGGCACAGAGTAAAATTTACCAAATGCTTTGGGTTGAAAGAACCCCGGGTAACATGTACTATGATGCCCAGTTGAATGTTTTTCCTGTATTTGAATTTCTCATTCCTTAGACCCTCCATCCCATTTTAATAAGCATAAAAAATTTAAGATCTTGAGATAATTGAAGATTCTGAGATGGTAAAGCCAAGGTTTAAGAGACAGAACCCTGCAAGATGTGCCCCTATCTGTTAAATTGGTGAGGAGTATCCAACCTGGCCTGGACCGATAGGTAACATAACAGGGATGGAAAGGAATGAGAGACTACTCCCAAGCACAGACACCGAGCAGAGGAAGGACCTAAACCAGGGGCAGGGAGGAACCTCAGTGGCACCCCCAGGAGAGAATAGTGTGGGGTGAAGTGGTGTCATGTCTATAATAAACTGGGTTGGAACACCCAGCACTTCCCAGTCCAGTTGTTGCAAGTGGTTACTGATTCTATTACTGATTTCCAGTTAATTACTTATTTAACGAGTTGGAGATTGTAGAATTCTAGTCCCAGAATGCAGCACAATAGAATCAGGTTTATCAAGTTCAACGACTGGTTGGGAACCCCAATGTGCAAAACAATGACACACACTGCAAGCAAAGTGAATCTTTAAACACTTTTATTAGCACAATCAGAAGTGACACAGCTGCTCCAAATCACATAAAAAGACAGCAGTGATATACAATTAAGGTGATATTTTTTTATCATGCTTTACATAGAAACACGCCCTTCCTTGGGGATCTGGTGGTAGGAGAGAGACGGTCATCTATCCTGTCCCTGACTTTCCAAACAAGTCTGATGATCCAGATCTCCCCTTTACATGGGGGCCTGACCTATTATAGGGCCTGATAGCTGACATTAATATTCATACAAATGTCCAAACTTCTTTGCCCATATTTAATGTCCTCACTCTAATAATATTATGGGGTCCTAATTCTATAAATTAGTACTTTGAGGTTTTTCACATATTATCATATCGGCCAATTCATTGCCAAGGCAAGTTAATTGTTAATCATTTACCAATGTTTCTATGCTAATATATCCAAGCCTAGTGTCAGATCAATTTTCCTACTGTTACCAGGTGTCATTTTATACAGACTCCTGCCATAAGCACAATGTTCCCAATTCTGCAAAGCTCAGGGTCAGTATTGGGCCACTTACTTATGCTAAGGTTTATCGGTCTCAAAGCCTTATGTTAACTACTTCACAGGATATAGGCCTGTAGGTTCCTTTTGTTACTTCTGAATGCAATGCTAAACTAGCTCTATGCGCTACACCACCAACTGAGGGTGAGCGTGGTCCTGGAGGAAAAGCCTGCACCTCAGTCTTATGCAGTTAAATTAGTGACTGGATCAGGGTCTCCGAAGACTCAGGCAGGTGTCACTGTGTCAGTTTATGTGGCCCTGGACACTGGACTACAGCACTTAACCCTTAATCCACCCTCTAATGTTTTCCTAATGTCACATTTCCATATGCTTAGCTTCGGTAGCTTGTGCGGGGATGTTATGTGACATTGAATGGGCAAGGGGGCAGTCCTCATAATTGTGTGTGGCTGGAGAGGCTGTTGGTGAGATCACAAATGAGAGAGGAACCTTCTACAAGACAATCTCTCTACTGACATACAATCCATGAGCTCTAAAAAATATTGGAGAACTTCAAGACAGAATGATCTGCCCAGGTTGGTCAGTTTTCAGGATTGGGACCAAAAAACCCCAACATATGAAAATAAGGCTAAAAAAATATTCCAGATATTGTCTTAATATTAACAAGATGGCAAATACTAATGCTGAAGGATCCCTAAAATGGCATAGACCAAGCTACAGCATGGGTACTCGACAGATATCCAGACACTTATCTCCCACTGAAGCCCCAGTGTTATTCGCAAATCAGGAATATAGACATTCCCCACCTATCCTCCCTGTCAGGCTCAATCTAGTAGGTATGCTCAGACCATGGCTAGCTCCACATGAAAAGCGGATGGAGGAAAGGGTAGCCAGCCTCCATTGTAACCTTCAGCCTCATGGTTAGAAAACTCCCCCAAGTAGTAATGGTCCAATGCTCAATCCCTCCCTCTGCCTATGGTGTCACTTTTTTCTCATGTCTAATTAACAGGTAATTATTTAATTAAAGTGGAATGGCTTCAGCAGGAGAAATAGAGAAGGAACCCATCAGACGATCCCATAGCTAAGTGGTTGGGGCAGGTTGCTTGAAGGGAGGAACCCCTTTCACCAGGCAGAGTGAGGAATTGACCTTAGGTCTCCAACCTCCTGGGTAAATGCTTTAACTACAGAGCGAAAGATTATGAGGGAGGCTGCCTCCCACCATTTGGGACACAGAGCTGTGGTTGTCTCCAGTGGGTATTAGCAGGGGAGTGAGTAGAAAACAGCTCAACAGAATGATCCCAATGCATCTTGGGTACAAATCTGCTGACTTCCATGGAGAGGCACCAGGAATGGTCTTGGCCCTGTGGAGGGACTTGTAACTGACTCTGCAGCATCCTGAGAAATGAGAGCAGAAACAAGGGGCTGTGGGTGCTGCAGAATGTGGCACAAATGATACAGTGGACTCTTGCTCCAAGCTGTGAGCTCTGACTGGGATATTAAGAGTGACTTGATGGAATTAGATGCCAACTTGCATCCTAACTCCTTTATACCCCTTTGCATATACCAGCCTTAATGCACAGAGATGTATGTCTTGCCCCCTTGTATCCTACTTTTCTTTGCATCCCCCTAACCTTGAGTGGCCAGATGATTCACCCAAGGGTCTGAAGGCTGACATTTTTCAGTAGTACATTTAGACGCCCAAGAGGCAGCTGGGCAGTTTTTTACCCCTCGACATTCCCTGGAAATGTGCTTCTATCCTGCCCTGGTGGGGCACATTCTATATATGACAGACAATTCCCTTCTCCATATCCGTGGATATCTTTATAGTAATAGACCACAGAGGTTTAAATATAATTCCAGTGATGTTGATGTTTGTGTGGCAGGGTCACGTCTTCTAGGAACTGGACAAAGATCCTAGTCCATTTCAAAGAGGCCACTATGAAGCCATGAGAAAATACTAACTTCTCTCTGTTTATAAAGTGCTAAGTAAGTTTGGAAGCCTAGGCCCATGTCTGTAGGCCTCTCCTAAGGTAGGAAAAAAAGGTAGGCCAAACAGCACATCATTAAAATCAACTGACTTGGGATGTAGCACAAGAAGAGAATTCCATTGTCAATGAGCCACCAATTGTTTGATCACCTGCCTCAGCAGATTCTGGTTACAATGGTGTAAATTATTAGATGAGAGCAGAGGCTCTGTAGCATGATGTTTTAATAAGGCCTAGCTTCTGGAGGTGTTACTCTTGTGTAGACAGGAGTTAGCCCTGATAGGCAATGGCCATTCGTATTTACTGAAATATATAGTATAACATGGCAGTATACAAAAACTACACCTTGATTTATGTCTCTCAGACACTTCATTTGCAATGTGGTGAATTCCTGTTCAAAATATTCTTGAATTTTCAGCCCTACAACTCTCAGCTCTTACATAGCAGGAAAGGCCCAATCCTGACCCCATTGGAGTCACTGGCAATCAGGGCCGGCTCCAGGCACCAGCTAAAGAAGCAGGTGCTTGGGGCGGCCAATACAAAGGGGCAGCACGCCTGGGTCTTCGGCGGGAATTCAGCAGCGGGTCCCTCAGTCCCTCTCTTCCTCTTTGAGCTGCCGCCGAAGAGGAAGAGAGGGAGTGAAGTACTCACCGCTGAACTGCCGCCGAGGAATGGAGCAGCGCGATTGACCTGCCGCCGAAGTTCTGCCAATTGTCTTTTTGTTTTGTTTTGTTTTTTCTGCTTGGGGTGGCAGAAAACCTGGATCCGTCCCTGCTGGCAATGCTCCATCTGACTTCCTGAGAGCAGTGTTTGAACTTCAAAGGATTGAGTCTGTGTTTGTGCTGTAACTTCATTAGAGCTAATTTCTCAATGGAAATTTCTTCACTGCGTAATATTTTATTTCATTGCCCCCACATTCCATATAGAGGTGACTGCATTAAGCAATTTTCAGATGAAAAGTGTCAATTTTAGGAAGAAATTGAGAAAAAGATTTGTTTTCTGAGTTTTCAGCTTTCAAAGAGAACATCAGAAATTTTCTATGAAAGCAGACACATTCTGAGAACAATATTGTTTTGGTAAAAACCAAAATTTCCATCCATGCATACAAACAAACAAACAAACAAAATTCAGCACAAAATTTCCAGCCAGGCTTACACTTTAAACAATGGTGGGGTACCCTGCTTTTGTCTAATAATACCATATTTGGAAACCCAATGATTCTATTGCATCCGTCACAAACATACATCTAAGAGTAGCATAAAATCCCTTCTTTACCTGTAAAGGGTTAAGAAGCTCAGATAACCTGGTTGGCACCTGACCAGAAGGACCAATGGGGAAAGAAGATACTTTTAAAGCGGGGGTGGGGTATCATAAACATACAGCTAAGGGTAGCATAAAATCCCTCCTTTACCTGTAAAGGGTTAAGAAGCTCAGATAACCTGGTTGACACCTGACCAGAAGGACCAAGGGGAAAAAAAATTCTTTGAGGGGGGGGGGGGGGGAGGCTTTGTTTTGTGTTCTCTCGGGAGACAAAGAGAGAAACCAAACAAGTAATCCAGCTCCTACTGAATGATACATCTAAAAGTACAGAAATAGTAAGTAATAGCAAGGAAATGTGTTAGAGTATCTTTTGTTTTAGCTTGTGAATTTTCCCTGTGCTAAGAGGGAGGTTTATCCCTGTTTTTGTAACTTTAAAGTTTTGCCTAGAGGGAATCCTCTGTGTTTTGAATCTTACTACTCTGTAAAATTACCTTCCATCCTGATTTTACAGAGGTGCTTCTTTTACTTTTTTCTTTATAATAAAGTTCTGTTGCTTTTTAGAACCTGATTGATTTTTAGTGTCCTAAAAACCCAAGGGTCTGGTCTGTGCTCACCTTGGTTACCTATTTGGTTGGTGTATTATTCTCAAGCCTCCCCAGGAAAGGGGTTGAAGGAGCTTGGGGGGATATTTTGGGGAAACAGGAACTTCAAGTGGTCCTTTTCCTGAATCTTTGTCTAACTCACTTGGTGGTGGCAGCATACCGTCCAAGGGCAAGGAAGAATTTGTGCCTTGGGGAAGTTTTTAACCTAAGCTGATAGAAATAAGCATAGGGGGTCTTTCATGCGGGTCCCCACATCTGTATCCTAGAGTTTAGCGTGGGGAGGGAACCCTGACAGCATCTGTTTTAATTTCTTTCTCAAAGGAAAGTAAAATTGAGTAAGCGGCAAAGTTGCTACTTACAGAGTTTGTTTTTTATACAGACCAGTACCTTTAGACACAGGGACAGAACTGAACCTTGCAGGTAGACCCTGTCTATCCTGACATGGAGGATAGAGGAACATGGAGAAGGTCAGTGGGTGTAGAACCCTGACTTCTTGCTCTAGCATCAAATCCAGTATCCAACACTGTTCCCAGTTGAGCACAAACATTGTAACTAGGTACACAGAACATATACATAACAAGACACACCCATCCCCCAAAGAGTTCACAGTGAAGTAGTAAGGCAGAGAAAGGGATGAGAAACTGAGATACAGAGAGGGGGAAGTGACAGGCCCATGGTCACAGAGCAAGTCAGTGGCAGAGCCAAGAATAGACCCCCAAGTCCCCTCACTGCCACTGATGTGTGCAACACAGACAAAGTTCCTGAGGGAAATGATACAACATAGAAGCTACTGAGCAATACTATTAGCTCATCATTACATAGAGATTCAGAGCTTCACAGATTCCAAGGCCAGCATTTTGATCATCTTGTCTGACCTGCTGTAGAACACAGGCCAGAGAACTTCCCCCAAATAATCCTGAAAGCAGATGTTTTAGAAAAAAAAATAATCCTGATTTAAAAGTTGTCATTGATGGAGAATCCACCACAACTATTAGTTAATTGTTTCAAAGGTTAATTACTCTCCATGTTAATAATGTTTGCCTTATTTCCATTCTGAATTTGTTTAGCTTGAACTTCCAGTCATCAGATCATGTTAGACCTTTCTCTGATAGCTTTAAGAGCCCATTATTAAATATTTGTTCCCCATGTAGGTACTTATAGATTGTAATTAAGTCACCCCTTAACCTTCTCTTTCTTAAGCTAAATACATTGAGCTCGATATGTCTATCACTGTAAGACATGTTTTTATAATCTTTTAATCATTCTCTTGGCTCTTCTCTGACTCCTCTCCAAATTATCAATATTTTTCTTGAATTCTGGTCACTGAAACTAGACACACTATTCCATCAGTGGTCACACTAGTACTAAATATAGAGGTAAAATAACTTCTCTATGAGAGACAAGGTGGATGAGGTAATACCTTTTATTGGACCAACTTCTGTGAGAGAGACAATTTTTGAGTTTACCCAGAGTTCTTCTTCAAGTCTGGGAAATTAACTCAAAGTGTTACTGTTAAATACAAGGTTTGAACAGATTGTTTAGCATAAATTGTTAACACATATTTCAAGGGACCATTCAAGATTAAGCGTCCCGTTAACACCCCTCCAGTCATAGGGAAGAAAGAGGGGTTGGTAGTAGGTTACAGATTGTTGTAATAAGCCAAAGATCCAGTGTCTCTATTCAGTCCATGCTTTCTAGTGTCTAGCAAAGTTATGAATTTAAGCTCCCGGGCTCATCTTTTGAGGGTGTTTTGCAGGTTTCCTTTGAAGAGGACAGAGAGGTCAGATATAGAATGATCACTTTGTGAAAAGTGTTCACCCACAGGTAATATGGTGTTTTTGTCTTTTATCATTTTCCTGTGTGAGTTCATCCAGAAGTGTAGTGATTGTCTGGTTTCACCCACATAGTTGTTATTGGGGCATTTAGTGCTCTGAATGAGGAGGTACACCGCATGTTGTGATAGGCATGTGTAAGACCCGTGGATCTTGAAAGATGTGTTTTGGGGGGCATTAATCATTCTAGCAGTGGAAATACATCTGCAAGTTTCACATGTATTGTTTTGGCAGGATCTGGTGCTGCTTTGAGATGGTGTATCTTGGTCTGTGGGGAGCTTGTTTCAGATGCTGAGCTTGGAGAGGCTGGCAGGTTGTTTGAAGGCCAAAAGATGGGTTCAGGAAAAATTTCTTTCAGGATGGGTTAACCATTGAGTATGTGTTGTAGCTGTTTTATGATATCTAGTATGGATTCCAGTGTGGGTGGTGGGTGATAACTAGGGGTGTGTGGTCAGAGGGTGTTTTATTTCTGTATTGAAGCCAGTTCTCTCGGAGTATTTGGGTGGCCCATTCCATGATGTGATATACTATCTGGTGGAGTGTCCTTGTTTGGTGAAGGCTATTTTGAGTGTGTTAAGGTGCTTATCCCGGACTTTCTCTTCGGAGCATATTCTATGTTATCTGAGTGCCTGTCTACAGATAACAGATTTCTTGGTGTGTTCGAGGTGGTTGATGGATCTATGAAGTTAGGTGTGGTGATCTGTGGGTTTCTTGTACATGGTTGTCTGTAGGGTCCCACTGTTGAAGCTGATTGTGGTGTCCAGGAAGTGTGGGAGTGTGCTGGTGTGGGAGTGTTCCAGAGAGAGTTTAATGGATGGGTGGTGGTTGTTGAAGTTGTGGTAGAAATCTAGGAGTTTAAGTTGTCTGTCCAGAGGATGAAAATATCATTGATGTATTTCATGTATATCACTGGATTCATGGTGCTTTTCTCCAGAAATTCTTCTTCAAGGTGCCCCAAGAAGAGGTTGGTGAATTGGGGAGCCATCCTGGTATCCATGGTAGTTCCCGTGGTTTAGACAAAAACAATTGTTGTTGAAAGTAAAATTGTTATAGTTGAATATGGTGATGTGTTTGGGAGTGGATATCTGAGGATTGTCCATTGTGTGGTAAATATGTGATGCGGGCAGCTATGCCGTTATTGAGGGATATTGGTGTATAGGGAGGTGGGATCCATGGTGGCAAGAATGTTGTTCTGATGGAGGTTTTTAATGCTGCAGAGTTTGTGGAGGAAGTCTGTTGTGTCCTGGATAGGGTGACCAGACAGCAAGTGTGAAAAATCAGGACAGGGGTGGGAGGTAATAGGTGCCTATATAAGAAAAAGGCCTACAAATCAGGATTGTCCCTATAAAATTGGGACATCTGGTCACCCTAGTCCTGGAGGAAGCTGGCCCTTTGTGTTTTGAGAGTTTGTGGAGGAAGTCTGTTGTGTCATGGAGGAAGCTGGCCCTTTGTGTTTTGAGTGGTTTGAGGATGATTTCTAGGAGTCCTGATATTCCTTCAGTATGAGTGATGTGGCCAAATATGATGGGTCTGCCTGGGTCCACATCAAACACACCAAGAAATTTGTTATCTACAGCAAGAGACTTCTCTTGTCTTGCTTACAACACTCCTGCTAATATATCCCAGAATGATGTTCACTTTTTTTGCAACAGTAATGCATTGTTGACTCATATTTAGTTTGTGATCCACTATAACCCCAAGATCCTCATCTGCAGTATTCCTTCCAAGGCAGTCATTTCCCATTTTGTATTTGTGCAATTGATTGTGCCCTTCCCAAACGTAGTACTTTGAATTTGCCCCTATTGAATTTCATCCTATTCAATTCAGATCATATCTCCAGTTTGTCAAGATCATTTTGAATTCTAATCCTGCCCTCCAAAGCACTTGCAGCCCCTTCCAGCTTGGTATCATTGGCAAACTTTATAAGTGTATCTCTATGCCATTATCACAAACTGAGCAAATTCGGTGATGAATCCTGGCCATGTGCCACCTCAGGCACATTGCACATATGTCAAGAAAAAGTTCCTGTGTTATTCCCCTGTGATGCCCTTCCCGTAACCATTCCCTTGGCCTCTTTCCTTTGCAGGCCACACAGAACATAAAGATGAAGGAGATGGCCAATGGGATCAGTGTGACTCAGTTTCTTTTACTGGGATTCTCTAATATCCAGGAGCTGCAGATTTTGAACTTTGTGGTATTTCTAGTGATTTACCTGGGGGCTCTGCTGAGGAATCTTCTCATCATTATGGTCATAGCCCTTCACCACCACCTCCACATCCCCATATACTTCTTCCTTGTTAATTTATCCTTCCTGGACCTCTGCTACATCTCAGTCACTGTCCCCAAATCCCTGGTGAACTCCCTCACCAACTGCTCATCCATTTCCTTCCTGGGGTGCTTCACTCAGGTATTCCTCATCATTGCATTCATGGGAGCAGAGCTGGCCTTCCTCACCATAATGGCCTATGACCGCTACCTTGCCATCTGCAATCCTCTGTGCTATGGGGCCATCATGAGCACGGGGAAGTGTACTCAAATGGCACTCTGTACTCAGTGCTGCACACTGGTAACACGGTCAGGCTGCCCTTCTGCCCCTCCAATGTTATCCAGCATTTTTCTGCACTATTCCGCCACTGCTGAAGCTCTCCTGCTCCAAGTCCTATCTCAGCAAAATCACTGTGATCACCGTCAGTGTGAGCATAGGCTTGTGTTGCTTTGCTTTCATTGTGGTGTCTTATTTCCATATCTTTGCCACTGTGCTGAGGATCCCCTCCATGCAGGGCAAATCTGAGGTCTTCTGCACCTGCCTGCCCCACCTCATGGTGGTGATTCTGTTCCTTGGAGCCAGCACCTTTGCATACATGGGACCAGCATCAGCTGCCACCAGTGCTCAGGAGCTGTTGGTGGCTGTATTCTATTCTGTGGTACCGTCCGTGATGAATCCCCTCATCTACATTCTAAGGAACAAGAAGATCAAAGCTGCGCTGGGGAAAATGTTTGGCAGGAAACTTTCACCAAAGAATGGAATATTGGTCTTTTCCCCTATGAACTGTAAACTACAAACACAATACATTTTAATGGCTAGAAACCAATTACAACAGACTTCATTATCATCATCATCTTCTCCTTCATCATCATCACCATCATTATCTTTTTCTTTCTTTTTTTCTTTCCCCTACAGTTTCATTCTGTCTCTCTTCTTTCCTCTTCTACTTCTTACTCATCCTCTTCTTGTTTATCTTCCATTTTCCTCTTCCTTCCTTCCTTCGAACCTATCTCTCTCTCTATCTAATTTGTACTGTTGTCCAGACACAAGAAACTGGCCCACTGGCACATGCTTCATTGGCTGGGAAAGGTGGTGAAGGGAGCTGTGTTCTCCAGCTGGGATTCTCAGTGAGAACCTGTGGGACCCAACTTCTATCTACATTCAATGGGAGAAGGGTGCCTGATTCTCTTAGGTTCCCTTGAAAATCCTGCCCTTGCCCTACGTAGCATTCCATGGACCAGCTTGTGCCATGGTGAAGATGGCTACATCCCTAGTGAACTGAATTCAGTGGAGTTGCACCTGTTTACACAAGGGTTGAATTCAGCCCAGTGGAGAGATTCAGAGCTCATATCTCCAACTCCTGTGTCTATATTTTCTTAGGTGTTCAGCAGAGGAAGGCTGAAATTGACAAAGCCGCCTAGGAAATTTGAATGCCTAGTCCTCAGTTACTTTAAATGGGAATGAGGTGCCCAAATCCTTTAGGTGATTTGCAAATCTCAGCTGCCAAGTCAATATAGTCTTCAGATCAAACCCTCCACATCCCACTGGGCCAAAACCTTCTGCACCTCAGCAATCCCAACGCAGCTTACGTTCTCCCCATCAATCCATCCATGGCCCCAAGTCTCCTCAACACAACCTCTCAGGGGAATCCAGGGGTGCTTTACATCATAATGTCAATGGCAGCAACTCCAGGCTCTATCACAGCAAGCCACAGATGATCCCATGCCACCAGCCTAGTCAGAGACACCATTGACATGTCTCATGTCAATAGGGCTAGCGGGATTTGGATGGGGTAGAATTTTCAATATCATTTAAGGGCCAGATTTTCAAAGGTATTTAGATGCCAAAAGATTCAGATTAGGTGCTGATGGAATTTCGGGGGGGTGCTCACGCAGGGGGCTGGAGGGGGTATGCCCCAATTCCAGCCCCTTCCCCAAGGCCTCAACCCGGCTCGTCTTCTCCTCCTCCCCGGAGTGGTGTGCTGCGGCTTGCTCTTCCTTGCCCCGCTCCTGCCTGCAAGGCTGATCCAACTCACCAGCGGGGGAGGGGAGTAGCACGCTGGGGAAAGAGGCGGGGGAGAGGCCTCATCCCCACCTCTTCTTCTCCTCCTCCCCCCCTGTCATAACTATAAAGGGAAGGGTAACAGCTCTCCTGTGTACAGTACTAAAATCCCTCCTGGCCAGAGACTCCAAAATCCTTTTACCTGTAAAGGGTTAAGAAGCTCAGGTAACCTGGCTGACACCTGACCAAAAGGACCAATAAGGGGACAAGATACTTTCAAATCTTGGGGGGGAGGAAGGCTTTTGTGTGTGCTCTTTGTTTTAAGGGGTTGTTCACTCTTGGGACTGAGAGGGACCAGACATCAATCCAGGTTCTCCCCATCTTTCTAAACAAGTCTCTCATATTTCAAACTTGTAAGTAAAAAGCCAAGCAAGGCATCTTAGTTTTACTTTGTTTTCTCAACTTGTAAATGTACCTTTTACTAGAGTGTTTATCTTTGTTTGCTGTACTTTGAACCTAAGACAGAGAGGGGTCCTCTGAGCTCTTTAAGTTTGATTACCCTGTAAAGTTATTTTCCATACTGATTTTACAGAGATGATTTTTACCTTTTTCTTTAATTAAAAGCCTTTTTTTTAAGAACCTGATTGATTTTTCCTTGTTTTAAGATCCAAGGGGGTTTGGATCTGTATTCACCAGGAGTTTGTGAAAGGAAGGAGGGGGGAAGGGTCAATTTCTCCTTGTTTAAGATCCAAGGAGTTTGGATCTGTATTCACCAGGGAATTGGTGAGAGGTTTCTAAAAGCTTCCCAGGGTAGGGAATGGTGGCAGCGGACCAGAACTAAGCTGGTAGTTAAGCTTAGAAGTCCTCATGCAGGCCCCCACTCTTGTACCCTAAAGTTCAAAGTGGGGATACAGCCTTGACACCCCTGGAGCAGCGTGCTGCGGCTCCCTCCTCCCTCCTCCCCCCGGAAAGGCTGATCAGTAAGGAGCAGGGGGAGGGAATGTATGTAGCACACTGGGGAAAGGGGCGGGGCAGGAGCTAGGCTGCAAGCACAGACTGACATGGAGCTGCAGCAGCCCAGAGCATCAAACTCTGACCCCACAGGAGAGAGCGGGGGGGGGGCTGAGGAGAGCATGCCGGGGCCCCTTTCGACCGTGGTCCCAGCGCTATGGCACCACTGGCATACATAACAGATCTGCATACGGAAATGTGGTATTAGGAAAGCATTTGGGGCTGGATTAAAGTTTAAGGCCTATAAACCAGTGTCCAGGGCCTCAGCTCCAGGAGTCACGCCATTACAACAGAATCTCAGCTTCATTTTCCTAAGCTATAGCCATTTTCTAATCCTCATGGTTGAGAAGGAAAGCTTGAAAATTTTCCCCAAGACAAAAGCTAAGTGTAATCAATAGAGCAATGGCTACCTGAGTCTTGCATGAGTCAATCACTCATGGGTGGAGGGGGCTATCCTCAGTTAACCAATGCAACACCTGCCTCAGTCTATAGAGGGCCTGAGACAATTGCTCTGAGAGGGGCAAACTGCTTAGCCCTGGTCTACACTACGAGTTTAGGTCAAATTTAACAGCATTACATCGATTTAACCCTGCACCCGTCCACATGAGGAAGCCATTTTTGTCGACTTAAAGGGTTCTTAACATCTATTTCTGTACTCCTCCCCGACGAGGGGATTAGCGCTGAAATTGACATCGCCGGGTCGAATTCGTGGTAGTGTGGACGCAATTCAACAGTATTGGCCTCCGGGAGCTATCCCAGAGTGCTCCATTGTGACCTCTCTGGACAGCACTCTCAACTCAGATGCACTAGTCAGGTAGAGAGGAAAAGCCCAGTGAACTTTTGAATTTCATTTCCTGTTTGGCCAGCCTGGCAAGCTGATCAGCACAGGTGTGCAGAGCTTGTCAGCAGAGGTGACCATGGAGTCCCAGAATCGCAAAAGAGCTCCAGCATGGACTGAACGGAAGGTACTGGACCAGATCACTTTATGGGGATATGAATCCGTGCTATCAGAACTCTGTTCCAAAAGACAAAATGCCAAAATATTTGAAAAAATCTCCAAGGGCATGAAGTACAGGGGCTATAACAGGGACCCGCAGCAGTGCCGCGTGAAACTTAAGGAGCTGAGGCAAGCCTACCAAAAAATCAAAGAGACAAGTGGCTGCTCCAGGTCAGACCCCCAGACATGCCACTTCTATTATAAGCTGCATGCAATTCTAGGGGTTGCCCCTACAACTACCCCACCCCTGTACGTGGACTCCTGCAAGGGAGTCTCATGCAACAGGATTGAGAATTTGGGGGATGAGGAAGAGGAGGAGGAGGTTGAAGACAGCGCACACCAGGCAAGCAGAGAAACCATTCTCCCCGACAGCCAGGAACTGTTTATCACCCTGGAGACAGTACCCTCCCAACAGTAACCTTCACTGCAGTTAAACTTGCCTTACTCACCATCATGGCATATGACAGATATGTTGCTATCTGCCAACCACTCCACTATGAGACAGTGATGAACAGGAGAGCTTGTATCCAAATGGTAGCTCAGTGGTATTGGCTGTGCTTCACTGCACACTGGGAACACCTTCAGGTTACCCTTCTGCCAGTCCAATGTTATCAACCAGTTCTTCTGTGAAATCCCCCAGCTACTCAAGCTCACCTGCTCTGACTTGTACCTCAGTGAAGTTGCGGTTCTTGTGTTTAGTGCTCTCTTAGGTTTAAACTGCTTTGTTTTTTATAAATGTGTCAGATCTTCAAAACTGTACTGAGAATCCCCTCTGAGCAGGGCCAGCATAAAGCCTTCTTCACCTGCCTCCCTCACCTCACTGTGGTCACCTTGTTAGTTTGCACTGCATCCTTTGCCTACATGAAACCCACCTCCAGCTCAGCATCAGGTCTGGATCTGATGGTTGGTGTTCTCTATTCTGTGGTGCCTCCAATGATGAATCCGATCATCTACAGCATGAGGAACAAGGAGATCAAAGTTGCATTGAAGAAACTGATTGTGTGGAGGTTGTTCACCAAGAGTTAAAATGTCCATCATTGGCATTTGCTCGTGATTTCATTCTGCACTTCTTTAAAAATATAATCAACTGATGACATAATTGCATTCTTGAGAGAACAACGTGCAATCTGCTTATGAAGTAGTATTATCTGGAGTAACTCCATTGAAGTGAAATTAGTTAGAGAAGGATTATTCCAGTGTAAATAAGATCAGAATCTATATATCTATCCATAAATCTTCATACACACCTATCTATGTATTGACATAATCTCCACCATACCTGAGCCCATAGCACTGAATATTAATAGTGAACTTCATGAAATCTCTGTCTCTTCTCCTTTTTTGATGTAAAAAACTGAACATCAGGTGTGGGAGGTTTGGCTCATGTTTGCTTGATTTTTTCTTTTTTGTTTTTCATTTTGCTTATTGGTTTGCTTATTGGTTGGGGAGTAAGTAACCAGCCCTCTGTGGAGAAAGAAGTTTTCAGTACTATTTAGAAAAGCTGGCCGAGCACAAGTCCATGGGGCCAGATGCACTGCATCCGAGGGTGCTAAAGGAGTTGACAGATATGATTGCAGAGCCATTGGCCATAATCTTTGAAAACTCATGGTGATCAGGGGAGGTCCCGGATGACTGGAAAAAGGCTAATGTAGTCCCCATCTTTAAAAAAGGGAAGGAGGATCCGGGGAACTACAGACCGGTCAGCCTCATCTCAGTCCCTGGAAAAATCACGGAGCAGGTCCTCAAGGAATCAATTTTGAAGCACTTAGAGGAGAGGAAAGTGATCAGGAAGAGTCAGCATGGATTCACCAAGGGCAGTCATGCCTGATTAACCTAATTGCCTTCTATGATGAGATAATTGGCTCTGTGGATGAGTGGAAAGCAGTGGACGTGTTATTTCTTGACTTTAGCAAAGCTTTTGATACGGTCTCCCACAGTATTCTTGCCAACAAGTTAAAGAAGTATGGGCTGGATTAATGGATTATAAGGACTATAAGGTGGATAGAAAGCTGGCTAGATCATTAGTCTCAACGGGTAGTGATCAATGGCTCCACGTCTAGTTGGCAGCCGGTAGCAAGTGGAGTGCCCCAAGGGATGGTCCTGGGGCCGGTTTTGTTCAATATCTTCATTAATGATCTGGAGGATGGCATGGACTGCACCCTCAGCAAGTTTGCAGATGACACTGAACTGGGAGGAGTGGAAGATACGCTGGAGGGTAGGGATAGGATACAGAGGGACCTAGATAAATTAGAGGATTGGGCCAAAAGAAATCTGATGAGGTTCAACAAGGACAAGTGCAGAGTCCTGCACTTAGGACGGAAGAATCCCATGTACTGCTACAGAGTAGGGACCGAATGGCTAGGCAGCAGTTCTGCAGAAAAGGACATAGGGGTTACAGTGGATGAGAAGCTGGATATGAGTCAACAGTGTGCCCTTGTTGCCAAGAAGGCTAACGGCATTTTGGGAGGTATAAGTAGGAGCATTGCCAGCAGATCAAGGGACATGATCATTCCCCTCTATTCGGCATTGGTGAGGCCTCATCTGGAATACTGTGTCCAGTTTTGGGCCCCATACTACAAGAAGGATGTGAAAAAATTTGAAAGTGTCCAGCAGAGGGCAACAAAAATGATTAGGGGGCTGAAGCACATGACTTATGAGGAGAGGCTGAGGAAACTGGGATTATTTAGTCTGCAGAAGAGAAGAATGAGGGGGGATTTGATAGCTGTTTTCAATTACCTGAAAGGGGGTTCCAAAGAGGATGGATCTAGGCTGTTCTCACTGACAGCAGATGACAGAACAAGGAGTAATGGTGTGACAGATTTTCATTGCCAATCTGCCTGGAGCGTCAGTTGATCAGGCTGACGCCACAGGATCGTTTGGGGAGGAGATGACGAAATGCATCAAGTGTCTGGATTTTAAAGCTTTATTAATAAAATAATTTAAAAAAAAAACCTGCGGTGAGTGTGGGAACTGCTTCCACGTCATTTAAAGGAAGGAAGAAGTGTTAGTGCTCAAACCCTGGCCCACTTTCATACTCACAGCCAAGGCGCCCCAGGCTGGCCAGGCCTGGGGGTACCGTCAGAAGAGGAAGGGGGTGGGGTATGGATAGGAGTCTGTCCTGTGCACAGGCCGTCCGGGGTTCCGCTGCAAAGTCTCCAACTTGCTTCTGCTCTTGAGAGGGTTTTATGCCCTGGTGTTTCTTGGGGGCATCCCCTTCAGAGACCTTTGTCCCCGTGCTTGGTATTCCAGTCCAGACTGCCTTTTGTGGCTTCTTCAGCTTTCCCCAAAACAACCAGCTTCAGGGCCATGAGACAGTCATGTTTTTCTCTTGCTGGCCTTTGTCAGTCTCACTTCTTTTTACAGCCTCTGCATTTTGTTCTGTGATTCTCCTTTCTCACAGTGGGACAGGGTTGAAATCTCGCCCCCCCCCCGCCACCTTCTTTCTTGGCAGGTAGCAGCACATCTGTGGCCTTGAGCCGGCTGAAGTCAACGTCTTATCTCGGGTGAGGCAGGAGCACAGAGTTAACCCATTTTCTGCTTTGTCTCTCTCTCTCTGCTGTTTTTTCTTCCCCCCACTCCTCGGCCTCCTGAAACCTGCAAAGGAATCTTCCATTCCACACTCACACCTTTAACTCCTCCCATAATGCTTTGTGATGCTTGCCACAGCGTTAGCAACATACAATACTGATCTGCTTCGCCAGGGAACTTGAGGGAGGGAGCAATTGGGGTGTGACATTGGTCTCAAGTTGCAGTGGGGGAGGCTTAGGTTGGATATTAGGAAAAGCTTTTTCACTAGGAGGGTGGTGAAGCACTGGAATGGGTTACCTAAGGAGGTGGTGGAATCTCCTTCCTTAGAGGTTTTTAAGGTCAGGCTTGACAAAGCCCTGGCTGGGATGATTTAGTTGGGGATTGGTCCTGCTTTGAGCAAGGGCTTGGACTAGATGACCTCCTGAGGTCCCTTCCAACCCTGGTATTCTATGATTCTATGAAATGTCTCTCTCCGTTTTATCATGCCCTTTCTTTCCTCTTAGCTTTGCCCCCCCCCTTCAGAGTCAGGTGAGCATTACCTCATCGTAGTCCCAAACTGCCCAAAGGAAGGGGGTGACTCCCTCGAGGGTGCAACAGATTCCCCCATTGCTCCCTAAGCCAGTGTCCATTCTTCCTGTGAGGCTGGGCTGGGCCCATCCCTTCAATGACCTGACAAAGTGTGAACTGTCTCTCTGTTCTTGGAGAGTTTTTGCATGGGCTTGCTTTAAGCCATGATGGTACATTCTTAACCTCATGAAATTATAACCTATAACCTTATTATAACATCACTACAACAACCATGCTCAGTGCACTATGAGCCCTCTGTAGACACCCAACATGACAAACTGCACTGGACACCACACAATCATTTTATAAAGATGAACATAGGGGAGTGGGATGTTCCCCCAAGGTACAGAGTGTCATAGTGTCCTAGAGGCCCAGAGCTAGAAACAATCACTAGACACTACCCAGATCCAGTGGCTTAGAAGCATATGGGACCCAATGATTGGATCTACTCATGACAGATCAGTGACTGCACAGTC
>NW_020665251.1:0-15341 GCF_002925995.2 Terrapene triunguis
CAACCTAGACCTCCCCCACTGCAACTTGAGACCATTGCTCCTTGTTCTGTCATCTGCCACCATTGAGAACAGCCGAGTTCCATCCTCTTTGGAACCCCCCTTCAGGTAGTTGAAGGCTGCTATCAAATCCCCCATCATTCTTCTCTTCTGGAGACTAAACAATCCCAGTTCCCTCAGCCTCTCCTCATAAGTCATGTGCTCCAGACCCCTAATCATTTTTGTTGCCCGCCGTTGGACTCTTTCCAATTTTTCCACATCCTTCTTGTAGCGTGGGGCCCAAAACTGGGCACAGTACTCCAGAAGAGGCCTTACCAATGTCGAATAAAGGGGAACGATCACGTCCCTCGATCTGCTGGCAATGCCCCTACTTATACAGCCCAAAATGCCGTTAGCCTTCTTGGCAACAAGAGCACACTGTTGACTCATATCCAGCTTGTCGTCCACTGTGACCCCTAGGTCTTGTGTCCAGACGCCCAACCACAATTCTCTAACCCACTGGACCCACTTTCCTACTCCCGTCCCAGAGCTATGGATACAACCCAGAAGCACTGACTATGTCCTTCCCTCATTGCTCTTACCCACTAGACCCAACCACACTTTGAGAGCTGGAAAAAGAACCCCAGAGTCTTGGCTTCCAGTCCAGTCCTCTGACCACTGAACTCACACCCACTGCCTGTGCTGTGTCAACTCTTGGCATTAACAGAGGCTGTCCATCTCTGAGGGTTCGCTGCCTGGTATCTTTCATGGAAGTTAGAGCCACTTAATAAATCACACAGACCAGACTGCAAATCCGTTGACAGAATTAGCTTGTTTTGATGTCTGAAGCCAATTAAAGAGCTGAGCTGAGTTTGCCGCTGGTTCCTGCTTGAAAAGTTGGAACCAGGCAATTCAAAGCAAAAGTTGTCTCATCTCCTAAGAGAGCTCAGCACAAATCCCAGTGCTAGGAGTGGGGTGGGGGCTGTGGGTCAGGACTGAGGGACATAGACAGAGAGGGGAGCTGAGCCTCCAGGATCCATTCAGTTCTTGATCTCTGGCAATGAGCAGAGCTATTGAGTATCAGGTTCAAATGGACCCCTGCTCTGCTGGGAACCAACCCACACATTACATATAGGACTCACTGCACAGAGCAGGCAGTGATAGGGCAGGGAAGAGGTGCAGATGGAGGGGCCTTGATGGTCTTGCTAGGGGTCTCCTAGTCCCAGTGAGATTTCTTCCCACCTGGGATCAGCCCTTCCAGTTGGTATATTGGGGCAGAGCCTGGGTCTCACTGAGTGCAAGGGGAGATGTGACCATCTTAAGGAGAGAGCATGGGAAAAGGGGAATCTCTGTCTCTCTCAATAGTGGGGATCACCCCATTCTAAGGTACCCCGCTCCCCAGCCACACCAGTGCCTCTCTGTAGGTGGAACAGCCCCGTTGTGAGTTTCCCATATATGCCCCCCACCCCAGGTGCCCAAGTCCCTTTCCATAGGGGAGTTCACAATGTTCTGAGCTCCCCCATCTACACCCCTCAGCATAGCTACACAAGCCACACCCTTCATCCCCACTCCATGCAGCCCTCACATAAGGACCTCTCACCTCCACTCGGTACAGCCCCACCAGCCAAAGCCCTGTCCCCCACTCCATCCAGCACCCACAGCCAAGCACCTCATCCCCAATCTGTCCTGTCCCCCCAGTCAGGCCCCTTTCCCTCAATCCATATAGCCCCATCCCAGGTCCCTCACCTGCAACCTGTCAAGCCCCCTCAGCCAGAACTTTCACTCCCAATTTGTCCATCTCTTCCTCGCCTCCTGCAAGCCAGGCCCCTTACCTCCCCTCTGTCCAGCAGCCCTCCTCCCCAGCAAGGCCCCTGAACCCCACTCTCTCCAGCCCACACAGCTAGGCCTCTCATCACCCCCAATCTGTCCACCCCCCTCCAGCTTCCCCCCCCCGCTGCATGTCATCAAGCCCCCACCTCCCCCTATGCCAGGCCCCTGACTCCCACTCCATCCAGCCTCCCGCCATCCAGGCCCTTCAGCCCCACTCCTTCAAGCCCCCGTGCCAGATCCCTCAGCTGCACTTCATCAAGCCCCCCCCCAGCTAGTCACCTCACACCCACTCCATCCATCACCCCACTTCATCCAGTCCCGCCAGCAAGGCCTCTGAGCCCCATTCCAGCCAGCCACCACATCCAGGCCCCTCACCTCCATTTGGTCCAACTCCCCCAATCTCCAGCCAGGCCCCTGTCCCCTGCTCCATCCAGCCTCCAAAGCCAGGCCCCTCATGCCCACTGCATCCAGCCCCAAAGCCCCTGAACCCCACTCTATCCACCCCCACAAACAGGTCCCTCTCTGCCACTCCACCCAGGCCCCCTGGCCAGGCCCCTCACCCCCACTCTGTCCTGCCCAACCCAGCAATGCCACTGAACCCTACTCTGTCCTGCCCAACCCAGCAATGCCCCTGAACCCTACCCTGTCCAGCCCCCATAAAAAGACCCCCCCCCCCCACTATGTCCAGCCCCCCTAACAAGAACCCCCCTCCCTCTAGCCCCACCAGCCAGGCCATTCACTCCATACTCCATCCAGAGCCCCCAGTTGGGCCCACCCCCTCCCCTCTGTCCAGCCCCCCCAGGTCCTTCACCCCCAATCTGTGCAGCCCCCCCAGCCATGCCCCTCACCCCCACTCCATCAAGTCCCCCATTCAGGGCCCCCACCCCCACTCTGTCCAACCCCTGTCCATCCAGGCCCCTCACCTCCAGCACCCCTTCTCTGTAGCAAGGCCCCTGAACCCCAATCTGTCCAGCCCCTCAGCCTGTCTCACAGCCTCACACTGTGAAGTCCCCCTCCCCCATGCAGGCCCTTCACCTCTGCTCCATCCAGCCCTCTGAGCCAGTCGCCTCCCACCACTCCATCCAGACCCCCTGAAGCTGGCCTCTTACCCCACTCTGTCCAGATGCCCCCAGCCAGGCCCCTTACCCCTACTCCATCAAGTCCCCCACTCAGCCCCCTCACCCCAACTCTGCCCACCCCCCATATCCAAGCCCCTCCCCCCACTCCAATCAACCCCCCCCAATATGCCCCTCACCCGCACTGTATCCAGTCCACATAGCCAGGCCCCTCACCTCCCACTCCAGCCATCACCCCCACTCTGTCCAACCCCTGTCCAGCCAGGCACCTCATCTCCAGAACCCCCTCTCCGTAGCAAGGCCCCTGAACCCCAATCTGTCCAGCCCCCACAACCAGGCACTTCATCCCCACTCCATCCAATGCCCCCAGACACACCCCTCAATCCCACTCTGCCCAGCCCCCCCAGCCAGGGCCCTCACCCCCACTCTGTCCAGCCCCCACAACCAGGCCCTTTACCCACCCCGTCGAGCCCCTCCAGTCACCCCGTTACTCCCACTGCAGCCAGCCTTGCCACCCAAGCCCCTTACCCCCACTTCAGCCAATACCCCTCAGCCAGGCCCCTCACACCCACTCCGTCCAGCCCCCCCCAGGAAAGCCCCTGAACCCCACTATTTCCAGCCCCACCACCAGGCCCCTCACCTCCACTCCATGCAGCCTCCCGAGCCAGGCCCTCACCCCCACTTTGTCTAGCTCCCACAACCAGGCTTTTCACACTCAATCCGTCCAGGAGCCAAACCAGGCCCCCCAGCTGCAAACCATCAAGCCCCACACCCCCAGCTAGGCCCCTCAACCCCACTCTCTCCAGTCCCCCAGCCACACTGCTCACTAATACTTGGCCCAACTCCCCCTTCCCTCCCCCATGCCCCACCAGGCCCCTCTCCACACTCCAGCCAGCCCCCAGGAGATTACTCTGTTTATTTTGGCAAAAACTGGAAAAAAACTGATTTTAAGTGGCAAGTTTTCCAGTTTTCCCCCTCATCCATTGGATTCCGACCAGAGTGGGGGCCGGGGTCTGACCAGAGTGGGGACAGGGCCCAGCCAGGTGAACAGCTTGGCCTAGAGAAGCAGGGAAGTGTGCGACCTTCTAGTTAATGATTAATGAGGTGCCAGCTGAGTATAGGACCCACACTACGGGGAGCTCAGAGTTTTGCTCTTCCCTTGTCTTGGCAAAAGAGAAACACATCATCCCCCCACAGTGGAAGGTCTACACTTGCCCTGTGTTTATAAAGCATCTTCACCCTTCCACTCCATGTACACAGCACAGGTGAGATGCAGCCAGCTTGGGGTCGAGCAGCTGGGTGACAGCCGCAGAGTGATACTACATGGAGATGGCGCACCTGCAGCTGGGTGACAGCCGCAGAGTGACACTACATGGAGATGGCGCACCTGCAGCTGAAATGCAGCCAGCTCTGGCGTGAGGTAGCTCGGTAACAGCGACGCAGCAACACTGCATGGAGATGGCTTGCCTGGTGCTGAGATGCGGCCAGCTCTGGGGAAGGACGGCAGGGGAACAGCCACAAAAGGATGCTGCAAGGAGATGGCTCGCCTGGCACTGAGGGGTGGTGTCTGTGCCTGCTGCTGCCTGCTGGAGGGAATGAACCCTGCTCAGAGGGTGCAGAGAGTGAGAGAACCCAGCACCTGGTAGAAGATGGAGCACTGCCTTAGTACTGCCAGCCCGGGCTTCAATTTGTCATGTGTCCGAGGGGTTGGTGCTGGAGCTTTCAATGTGGCCTCATCTTGATACCCCCAAGGCCTGTTTGTGGGAGTGGGGGGTTGTGTGTGTGGAGGTCTGTGTATGTGTGTTGAGGGAGAGCTGGGGGGGGGGGCTCTGTGGAAGGCTGTGTGTGAGGAAGGAGAAGTGGGGTGGACTGTGTGTATGTGTGAGGGGAAATTGGTGTGGGGTGTTTGTATTGCTGCTGTATGGAAGGCTTGTGGGGGCTCTCCCTGGTACTCACACAGAGATCAAATCCAAACCTGTCCGCTCCTACACACCCCAGAGACCAAGTCCCAGGGACCCAGTGGTTCAGAGAGCAGATATCAGCCCTTTCTTGCCCAGCTCCCGTCACAGCAGAGGCAGAGAGAGGAGGCTGAGATCTCACAGCCAGGTGGGTTTTCACACACAGCTTCCTTCTTGCTTTGATTCTTCCCTAGCTGCTGCACTGTTCTGCTGCCCGCACCTCCCTGCTCCAACCACTAACCCAGCCATGCACAAGTGCAGGCTATAAATTAGCAGGAGGTTTCTAACTATCAGAGGGGGGATGTTCTGCAACAGCCTCCCAGTAGGAGTTGTGGAGTTGAGCAACTTAGTTTTAAGGGTGAGCTGGACAAATATATGAGTGTGATTGTATGACGGGGCTGCTTGTGATTTGTGGGGGGGAGGCAGGGTTCAGCAGCCCAGGGGCTAACTTCCAGTAAATGTTCTATGTCCCTAAACCTCATGCTTCAAGGTTTCAGCTGGCTATCGGCAGGGGCCAGAAAGGGATTTCCACCATGTATTCTGAGAGGTTTTTGTTTGGTTGGTTTTTAAATCTGCTTCTTCTGAAGCACCAGGCTATGCCCATGGCTGGAGATGGGATGTTGTGGGGTGAGCCAGGGCTCTGAGGTGAAGTTTGGGATATGAGATGTATGAAAGAGACTGATTGTGGCTGTGTGTGCTAGTTCCTACTGTTGTAACCACTAGACCCCTCTCCTGTTCCAGGTCTCTGGACAGCCCCTTAGAATCCTGTTGATCATTTCCTTTCAGCTCCAGGGCCCCCTGATGAATCCAGTCAATGGCACCATCCCGGTGACCAAGTTCATCCTGCTGGGTTTCCCCTCCCTGGGCCGGCTAAGCCGCAATCTTGTTTGTACCCTTTTTTCCTCCACCTACATCGGGACGCTGGCAGGCAACCTGTGCATTGTGTGGGCCGTCATGCGGGACCCTCGCCTCCAACGCCTGCCCATGTACATTCTGCTGGGGAACTTCTGGCTGGAGATCTGCTATGTCACGACCACCATGCCCCGGATGCTCTCTGACCTGATGAACCCCGGGGTCCCCATCTCCTCCCATGCCTGCTTTGTGCAGTTCTACATCTTCTTTTGCATGGGGACCACCGAGTGCTGCTTCCTTGCGGCCATGGCCTTGGATAGGTACCTGGCCATCTGCCACTCCCTGCGCTACCCCGTCCTCATGTCCCCCCACAGATGCTGGGTGCTGGCGGCCTCCTGCTGGGTCACCGGCTTTCTGTGGTTCGTTGTTCCTGTCGTCCTCATCTCCCAGCTCTCCTTCTGTGTCCTCACCCTGGATCATTTTGTCTGTGATCCGGGCCCATTGCTGGCTTCCTCCTGTGCCCCAGCTCCCTAGGCTGAACTGGCCACTTATGTCCTGAGCTCCCTCATAATCTTTGGTGCCGCCTTCTTCACCCTTACCTCCTACGGGCTGATCGTCAGGGCAGTGCTCAGGCTGCCCACAGGGGCAGGGCGGCACAAGGCTTTCTCCACCTGCTCCTCGCACCTGGCCGTTGTGAGCCTCTTCTGGGGCTCTGGCATGGTCACCTACATCAGCCCGTCAGCCGCTGGGGGCAGCGGGAAGATGGCAACCCTCTTCTATGCGGTGGCGACCCCCCTGCTCAACCCACTGATCTACAGCCTGAGGAACAAGGAGATGAAGGATGCTCTGAGGAGGACCCTGCTGGGGAAGCTGTAGGAGGTTCTGCTCTGGCCCCAGCCTGCAGGGACTGGCTGGTCAGGGGGGTGGGAAATGGGATATGAGTTCTTTTCCTTCTAGGGGTTGCTCACTCCAATCCTGGAGAGTGAACACACACAGCATTTTGCATGATCTCTAGGAGTCACTCCCAGTATAAAAAAATGCATTTGATGATACAACCAGAATGCAAAGAGGAGCTAGGCGGTGGGGGGGGGCAATATGTGTCCTTGCTGGAGGAAATGAGCCCTGCTCAGTGTGTGTTTGTGTGTGCTTGTGTGAGTGTGTGTAGGCAGGCTGGCTCACCTCTCTGCCCTTTCAAGATTGTTACCTGGATAAATGTGTGTTCACACTTAGAGCCAGAGAGAAAAATTCTGCTCTCATTTTCTTTGCTGTCAATTAGGAGCAACCCTGGTGATGTAGAGAGACTGACAGGTGGGACACAAATCATGGCAGCAGTATATTATTTTTTTATGGACCTCATTCCCCTTTCACAGCAAGAGATAGAACCCAGGAGTCCCAGACACCCCCTATCCCCAGATCTAACCCACTCAATCCCATTTGCCTCCCACAGCCAGGGATAGAACCCAGGAGTCCCAGATCTAACCCACTAGACCCCACTCCAGTCCCACATAGCAAGGGATAGAAAGGAGAAGACATTATCTAATGGCCTGATCTACAGAAGGTCAGACAAGGTGATCTGGTGGTCCTCTCTCGCCTTAAACTCTAACCCAAGAGTCCAGACGCCCAGACCCTGCTCTAAGCCACTGGATCCCACTTTCCCACTCCCCCCGCCCAGAGCGATAGATAGATCCCAGGAGTGCTAACAACCCATCCCTCCCCACTCTAAGCCACTGGACCCCACTGCCCTCTGAGAGCTGGTAAAAGAACCCTGGAGTCCTGGTTCCCAGTCCAGTCCTCTGACCACTGACCTCACATCCACTGCCTGTGCTGTGTCAACTCTTGGCATTAACAGAGGCTGTCCATCTCTGAGGATTGTCTGCCCGGTATCTTTCATGGGAGTTAGAGACACTTAATAAATCACACAGACCAGACTGCAAATCCCTTGGCGGAATTAGCTTGTTTTGATGTCTGAACATTTCTCACTCTGGGAATTGATGATCTGGGCCACTGGCAAAGCCAATTAAAGAGCTGAGCTGAGTTTTGCCACTGGTTCCTGCTTGAAAAGTTGGAGCCAGGCAATTCAAAGCAAAAGTTATCTCATCTCCTCAGAGAGCTCAGCACAGACCCCAGTGCTAGGAGTGGGGTCGGGGCTGTGGGTCAGGACTGAGGGACACGGGTAGAGAGGGGACTTGAGTCTTCAGGATCTGGCAATGAGCAGAGCTACTGAGACTCAGATTCACATGAACCCCTGCTTGGCTGGGAACCAACCCACTCATTACACATAGGACCCACTGCACAGAGCAGGCGGGTGTCACTACTGCCTTGAGGTGGTAGGGAAGAGGTGCAGATGGAGGGGGTCTTGATGGGCTCGGTAGGGGTCTCCTAGTCCTAGTGAGATTTATTCCCACTCAGGATCAGCCCATGGAGTTGGTTTATTGGGGTGCCAGGGGGTAGAGCCTGGGTCTAACTGAGTGTAAGGGGAGATGGGACCATCTTAAACAGAGAAAGCATGGGAAAAGGGGCATCTCCATCCCTGTCCATGGTGGGGATTACCCCATTCTAAGGTACCATGTCTATGCCTCACACCCTGGCCACACCAGTCACTCTATCTAGCGGGAACAGCCCCGTTCTGACCTCCCCATATATGCCTCCCACCCCAGGTGCCCAAGTCCCTCTCCATAGGGGGAATCTCCACGTTCTGGGTTCCCCCAGCTATGTACTTCAGCTCAGCTACACGAACCACAGCCTTCACCCCGACTCCATCCATCACTCCACCAGCCACACCAGCCATGACCCTGTCCCCCACTCCAGCCAGCCACCTCAGCCAGGCCCCTGTCCCATACTCCCATACTCCATACAGCCACCCCCAGCCACCCATCACCCTCCACTCAATCCATCACCACTGAGCCACACCTCTCATCACACTCATCCAGCCCCCACTAGCTGGACCCCTGTCCCCCACTCCATCCAGCCCCACCAGCCAGGCCTGTCACCCCCAATTTGACCTGCCCCCCAGCTGGGCCCCTCACCCCCACTCCATCCATCACCTTCCCAGCCACACCTCTCACCACACTCCAGCCTGCCCCCCCCCCAATCAGGCCCCTCACCATTCTTCATCCAGCCCCCCAACCCAGACAGGCTCCTCAGCCCCAGTTCATCCAACCCCACCCACCAAGGCCCCTAAACCCCACTCTGTCCAGCCACCACAACCAGATCCCTCACCCTCACCCCCACCCCAGCCAGGCCTATCACCTCCACTCTGTCCAGCACCTCCCTCCCTCAACCTCACTCTGTCCAGCCCCCACAACAAGCCTCTTCACCTCTACACAATTCACCCCCACAGTCAGGTCCCTCACCTCTTCTCCCTCCATCCCCCCAGCCTGGCTCATCATCCCATCTGATAACCCCAACTTTATCCAGCCCCCCAGCCTGGTCTGTTACCCCCACTCCATTCATCTCCCCCCACCCCCACCAGGCCCCTCTCGACCACTCCAGCCACCCCCAGGAGATTACCCTGTTTATTTTTTTGCAAAAAGCGGCAAGTTTTTCCAGTTTTCACCCTCATCCATTGGGCTCTGACCAGAGTGGGGGCTAGAGGCAAGCCATAGTGGGGACAGGGCCCAACCAGGTGAACAGTTTAGCCTAGAGAAGCAGGGACGTGTGAGACCTTCTAGTTAATTAATAAGAATGTTCAACAAGGTGCTGGCTGAGTATAGGGCCCACACAATGTGGATCCCATAATGGGTTATGCTTTTCCCTTGGTTTCGCAAAGGAGAAACACATCATCCCCCCGCAGCATGAGTCTGCTCTTGGCCTGCGTTCATAGAACATCTTCGCCCCATTTGACTCAATGTACACAGCACAGGTGAGATGCAGCCAGCTCTGGGGTGGGGCAGCTGGGTGACAGCTGCAGAGTAACACTGCATGAAGATGTTTTGCCCGGTGCTGGGATGCAGCCAGCTCTGGTGCAAGTTAGCTTTGTAACAGCCATGCAGCGACATTGCATGGAGATGTTTTGCCTGGTGCTAAGATGCAGCCAGCTCTGGGGAAGGATGGCTTGGGAGCCACCACAAAAGGGTGCCGCAAGGGGACAGCTTGCTTGGCGCTGAAGGGTATGTTGTGATCCTGATGCTGTCTGAGGGAGGGAATGTTCGGTGTCTGGAGAGAGGGAGAGAACCCAGCACCTGGTAGAAGACAGAGCAATGCCGTAGTAATGCCAGCCCCTGGCCGAGATTCAACATGTAACCAAGGGGCTGGTGCTGGGTCTTTCAATGTGGCCTCATCTTGACACCCCCAAGGCCAGTTTGTGGGGATGGGGGGGGCTGTGCAGTGGTTAGCTGGAGCCAGTTTGCACCGGTTCGTGGGAACTGGTTGTTAAATTTAGAAGCGGGACAACCGGTTCTGAAAGGGCTTTTAAATTTAACAACTGGTAAAGCCCTGGCAGCTCCCCGCCCCCGACCCCAACTCACCTCTGCTCCACCTCAGCCTCCTCCCCTGAACGCTCCGCCCTGCTTCTCCTCCCCCCCCCCGCTTCCTGCAAATCAGCTGTTTGCGTGGGAAGCCTGGGAGGGCTGAGAAGCAAGCATGGCACGACTCCAGCCGCATGGCCCAGCCCGGCCCGGTCCGGCTCCAGCAGGGAGTGGGTGTTGGATAGAGGGCAGGGGAGTTCGGGAGGGTGGGGGGGGGGTGGATGGGGTCGGGGCGGTCAGAGGGCAGGGAACAGGGGGATTGAATGGGGGCAAGGGTCCTGGGGGGGCAGTCAGGAAGGAGCAGGGGTTGGATGGGGCGGTGGGAGGCAGTCAGGGGACAGGGAAGGGGGGTGGATGGGGCAGGGGTCCCAGGGAGGGGTGTCAAGGAACGCGGGGGGGTGGATGGGGCAGGAGTCCCGGGGTGAGGAGGGAACTGGTTGTTAAGATTTCGGCAGCTCATCACTGGGGCTGTGAGTATGTGTGTGGAGAAATCTGTAGCATGTGTGTGTGGAAAACTGGGTGGGCTCTCCCTAGCACTCCCCTAGGGGTCCACAGATCTTTCAGGGATCAAATCCAGATCTGGCTGCTCCTAACCACTCCAGAGACCAAGTCCCAGGGACTCAGCGACTCAGAGAGCAGATATTAGACCCATCTCACCCTGCATCCTTCACAGAAGAGGATGAGTTGTCACTGACAGGTGGGTTTTCATCAGGAATCCTAGTTTTCCTTGATAAAAAAACCCCAAATTCTGTGATTAAAAAAACAAAAAAAGCTGTGCTTTTCCATGATTAAAATGGAACACTGAATTTTAGTTTCCCTATCCCCAGTAAAATGGAACCCTGCTTATCTTGGATCATCAAAAATTCCAATAATCCGTAGAGCTTCTTCCCCAGTTCAGTTAATACACAGAGCCGAATAATGGAGACGATGGTAAAGAGGATTCTAAAAACATAAGAACAATCATACTGGGTCAGACCAAAGGTCCATCTAGCCCAGTATCCCGTCTTCCAACAGTGGCCAATGCCAGGTGCCCCAGAGGAAATGAACCGAACAGGTAATCATCAAGTTCATCCTATGTTTAAAAAGGATGAACTCAAACTGGAACGGGTACAGAGAAGGGCCACTAGGATGATCTGAGGAATGGAAAACCTTTCCTATGAAAGGAGACTCAAGGAGCTTGGTTTGTTTAGCCTAACCAAAAGAAGGCTGAGGGGGGATATGATTGCTCTCTTTAAATATATCAGAGGGATAAATACCAGGGAGGGAGAGGAATTATTTCAGCTCAGTACTAATGTGGACACGAGAACAAATGGATATAAACTGGCCGTGGGGAAGTTTAGGCTTGAAATTAGACGAAGGTTTCTAACCATCAGAGGGGTTAAATTTTGGAACAGCCTTCCGAGGGAAACAGTGGGGGCAAAAGACCTCTCTGGCTTCAAGATTAGGCTAGATAAGTTTATGGAGGGAATGGTTTGATGGTATAATGTGATTTTAGTCAATTAGGCAATAACGTGCCATCGCTGGTAAAATGAGGGTCCGGCTGGAGAATCTTGCCTGTATGCTTGGGGTTCTACTGATCGCCATATTTGGGGTCGGGAAGGAATTTTCCTCCAGGGTAGATTGGTAGAGGCCCTGGAGGTTTTTCGCCTTCCTCCGCAGCATGGGGCAGGGGTCGCAAGCTGGAGGATTCTCTGCGACTTGAAGTCTTTAAATCACGATCTGGAGACTTCAACAGCTGAGTTAAGGGAAAGTGGGTGGGTCAGCTTTTGTGGCCTGCATCATGCGGGAGGTCAGACTAGATGACCATAATGGTCCCTTCTGACCTTAAAGTCTATGAGTCTATGAGTCTATAAGTGATCCATCCCCTGTCACCCATTTCCAGCTTCTGGCAAACAGAGGCTAGGGACACCATCCCAGCCCATCCTAGCTAATAGCTATTGATGGACATATGCTCCATGAATTTATCTAGTTCTTTTTTGAACCCTGTCATAGTCTTGGCCTTCACAACATCTTTTGGCAAAGAGTTCCACAGGTTAACTGTGCGTTGTTTGAAGAAATACTTCCTTGTGTTTGTTTTAAACCTGCTGCCTATTAATTTCATTTGGTGACCCCTCGTTCTTATGTTATGAGAAGAAGTAAATAACACTTCCTTATTTACTTTCTGCACACCAGTCATGATTTTATAGACCTCTATTATGTCCCCCCTTAATTGTCTCTTTTCCAAGCTAAAAAGTCCCAATCGTATTAATTTCTCCTCATATGGAAGCTGATCCATACCCCTAATCATTTTTGTTGCCCTTTTCTGTACCTTTTCCAATTCCAATATATCTTTTTTGAGATGAGGCAATCACATCTGCACGCAGTATTCAAGATGTGGCCATATCATGGATTTATATAGAGGCAATATGATATTTTCTGTCTTATTATCTATCCTTTCTTAATGATTCCCCACATTCTGTTCTTTTTTTTTTACTGCCGCTGCACATTGAATGGATGTTTTCAGAGAAGTATCAACAATGACCCCAAAATCTCTTTCTTGAGGGGTAACAATTAATTTAGACCCCATCATTTTATATGTATAGTTGGGAGTATGTTTTCAATGTGCATTACTTTGCATTTATCAACATTGAATTTCATCAGCTGTATATGTTTTTATTTTTTTCACAAAATATAAAAAATAAAAAATCTCTGTAAAAATGCAAATGTTGTGTTTTTCCTCATTTTTCTGTGGAAAACGGATTTCTAGGATCCCCGATTTTCACCTACAGCTTCGTTCTTGTTATTGGAAAAAAAAATCCAGACTTTTTTTTGCGGGGGGAGGGGGGGGCATCCTTTGAAGAGCAGCTGATCTCAGTAGAAATCAGACCTTTCTAGGGCCCAGTCCAAGACTAATGAACTCCTACAGGACTGAAAACCATCACAAACCTCCCCACCTTCTGCTCCAATAGCCAGATGCACTAATTCCACATGATTTTTCTAACATAAACACAATATTCCCCCAAAACATAAATAAAACTCTGCCAGAACAAAGCACTCAACTTCACTCACAGTCCCCACCTGCTCCCCCACCCCAAGCAGATGATGAGAGAGAACAAAGCATGTTAAGAATTATTGATCACTTCGCTCAACACACAAATGGAAGATACTACAGAGATGAAAGTGGTATGAGAATCTCCACAGAGCAGAGTAGCAATAGCTGTACCTGTGGGTTTAAACACTGAATGAAGAGGGCATTTCATGTCTCAGAGTATGTGGATGTCATATGGAATCTTTCCTCTCTCAGTCAACAGTTGCAGAACCAGGCTGGTAGCTAGAAAATTGAAGCCACTGCTAGGCTGCACAAGGCCTATAATACAATGATGAAAGGAAGGGATGATCTGGTAGTTAAGGCATTAGACTGGCGCTCAGGCGACCCGGGTAAAACTTCTGATTCTACCACAAGCTCCTTGTGTGATCTCAGGCAAATGCCATAAATCTCCTTGTGCCTCAGTTTCCCTCATTGTTCCTTTGTCCTCGTTAGATTGAAAGCTCTCGGGAGCAGGGACTATCTCTCACTATGTGTCTTTGCAAAATCCAGACCAATGGAGCCCTGATCTCACTTGGAGACTCTGGGTGCTACCATCATAGAACTAATAGGATACAGAAAAAAAGCCCTGCCCTACACAGTCCCACCCCGTGGTCCTGTTCAATTTTATCCCATCACTGCAAAGTCCTTTCATCCTGTGTATCCTCCATTTTGATCTGCTCCCCGCTTACTGTTACTCCCTCTATGTACTCCCACATTATTACCCCTTCTCCCTCCTTCATTATCTCACCACAAATAATCTCATCTATCTGTTTTACTATCTAGCTATCTATATTTCATGCTGTCGCGGAGTCACCGGGTCAGTGATCTGGAGCTACTCCATATGAAGCCAGCCAGGACTCTGGGGGAGCCTCCTCTCTCTGAGCATACTGTCTCTAGGGCAAGAAGCTTACACAGCTTCAACCTTCCTGGGTCTGACCACAGAGCATTCAGCACCCCCTTCCACACCATGCGCTTCCCGCAGCGAGTCTGCCCAGGCGGGGCTCCTGGGGAAGCCAGAGGGCCGTGCACCCCAACTCCGCAGTCAGATGTGACTCTCAGCCATCCAGTAAAATAGAAGGTTTATTAGTCAACAGGAACAGAGCATAGAACAGAACTTGTTAGCACAGAAATCAGTGACTTTCAGCCAAGTTCATCTTGGGGGGAAGGGAGCCCAGAGCCAGGGCTCTGGTCCTCCCCCTGAGGCCCAAGCCAGCCGAGACTGACTCACTTCCAGCTGCCTGGCCTCTGCCCTGCCTGTTGCTCCTCCTCCGGCCTTTGTCTCACTTCCCGGGCCAAGAGTCATCTGGTCACATTTCCCTCCTGGGACTCAGGTTATGAAGGGGTGGCTATAGCATCAGTGCAGGCAGCTGGGGCAAAAATCACACCCCCTTATTCCCACCACCTAGACATTGGTGCAATACACAGGGAAACAGGGGCACACACAAAATTCATGCAAAACAGTAAGACTCACATAGGCTCACATATAACATAAGAAGGGAAAATCCCCACTTCATGACATCTTTCCCCCCTTCGAGACCAAACTGAGTGGAGTCACTTTAGCCAGTGATCTGGGGAAGTTCAGGCCTCCCACTCCAGGAGAAAGCATCAGCTATAACATTTGCACTCTCCTTAACATGGACCACCGCCATCTCATAATCCTGGAAGGACAGACTCCACCTCAGGAGCTTGGCATTGGCCTCTCTCATCTGGTGCACCCATGACAGGGCAAGTGGTCCAGATACACAGTGAAGCACCACCCAAATAGATCTGGCTGCAGCCTTTTAAGAACCCACTCCATGGCCAGGCACTCTTTCTCTATGGCTGCATAGCCCTGCTCCCGGGGCAGCAGCTTCCTGCTTAGGTACATGATGGGGTGTTTCTCCTCCTTTGCATCAGTGTGCATTGGCACCACACCCAGCCCTGTGTCTGAGGCATCAGTGAACACCATAAAGGTCTTGTCAAAGACTGGGTTTTCCCAGCACCGGGCCCTTGACCATATCCTCCTTCAGCATGCAGAGAGCCCTCTGGCACTGCCTGGTCCAGATCAGCTTGTCTGGCTTACCCTTCTTGCATAGCTCAGTGATGGGTGCTGACACAGAGCAAAAGTGGGGCACAA
>NW_020665251.1:15351-16725 GCF_002925995.2 Terrapene triunguis
CCGCCCTCCCCACCAGCGCCAGCGGGGGTCTCAGGCCACCCACCCCCAACACCCGCAGTGCCCCCCCAGAGCATCTGCAGACCCCGGCCCAAGTTTTAGTTCGGGCTATATAGTACAAGTCATGGACAGGTCACGGGCCATGAATTTTTGTTTACTGCCCATGACCTGTGCATGACTTTTACTAAAAATACCAGTGACTAAAATGTAGTCTTACACATGAACCACTTTCCAAAGATGAAGATAGTGGGAATGCCAAAAATTCCTGAGCTGGTTATGCCATTGAAGGAAGTTCTTTAAACTAAGTAAAAATAGCAATAGGCCATGGATAATCCATCTCACTGGCAGAGTGCAGAGTAAAGATGGTTGAAATGTTTCAATGAAAAATATTCCTGCTCAGAAATGGGATTGTGTCAAAATGATTTTTTATGGGAAATCTCTCTCTCTCTCTCTCTCTCTATATATATATATATATTAAATTAAAGCATGGGGGGGTAAGTGACTCGACCAGTATCAGAGAAACAAATAGCACTAGCAGAGAAAACAGGTTTCTTGTTGCTTAGTCCTCTGCTTTAATCACTACACTACATTACATTACATTACTTAACACAGCCAAAAATACAACCCAGGATTCCCATGTTCTTGTAACTTGCTCTAATCACCTGAGCGCACTCCATCTTCGACACAGGAATATGCCCATCAGACTTTCACAACTAATCCCGACTCCCCTCCCAGAGCTGGGAGTAGAAGCAGGAGTCCTGACTCCCTGCTTCCTGCCCTCACCCACTCTTAACTACCAGATACCATTCCCTTCCCAGGGCTGGGAAGAGAACCTAGGAGTCCTGGCTGCTAACCCACATTGTTCTACGCACACTTCTTGGACGACACTGTCCCTTCCCTGAGCAAGGAGTGAAACTCTTCATCTCCTGTGCTAACCATTAGATTATGTTCCAGTAATATAGCTAAGCTCTGGTCTTGTTAGAGGGCAGGAATGCTAAATAAGAACTGACTAATTCATCTTTCACATTTACTCTGACCTATTGCAATTATAAGTATAGGGGTCAAAAAGAAGACTAACCAGAATAAAAACACTAAGGTCCAGTTCCCCAGCTAGTGTAGATCACCACCACTGAAACTCTGTCTAACTTAAGGGGCCAGATCTCTAGTTTGTGTAAATCAACGTAGCTTCACGAAAGTTACTAACCCAGATCTTCTGCTGCTATAAACTAATTCATCTTTGATGTCAACTGAGATTCTGGTCCTTGATATTCAGCTGTGGAAGAACTAGGATTTAAAATTGTATCATGCCAAAGGAACTGGATTCACATCTCTGTCTAACCTTGGTGCTTAGTGGGGAAGGGTGTGAGATCCACTGTA
>NW_020665252.1:0-7214 GCF_002925995.2 Terrapene triunguis
TTCTGTGATCCAACCCGTCACAAGGGACAAAACACTCCAATCCCTCCCGGTGGGAGGAGCCAGGTTTGCTCTTCAAATTCTGTCGGTAAACGTCCAGGTCTGGGAATGTCCCACAACAGCATTTCTAATGGGAAGCTGGCTGCAGAACAATGAAACTGCTGAGAGCTCCTGTCAAGGCTGAATCCCCACTTTGAACTTTAGGGTTCAAATGTAGGGGCCTGCATGAAAACTTCTAAGCTTATCTACCAGCTTAGCTTTGGTCCGCTGCCACCATCACAAGAATTCCCTCCCTGGGAAGCCTTGAGAAACCTTTCACCAATTCCCTGGTGAACACAGATCCAAACCCCCTTGGATCTTAAAACAAGGAGAAATTAACCATCCCCCCTCCTTCCTCCCACCCTCCTTTCACCAACTCCTGGTGAATACAGATCCAAACCCCCTTGGATCTTAAAACAAGGAGAAATCAATCTGGTTTTTAAAAAAGAAGGCTTTTAATTAAAGAAAAAGGTAAAAATCATCTCTGTAAAATCAGTATGGAGAATACTTTACAGGGTAATCAAACTTAAAGAGCTCAGAGGACCCCCCTCTGTCTTAGGTTCAAAGTACAGCAAACAAAGATACATACTCTGGTAAAAAGGTAGATTTACAAGTTGAGAAAACAAAGTAAATCTAAGACGCCTTGCCTGTCTTTTACTTACTAGTTTGAAATAGGAGAGACTTGTTTAGAAAGATGGGGAGAACCTGGATTGATGTCTGGTCCCTCTCAGTCCCAAGAGCGAACCACCCCTAAAACAAAGAGCACACACACAAACCTTTCCCCCCCCAAGATTTGAAAGTATCTTGTCTCCTTATTGGTCCTTCGGGTCAGGCGTCAGCCAGGTTACCCGAGCCTCTTAACCCTTTACAGGTAAAAGGATTTGGAGTCTCTGTACACAGAGAGCTGTTACCCTTCCCTTCATAGTTATGACACCCCTCCTCTCTTCTCTCCATTCTTGCTGATCTAAGCACTGCTGGTCCTCGCAGGCATCTGCAGAGGAAGACTGCAGATGGATCCAAAAGACTCCAGTCATTGGACTTCCAAGTTTGGTGAGGAAGGTCGGACATGGTGCTCAAGCCCTGGGGACATTGAGAATTAGGTTGGACAAATCTAGAGTAAATGGCCTGGATTTAAGGTCTTCAGGAAGCTTGGCTGAAATTCTTTGCCAACGCTGCCGAGTTTCTATAGCTTCTGAGCACAGACCCTGGAAAGCACTGTGGCTGCTTCAAGGAATTCAAACCTGAAAGGTTTACAAATCAAACACTCAAATCAATATGTAAAGCAGCACTGTATTCCTCTGGTAACTGAATTGGGTAAGAAAGTCAATTTCTTTCATGCTGCTCTTCAATTTGCTCTCCCATGTGACACAGATTTGTCTGTGGTCAGTGCAGAACTGCATTGCAGAGGATGCCGAGGAAAGCCGGAGTTTTGACCTCTGGCTAGGGTCCAGTTGGGTTTCACGGCCCCTAGGCACATGAGGATTGTGTTATAAACACCTCAGCTGGATGACTCTGCAAAGTGATCGGCAATAACCAGCAGGACTCAGAGTTCACAACATATTGAGATGAAAAGAGGTACTCACCCCTCTCAGAGCCGTTATTCCCGGCTGCCTGCAGACTCAGGCAGGCTGCACTGCATTTACACTCTGGTCATGTGGGATGATTTTTTTTTCAACAATAAAGGCTGGAAATTTGTGTCTTAAGAGATTTACCTCTGCTGCACAGCTCCATAATGATGGGTGCATTTTTTCAGCACTTCCTCAGCTATGGAATAACTAGGGATCTGACGACAGGTAACAATCCTGCACTGGTCTCCAGGGTACAGACAGATGGGCCTCATGGGCCTTTTCCATCTCTGCCCTCTCTCACACAATAGGGAGCAGCCAGCCCTCATGACCCAGGGATGTGGAGTGAGCCCCAAAGTCATTTATTGGCTCTGTACTGGATCAGAGAGGAAGTGGAGTGACCCATAGAAAACAGGACAATGCTGGAATTCTCCAGAAAACTGGCATGTTTCCATTCCGGGGAGTGCAGAAGGAGGGGTTGGCTCCTCAGTGGCTGGGCCTGGACATCTCCTCTTAGTGAGCATGGACAGCTCTCTGCACAGCAGGAAACTCCCTCCAACTGTGTGAGCCCGACGGACCCTTCCCGGACGGTGGCCTGTCAGTAGGAGCAGGAAGAGAAATAATGGACTGAGGTGATAACAGAGCAGCTCCCTACCTATCCGATGACAGCGTGTGTACCACACAGGTTAGAACCACGTCCTGGGGGTGGGAGCGAGCCAGCAAGGCCGTGGCCCTCAGCACCGCTTTTCTGGCTCTGGGATCACAGACGTTGTCTAGCCACATTAAGATCCTTCCAACAATGTCTCCAACCTGGAAGAAAGCCAGAAAGTTGAGGGATGGATTTATCAATGAGTGACCTCCTCCCAGGTAACCCCTTCTGGCAGCCCTGCAAAGTGCCTCTCACCTCGGTTTCCCATCTCTGCTCCTCCATAATCTCAAGAAAGAGGCTTTGACAAGTCCAGTAACCCCAGTCTTCCTGAGGTCTGGCTTAGCACCTTAAAACTCAGAAACACACACAAAAGCCTTCCCCAAAACCTTACCGTGGGCGCAGCTCAAACTCCCCTGATGTCCCAGGGCCTTCCCTGCCTTAGCAAACTGCTCCCAGCCCTGCTCTCAAGGGCTTCCCTGCAGGAGCCTTTCCTCCATCTTTGCAAGTTCCTGTTGCTCTTTCTAGCACAAGCAGTTCCTCCAGACCAGTGGTTCTCAACCTAGTTTCCATTGTGGGCCACATACGTGTTATGTGGGCCACATCCAATACTACCTGTTTGCCCCTGAGGATGTCCCAGGTAGAGAAGCACTGCTCCAGACCCAGCTGGTTCTACGGATTTACCCCAGAGCCCATCCCAGAGATGGCAGGCAGGGCTACTTGGATGAGGCTAACGGATCCCCGCGGCCAAGCGATGAATGGAAAGGGGCTGAGCCAACCTCAAAGCACCATGCCAGAGTGTCCCAGGAACGGTTTCCTAGGAGAGGAAATTCTCCCCTCCCCCTCTCTGCGCAGCATCCCCCTGCCCCACGGCGGGAGTCTCTTACTCTCTCCATCTTGTCTCCGTGTAGAGATACAATGGCCCTCAGCTCTTCCTCTGCGGCTTTAAATCGCTCCAGGGTGGGTGTTGTCAGACCCTTCACGGCTCTCATCAGCAGGGCTTGGAGCTGGGCTGAGGAAAGCTGCTCCCCGCGGGTCTGCAATGAACAGGGACAAAGCCTGTTGGGACTGAGTATTTCCATTGGGCTGCTGCCCTGGAATAGTCTGTCCCCGCGGGAGGCTGGCAGGGCCTAGTGAGCGTGGAGACTCCGGCTGAGCCCTTTCCTTAAAAAGCCTCAACAGGTGCCGAGGTTTCCTCAGTCTTTCCTCCGCTTCCCTCGCCCCCTCTGCCTGAGAAGAGATGGGAGCCTCTCAGCCAGTGCTGGGACCCCAAGGGCCACCCCATTTCCTCCCTCTCTAGCCCCTCCTCCCAGGAAGCCCAGCTTGTGCTGAGAAAGCCTCAATGGCCTGCAAAGCCCATTCAAGTTGCTTGTTGAGTGCAGCGGAGGGGTCACTGGAGAACCTGCCCCATGTCCCATCCCACCCCGAGCGCCTGAACAGATTGGCTCAGCAACTCTAGCAGCCCACAGTGTCTGCGCAGAAAGGACTGAGAACAGGCCCCAACAGAAATACCTCTTCCTTATGAATTAGAACATAACATAACATAAGAACATAAGAACGGCCATACCGGGTCAGACCAAAGGTCCATCTAGTCCAGTATCCTGTCTACCGACAGTGGCCAATGCCAGGTGCCCCAGAGGGAGTGAACCTAACAGGCAAGGATCAAGTGATCTCTCTCCTGCCATCCATCTCCACCCTCTGACAAACAGAGGCTAGGGACACCATTCCTTACCCATCCTGGCTAATAGCCATTAATGGACTTAACCACCATGAATTGATCCAGTTCTCTTTTAAACGCTGTTATAGTCCTAGCCTTCACAACCTTCTCAAGTAAGGAGTTCCACAAGTTGACTGTGCGCTGTGTGAAGAAGAATTTCCTTTTATTTGTTTTAAACCTGCTGCCTATTAATTTCATTTGGTGACCCCTAGTTCTTGTATTATGGGAATAAGTAAATAACTTTTCCTTATCCACTTTCTCCACATCACTCATGATTTTATATACCTCTATCATATCCCCCCTTAGTCTCCTCTTGTCCAAGCTGAAGAGTCTTTAATATCTCCTCATATGGGACCCGTTCCAAACCCCTAATCATTTTAGTTGCCCTTCTCTGAACCTTTTCCAGTGCCAGTATATCTTTTCTGAGATGAGGAGACCACATCTGTACGCAGTATTCGAGATGTGGGCGTACCATCGATTTATGTAAGGGCAATAATATATTCTCCGTCTTATTCTCTATCCCCTTTTTAATGATTCCTAACATCCTGTTTGCTTTTTTGACCGCTTCTGCACACTGCGTGGACATCTTCAAAGAACTATCCACAATGACTCCAAGATCTTTTTCCTGACTTGTTGTAGCTAAATTAGCCCCCATCATATTGTATGTATAGTTGGGGTTATTTTTTCCAATGTGCATTACTTTAGGGGCAACTCCAAGGGAAATACTATTTATGGAGATATCAATCTAAATTTTACATGAGTTTTGTTATCTTCCCTTTAGGTTCTATCCATGGAAATTGACCCATACTCGTCTGCTGAAAGATCAAATAATGGAAATCTGCCTCCAGAGAACGTGGAAGGCTGACGCAGAAGGGGAACTGAAAGATGCCCACATTCAAATCAAAACAGGATGTTGAGAACTGACTGTGGCAACACTGGCCCCCACCAGTCCCTAGGACAGGGGTGGCCAACCTGAGCCTGAGAAGGAGCCAGAATTTACCAATGACCATTGCCAAAGAGCCACAGGAATATGTCATCAGCCCCCCATCCACTACCCCCCTCCAGCCCCAAGCACCTCCCGCCCACCAGCAGCCCCACCAATCAGTGCCTGGGAATCTGGGAATTACCTTCTGTAAAAACTCATCTTCTTTCGAAAACCTGTGGAAATAGCTGATTCAAGAAGTTGTTGACAGATGGATAGTACGCGTCTATCAGCAGCTCCTTGGGTCACCAGCCGCTGTCAACCAAGCCAGTTGGCAGACTGAAGGCAGGGCAAGAATGCTGAAGCAGAACATTCTTTGCTGTTGGGATACGTGACATCACAATAAACTTATACATAAACACACCTGGACACCCACCCAGAGAGACACGCCCCCACAGAAGCTAGTAACATTTACAACATTGAGAGATGCACCCAAAATCTCTAGGAATTTTGATTTGGGGGAGGGGATCATAGGTGCGGACTGCATGGGTGCTCCAGGGCTGGAGTACCCACGGGGAAAAATTAGCGGGTGCTTAGCACCCACTGGCAGCCAAGCTCTACCCTCCCCCCCAGCCCATCTCCCGCTAACCAACTCCGCCCCCTCCCTCCCAGGGCCTTCTGCCTGCCACAACAAACAGCTGTTTGGCTGCATTCAGGACGCTCCCAGTGGGTGGGGGAGGAGCAAAGCCGTAACTCACCCAGAGACGTGATTTTATTAAAAGGTTCAGAGGCCCAGAAACACATTGAAAATGTTCGAAGGCCCTGTGGGAACGAGCAGAGCGTTGGGCCTGTGGGATCGATACGATGACTCAGTGGAAGCTCTTTGGGGCAGGGAGAGCTTTGTGTGGCTGGGCAGTGCCTAGCAGAATGGGGCCCTGGGCTCAGACTGACGGCTGTGCAGCCAGTGGCAGTACAAACAAATAACAATGGGGGGGGGAACAAAGCGACACATCTAATCGTTGGGATTTTACACAAAGACCTTTCAGAAGAGCCCCAGGCAGTGTCTGAGCTGGCTCGGATGAGGCAGCAAGGGGCAGCGCAGCCTGAGCCAGTGAAACTGCCAATCCCCCAGGGAGCAGTGGAAGCAGGCCCAAGCCGTAGCAAAGAGCAGTTCCTGCCAGGAGACGGGAAGCAGGCAGATTGCAGCTCTGTGGGACAGAGCGTGTCTGTTTGTTCTGTATGTGGACAGCACCTGGCACAATGGGGCTGGTCCCTGAGTGGGGCCTGTACACAATGCTAATAAAACAAGGGGATTTGTTGGATTACTGGTGAGCTCTGAATCCCCTGAGTGCAAAGGTGGCAGGTGACAGGGGCAAGCCCTGGACAGACGGGATCTGCCCAGCCAGGGCAGCATGTGTAGGAAGGGGAAGGGGAAAGGCCATTGGGAGTGTTTCCGCAGAAGCAAAGAAATCGGGGAACCAGCCCAACCATGGCGGAGTGAGGCTGTTCCCTGGGCTAGATCTCCACAGACAGCAGTCATGGGCAGGCTGGGAGGGATGGCCTGGATTCACTTTGGATTGGCTCCAGTGTAAATGAGATGAGAATTGTCCCAGAAGGGCCCAGGTACAAGAGAGACAGACACTGTAGGTGGAGCCTGTGAATAAAAAAATTAGGTGCATTATAAAACAGTAGTAAAATAATCCCCCTGCTCCCCTTCTCCTGATGGGTGACCCCAAGTCTGACCTTGTACCTGTCCATGGGGCATCATCACTGAATCGGGGAGCTGTTAACGAGGCGCCACAGGGATTGGCTGTAGCCCCCTCACTATTCAACTTTGTAATTAACCATCTGGAAGTAAATATAAAATCACTGCTGATAAAGTCTGTGGCTAACACAGCTTGGAGGAGTGGTAAATAATGCTAATGACGGGGAGTTGTACAGAGCAGCCTGGATGGTTTGGTAAACTGGGATTAGTAAAACAAATGCAGTTTAATACAGCCAAAAGCCAGGCCCTATAGCTGGGAATGGAGGCTGGTGGCCACACCTAGAGCCTAGGGAACCGTAGCCTGGAAAGCAGGGACTATGAAAAGGATTTAGGGTCATAGAGGACAAACAGCTGAACCTGAACTTCTGTGAGCTGCTTTCAGGTTAAGCCTGCAGCTTTGGGCAAGTAATTCAGACCCTGGGTCTGTGTTGGAGCAGACGGGCGTGTCTGGCTCAACAAGACAGGGTGCTGGGGTCCTGAGCTGCCAGGGCAGGAAAGCAGGGGCAGAAGTAGTCTTGGCACATCGGTTGGCAGCTCCCAAGGGGCTTTCTGTGATCCAACCC
>NW_020665253.1:0-20585 GCF_002925995.2 Terrapene triunguis
GCCCAAAACCTTATCCACATCCCCACCCCCAGAAAGCCCCCCCGAACTCCCGACCCCCCCCCGTCTCTTGACTGTCCCCTCCAGAACCTCCCTGCCCCTTCTCCGACCCCCTGGCCCCCATGTTGTTGGCCTTCGCCTAATGTCTCTGTGAACTTGCTCAGGAACGGCCGGAGCCGTTCGTCCCGGCAGGCTGGCTGGCAGGGGCGGAGGAGCGGGGGAGGAGCTCCAGACTGCCGGAGGCGATCTGTGAATGCAGGGAGGGAGGGAGGGATCTCTGCTGCAGGGGGAGGAGGGGCTCTCTCTGGCTGTCAGAGCCCCATGTAAGTGGCACCATCCAGCCGGCTGCCCTGTCAGCCGCACGCGCTCTGCATGGGGGGGGGAAGTCCAGACATTTACAAATTCCCCCCAGACGCTACTTTTAGCTCAAAAAGCCGGACATGTCCGGGGGAATCCGGACGAATGGTAACCCTATTTTCCCCTGACTTTTTCAGTCTATTTCTTGCTCTATCCCACTTTTCTTGGTTGTGGAACAGTTGTTCTCTTTTCCTTCTCTCTTCCTCTTCAGGTTTTTCCCCCTCTGGTGTTCCACATTCCAATCGCCCTGGGCTCTCCCCACCTTCACTGTCTCTCACATGCGTTCTTCAGCCTCATACCCCCAAAACCAGGCTCTTCCCTCCACCCCCCGATTACTGCCTCCCTGGGAAGATCCAGTAAACACAAACCACAGGTGCACATTCGCCTGGAATAGGCTGGTACCTGATGCTGGCTCCCTCTACCCAATCCACGTGGTCCTTGTTACACAGCCTCCACCCTGCAAAATCCACACGTGCCATTCTGCCTTCCCTCCCCCTCCCAGACTCTCTCCCCTCCCCACCACACATGCAGCCTCCTTCCCCTAGGCCTCCCCCTGCACCCACAGAGCGGCTCATTCTCCCTCCCCCCTCCAGTCCCCATCCATTCTCCCTCTCAGGCCTTCTCACTCTTCCTTTCTCACCCTTCTCCCCAGGCTCTCTTCCCCACATCCTGGCTCTCCACCCTCCACCCCAAAGGCCAGTTCCTCCTCTCAGCTTCCTGCCCCTCTACCTCCTGGTGATTCCACACCCCCACCCCAACATGCCCCTCAGGGTGGGGATGGCGAGTCTGGACAAGAGGCGGAAGCTCTGCCGTTCGCCCTTTCCCTGCAGGCTCTGCCGTCTGGTAGCAATAGGAGCTCAGTTCAGAGCAGCATTAATGGCCAGATTTCCAAAGGAGCTGAGCCCCGGGGTCTTCGGGAAATCTGGCCCTAGGCTCGTTCTAGTGGGGAGCCTTTTCATTTTTAACTCCCCAGGTGTACGGAAGCTGAGTCTGGGGAGGAAACGACATATCACCAGCAAGGGACCCCCCTCCCCCCAACCATGCAGCCTCCCAGCCAGGAGGGCTCTAAGCCTTGCCAGGGCACATGTGCAGCCCCAGCACACGTGGCTGAGTTGAAGCTTCCAACCATGCGCCACGAAACGGGATCCACCCTTGTGACGAGCCACAGTCACTGTGAGTGAGTATGGGGGGGGAGGGGGGCGCTTCTTCCTGGGCAGGCTCCTACAGTGAAAGGTGCTAATCACTGATATTGAGAGAGCCATCCAAGCCCACCGGGCTGCCCATGTGACCCGTCCCCATGAGGCTGTTCTCATTGTTCTCAGGAGCTGAGAGGTGACTTAGGAGCTCAGGATCAAGGGAACTCACCTGCTGGAATGAAGCCTCAATCAGGTTAGAAGGAAACATATTTCTGTAAGAAATGAATGAGACAGGAATGAATCAGCCTCATGAGCTTGAAAAGAAAGTGGAGAGCCTCTTTGCAGGATTAACATTCAGAGAATTAAGGCGAGTAAAGTACATTATGGCTCATGCTCATTCAGTTCGACTGATTCTACTGCCCCCTTTCCAAGTTTAAAGCAGGAGTGGAAATGGGATTGAAAAATCAAGTGATAACACGGCTGCTGAGCCAATTATGTAAACCCAGAAGCTAATGTTGTATTTCTGAGAACCTGTTTGCCATCCACCATAATCTCTCCACCGCCAAGAGGACAGCCATACAGTCCCTGAAATCTAACCACCAGATAGTGATTGAACCAGCAAAAGGGCCGCCACTGTAGTCCTCAACTGTGGTGATTATGTTAACGAGGCCAACTGACAACTCTCTGACACCAACTACTATAAAGAACTCAAAAGAGAGCCTACACCACAATTCACCCAGGAATTTAAGGACATCATCAAATTCTTCCCCAAACAACTCCAAGAGAACCTCTACAAACTCATCCCCATGAACGCACCCTAGTGACCTTCACACCTCAAGCCACTCCCCACACAAAGGGCCAGCTTCCTCCAGGACACAACAGGCTTCCTCCAGAAACTCTACAACATTAGCAGCCTGCCTCAGAACACCATCCTTGCCACCACCGATGTCACTTCCCTGTACACCAACATCCCTCACAATGACAGCATTGCTGCCTGCCTCAAATATCTACATGACAATGGACGTCCCTCAGAGATCCACCCCAAACACATCACCAAACTCATCCATTTCATCCTCACCCAATTTTACATTCAACAACAAACACTTTGTCCAAACCATGGGAGCAGCTCTGGGTACTAGGATGGCTCCCCAATATGCCAACCTCTTCATGGGCCACCTTGAAGAAGAATTTCTGGACAAATACACCACAAAAAAATGATATACCTGAGATACATCAATATTTTCATCCTCTGGACAGACTTAAACCCCCTCACAGATTTTCACCACAACTTCAACAACCACCACCCGTCCATTAAACTCTCTCTGGGACACTCCCACACTAGCATCAACTTCCTGGACACCACAATCAGCTTCAACAATGGAATCCTACAGACAACTATATACAAGAAACCCTCGATCACCACACCTATCTTCACATGTCCAGTAACCACCCCAAACCCACCAAGAAATCTGTTCTTTGCAGCCAGGCACTCACATACCACAGGATATGCTCTGAGGAGAACGTCTGGGATACATACCTTAACATGCTTGAAACCACCTTCACCAAACAAGGGCATTCCACCAGAGAGGTAGATTGCATCATGGAATGTGCCACCCAAATGCCTTGAGCAAACCTGCTTCAATACAGAAATAAAACCCCTTCTGACCCCACGCCCCTAGTTGTCACCTACCACCCCAGTCTGGAACTCATATAGGGTATCATCAAACAACTACAACCCATATTTGATGGGGACCCCATCCTGAGAGAAAATTTTCCTGAACCCCCACTTCTGACCTGCAAACACACTGCAAGGTCCCCACCAACTCAAAGCAGCACCAGACCCTGCCAGAACAACAGATGCAAAACCTGCAGACATCTCTCCACTGCTACAATGATCAACACCCCCCACAACACAGCTTTCAAGATCTATGGATCCTACACATGCCTATCACAACATGGAGTGTACCTCATCCAGTGCACTAAAAATGCCCCGAAAACAACTGTGTGGGTGAAACCAGACAATCACTACACTCTCGAATGAACTCTCACAGGAAAATGATAAAAGACAAAAACACCCCATCCCCTGGGGGTGAACACTTTTCACAAAGTGATCACTCTATGTCTGACCTATCAATCCTTATCTTCAAAGGAAACCTGCACAACACTTTCAAAAGGCGAGCCTGGGAGCTTAAATTCATTACTCTGCTACACACTAAAAATCACGGACTGACAAGAGACACTGGATTTAGGCCCTGTCTACACTGGCAAGTTTGTGCGCAGTAAAGCAGCTTTGAGCGCTGTAACTCCCGAGGTTACACACTGCCCAGCCACTTAGTGCGCGGAAACTGCGCAGATGCAGCGCTCTAAAAAACCCACCCCGACGAGAGGCGTAGAGCTTTCTGTGCCGGGGCTACAGCGCTGGGGTGCCAGTGTAGACACCGTGGTGATTACAGCGCTGCCATTGGCCTCCAGGACGTGTCCCACAATGCCTGTTCTCACCTCTCTGGCCATCGGTTTGAACTCTACTGCCCTGCCCTCAGGTGAGCAACCAGCAGCCCCACCCCGTACATTCCTTTGCAAATTTGAAAGTCCCCTTCCTGTTTGCTAGGTGATGCGTGCAGTGATCTCAGCCTATCTTTCCAAGTGGCCATGTCTGCTCCACGCACCAGGCGATCCCCCGCTTGGAGCAATGCCGAGCTGCTGGACCTCATCGGCATTTGGGGAGAGGAGGCTGTCCAGTCCCCACTGTGCTCCAGCCATAGGAATTATGATACCTCCGAACAGATTTTACGATGCATGACAGAAAGGGGCCATGACCAGGACACACTGCAGTGCAGGGTCAAAGTGAAGGAGCTGCGGAACGCCTACCACAAGGCGCGGGAGGTAAATCGCTGCTCTGGTGTTGCGCCCATGAGTTGCCAGTTTTACAAAGAGCTGGACGTGATACTCGGTGGCGACCCCACCTCCACTGCGAAGGCCCCTGTGGATACTTTGTTGGCTCATGTGCCAGTCAAGAGTGGACCGAGCCAGGAGAAGGCAATCTTGGATGAAGAGGGGGAGGGGGAACCAGAGGCAGAGGATGACTGAGAGGCCAGAGATGCATGCGGTCAGGAGCTCTTTTCTACCCTGGAGGAGGCTAGCCAGTCACAGCTGTTGGATGTTGGCGAAGCGCAAACAGGAGAGGAGGCCCCTGGTAAGTGGCTTTGATTTGGGGAATCGCTGAAGCGAGTTGTTGGGGGCAGGAGGGTTGCAGAAAGCAGGCTTGTGTCTGTATGATGCAGGTACCACCATATGCCTAGTCTGAGCAGCGGAACAGGGTGTTGATTGACTCCGTCACGTCACGGGAATCTGCCTCAGAGATTCCAGGAAACTCTCGTGGAGATACTGGGCAATCCGCTGCCGCAGGTTCCTTGGGAGAGCTGCTTTGTTTCTTGCACCATTAAGGGTAACTTTCCCGCGCCACAGTGCCGTCACGGGATGGGGGGGGAGGGGCAAGGGTGAAAGTGGACTGGTACAGGCCGGTACAGCATACCAGTAAGAAGCCAGTACCAGCCCGTATGCAGCCGACAATCGAATTTATACAACCTGTTTCCCAAATTCGAATTATCTAAATTCGGATTAATCCCGTAGTGTAGACATACCCTGTGTCTCAAAAGCTTGTCTCTCTCTCACCACCAGAAGTTGATTCAATAAAAGATATTCCCTCACCCACCAAGTCTCGCTAATATCCTGGGCTACAACTACATGGCATACAAACTATTTCTCTACGTTTCAGAATTAATTGAGCGCTTAATAACCTGCTCCTTTCATGTCACTGGCTGGACTCTGTAATTGTTCACTCCTGCCTGGCTGCCAGAGACAAGCCACTCAGAGCCCTTGCTAGAGTGGAAGGAAGATGGTGGCCAGGGTGCCCAAGACCCAGAGTGGCCACAGGGGTATTTCTCAGGAGAGGGAGGGCAGCTGACTCAGTGCATGCATGTGCGGGAGATGATGAGTTGATGGGGGGTGTTGGGGGGAAGGGAAGAATTAACTGACTTTGTTGGGGCTCACTCCTGCTGCATTCGTCGCAGGGCCCCCTGCCCGTGGCGAGTAAGGAGAAAGCAGAAGGCTGGAGCTGAGGGAGTGACTTCTCGGTGGCAGCTGGGGAAGAGCAGATCCCCCTCACTTCACTGACCGTAGACACCTGGGGTGGGATCCACGAAAGGCTGTAGACTTTGCAATACCGAGTGTCACAGCACCTAACTTTTGGGCACCTAGAAAATCACAGGCACAACACTGGGCTCACAAAGCCTGGGTTAGGTGCCTCGGTTCCTACATGATGAATGGGAGGGAGGTGACCCAGAGTTCCAGGGTCTGGGCAATGCCCCAGCCTGGAGCCAGTCTCTTGGACCCACACATCTCTGCAGGGGGAGCAGGTGGTGCTTGCAGCGCTCACCTGGGATGTGGGAGGTCCAGGTTCAGCTCCCCCCTCTCTGTCAGAGGGGAACCAGGATCCAGAGGTGGATTACAGATGTGTAGGGCCCTGGGCCAGAGCAAGTGGGGGCCCCCCTCCCCGTGCTCCTGCTGGGGAAATGGGGTCAGGGCGCGGGAGCTTCTCCTGCTCCCTGGCAGGAGTAGGTCAGGGCACAGGGGTGCCCATTTTTCCAGAGCCCCCCACTTGGCCGGGGCCTGTTGACCAATCCACCACTGCCAGGATCTGAACAGGGGTCTCCCCCATCCCGGCTGGGTGCCCAACCACTGGACTAGAGTGCGTCTCTTGCACTCCCCCTACCTTCCCCGCCAATAACTAAGTGTTTATCCACAGTGGAATGGCCATGGGGCCAGAGAGACTGGAAATGACTCTGTGGCCTGGTGGTTCGGGCCCCAAGGTGCAAGATCCTGGGGGGGGTCCAGTCCCTTCCTCCAGTCACTCTTTCGTGATTGATCCACAGTGGAACAGCTTCAGGGACTCCACCTCACAACATCCCCAGCTCAGTGGATAGCACACCATTCTGAGAGGTGGGATGCCCCTCTTCAAATCCTTTCACTCCACTGGCAGAGAGGGGGATTGAACCTGGGGTTGCCACACCCCAAGCGAGTGTGCTAACTACTGGGCTAAAGGTTATAAGGTGGGTCAGTACCACTGCCACCACCTCCTCCTCCAGCCAGATTTTGAATGGGACCAGATCCAGTAGACCTGCTCAGAGACCACATACAGATCGGGCTCTGCACACAACTTAGGGAGCCGAATGCCTGTCTCCCCCATTCATGACTTGTTCTGGGGCTTAGGGCAGGAGACAGGCGTCCGGATGCCTAGAGAGAGGCAGCAGCATGCACGCCCCACAGTCTAAAATTTGGGTGTCTACTGGCTAGGGAACTTTTACCGCAGAAATTGAGGTGCTGAGGGAGTTTAGGTGCCTACAGGGTTAAGCAGCAGCTGAGCAGGAGTTCTGTGGATCGTTATGGTGTTGCACAGAGGGGTTTAGGCACCTAAGTTGCTGCATGGATTGCAGTCAGAGTCAGTTGTCGTGTGAACAAGTCCACTCTGGGGAAGTTGTACCCACTTACTCCAGGGCTGAATTTGACCAATTTCTTCTTAAATGTTCTTTGAGACGTTAATCTTGTTAAAAGCTCATGTGAACTCATGTACAGTGTGACGAACTTGGCTGTAAACAATAAAACAGGACCTGTCGTTATAAAATCAGGGCTAGTCCAGAAAGCTGCTAGAGAGTACCTGATTAAATCCAGTAAGGCATCTGCAGAACTCAACACCACTTTGCCTACGGTATACTCCTCCTTTTGGGCAGCAGCACCTGGATCAATGTTGATCACAAGCACAATCCCAACAGTCACAGCCATGAATGTCGTCCAAAGATAATAGATGAGTGTGATCAACCCCATCTTCCCACAGGCCTTGGAGTCCATGGTGGCCAGGCCAGACATCAGGCTGAAAGAGAAAAGAACACATTCAGTGAACTCTCACAACTGAACTGCACAAGACATGTCTCTGGCAGAGACCGCCCGAGTCACCAGCTCCACGTGGTGCTTGCCCCAGCAGAGCCCGCACTGCCCATTAGATCTGCAGGGTGCTTGCCACCTGCCAAGGTCCTGAACTCCAATCCACTTAAGCTCACTGAGCTCAACCATCTGCTCAGTGCACAGGGCTGGACAAGGTGTTAGCTTCCGTTATGCTGAAACCAGCATCGTGTCAGCCATTATATCAATCACTGGGAGGCTTCCCCTGGGACTCCATGTCCAACGCTGGTCACGCCATTTGAAATGGGCAACAAAAATGGTTAGAATCCTGGAGAGACTTCATATGAGGCCTCAGAGACAAGAGAAATAAGCAGTGACATGACAGAGGATTAGATAAAGTAATCCATGAGTTCCTATTTACCTGCTCAGATTCTCCAGCCTGTGTTATGCAGGAAGTCAGACTAGATGATCATAATGGTCTATGACTCATAAATGAGACAGTCAGTGTAATTGAAAGGCAACAAATTTTAAGTGGATTTTAAAAATCCTGTAGAACTAATTGGCACAAGATATCACTGATGCCAAGTATTCAGTAGGATTAAAAAGAAGGGATTAGACATTTAATGAATCATAGGCGCCGACTCTGTGGGTGCTCTGGGGCTGGAGCACCCACAGAAACACTCACTAGCAGCCCCCCCCAATCAGCTCCTCCCTCTCCCCCCAGCACCTCCTGCCTGCCAGCAGGCCCCATCCATCAGCTGCTCCCTCTCTCTCCCAACGCCTCCCATCTGCTGCGATCAGCTGTTCAGCAGCGTGCAGGAGGCACTGGGGAGGAGGGGGAGGAGCGAGGGTGGGGCGTGTTCAGGGGCGGGGGCAGATCGGGGGTGGGAAGAGGTGGGGTGGGGGTGGGGTGGGGATGTGGTGGGGGCAGGAAGAGGCAGGGCGGTGGTGGAGTTGGGGCGGGAAGAGGTGGGGTGGGAGTGGGAGATTGGGGTTGAGTGGGGGTGGGGCTTGGGGTGGAGCACCCCCCAGGAACACAGAAAGACGGCGCCTCTGTAATGAATAATAAGAACACCCCCACTTACATGGGATAGGACAGAGAATTTATTAGAAAGTGAGCCTGTCTGCTTCAGGGCATAATCCAAACTTCCCCCAAAGGCAGGTTATTCCATAAATGTCACTTGTCCAGGTTTTTGTAATAGTTGGGCCTACAAATTTACCCTAATTGGGAGCTCAGCTATGAGTGGAACTTCCTAGAATGTCACAATAATGGGTAACAATAAATGTTAATGGAAAAAGGTGGGAAAGGGAGTCCAAACGCAAAGGCCAACTGCTAGAATCCAAGGACTGTGTTAAAATCCTGCCTGGTAAAGAAGAGACATGTGGGGCCAGAAAGCAATGGACCAAAATTGGTGTGTCAGAAATTAGGCCTAATTGGTGGACAAAAGAATGAAGGGCTGGGCTATCTGCCCACCACTCCCTTTGGGGCCTTAAAAGAAAAGACTTTGGGGGGTGGAATCAGGACAACGGTTGGCTCAGAAGCGGGAGGACTGGAAGGAGCAAGCTTCCCCAGCCTGGCTGCCATCGGAGGTGGTGCTAGCCCATGGGAGGCCTAAGCAGGAACATTTGGGGGCCCCTCTTACCCCTCCATCCACAAACCAAACAATCTTCCCAGCCCACACACACAGACACAGACACTTGTTAAAAAGTCCACGTTCAATAAGATGGATGGTATTTGTGGGTAATACTAAATCGGGGGCCAAGACTATATTTTGCAACACTGCTGTAAGCCTGTAAACAAAAAGGCAGCTAAAAGCAATAACCTGAGCAGCCCGGTACTGGTGCAGGTTTGCCAGGTCTCAGAGCAGCTGATCAGACCGTGGGCCATGCCCGCGTTTCTCCAGCAATAAGGATGCAAGTAAGAGAGAAGCTGCATTTTCTCTCAGAGCTGTTCTTTTCTCTCCCCTTTTGGGTTCCATTGTTTTATTTTCTAGGAAATGGGATCGGACTTTAACAGTAGCAGCAGCAGCAACAGCTCCAGCTCATCTCAACTATTTTTTTCTCTCTCACGCGCCCCAAACCAGGAAACTTATGACCACTTTTAATCCATCTAAAAGGCTAGCGAGATCAGGTGGGTGAGGTACACCTTGTCTCTCTAATGTCCCGGGCCTGACACGGCTACAGCTACACTGCATACATCTAAGAGACAGACTGCCAGGCACGGGTTTTTGTCCTTCTAAAAACTCGACAGTTAAGGGAAAGGAAGAAGGGTTGTTGCTCAAAGCCTTACTCAATACTTTACATTTTGAAGGCTTTAGCTGTTTTTCCTTCTTTTTCTCGATCTTTAATAAAAGGCCAGAGAGGTGTTTAGTCGTGTGTTCCATGGGACTAAGCCAGTTGAGGTCTCTGTACTCAGAACCCCACACTTGGTTTAAAACTTAGTGTTGTACAGTGACAGGGTCAGGTGAGCATCTTTGACTGCCTGCGTCCATTTATTCCACTGAAATGAATACAACAGGTTTCTTGCACCTTCTTCTGAGGCAGCTGGTGCTGCCTATCATCAGAAAAGTATCCGAGTCAGGAGGGATCCCATTCCCTGGTCAATAGGTGACTCTTGGGAGGGACACAAAGGGGAGGACACGTGACCTTCCCACGTGACTCCTCCCCGCCCCACCCCCAGCTCGGGGCCCCTGCGCTCTCCCCGTCCCCTCCCAATCCCACGTTACCCGGGGGGGGGGCTCTCTGTTCTCCTGCTGCGCTGGCTCCCCCCTGGCTCTTCCTGGAGCCACTCCTGGATGCTGCCCAGTGCAGCGCAGCGGCTGCCTGGGAGAGTGTCTGACTGCGGCAGCAGGCTTGGCATACAGGACAGCGGCTGAGCGAGTCGGAGCTCCCCCCGTCCCCTCCAAGGCATGCTCAGAGTCAGCTCCTGTCCCCAGAAGCTGAGCCTGGGCGGCGGGCAGCCTACTGCTGCCACAGCCAGGTGCTCTCCCGGGCAGCCGCTGCACTGGGCAGCGTGGTTGGAAGAGGAGAGGCTCTGGCCCTGCCTCTTCCCTTCTGGCTCTGCCCCTGCCCCTTCCTTTCCCTGCCCAGCCTGGCTGCTGGGGGCACTTGACCTTGCTGGAGGGGCACTTGGCCCTCCGTGCACCTACCCCGAGTCGCCGCTGCCAGAGGCAGTCTGGAATGTCCGTGTGCCTGAGCTCATCTTGGGTTACAGGAAAACTGAATGTTTCTGAATTCTGCAAAAGCCTTTTTTGAGCTCTCCCAATGGGCTTGTTTTTACCCGTCCAAACTCCTTGTACACTCAGGGCTGGTCTACACCGAACAGTTACATCTCCAGAGCGACGTTTCACACCCCTGAGAGACACTGTTACACCAACTAACCCCCAGTGCAGACGAATTGTTCCATCAACCTAGCTACTGCCTCTCAAGGAAGTAGACTACTACAATCTCATCGCTGTAGTAAGTGGCTACATTTACTGAAGCACTACAGTGGTGTAGCCAGAGCCTCAGGCCATGTCTACACTACCACTTATGTCGGCAAAACATATGTCGCTCAGGGGCTGCCTGAAACAGTAGCTCAGAGCAGTGCACTGTTTCCTCTCATCTCAATGGGGCTTAATTCTGAAACCCAATTCCCCTCCCCTGCCTTCTGATGTGCCAAAAGCCCCAATTGCTCCCCACCTAGCTGCCAAAACCCACAGCTACCCCCTTAAGACCTGTGCAATGCAATTCTGTGCTGTCAGTACAAACATCTGTGCCACATTAAAAAGCTCAGATCCACACCTCAATGAGTGCCCTACCCACTGGGTGGTAGAGTTAGTTTTTTATGCTCTGATCCAATTAGGGTGACCAGATGTCCCAATTTTATAGGGACAGTCCCGATTTTTGGGTCTTTTTCTTATATAGGCTCCTATTACCCGCCACCCCCTGTCCCGATTTTTCACACTTGCTGTCTGGTCACCCTAGATCCAATGGAATTGGTCCTGCTTTGAGCAGGGGGTTGGACTAGATGACCTCCTGAGGTCCCTTCCAACCCTGATATTCTATGATATTTAATTCTTTTTACAATATGGAACAGCTCCACCAGGAGACATTAAGAAAGCATTACAGAGACTGACTATAACCTGTTGATTGGACCTAGGTTCAAGTCTCAGCTCTGAATCAGGAAACTTTCTCTGGTTTTTGTCATGAACAATTTCAAAAGGTCTTGTGTTCATTCTGCATCAAAACCTCACATTTTTGGTGAAATGTAATTCTTCTTTTCCAGCCAGCCCTGTTCATTTCCAGACATTCTAACATTTGGGTATTTTAAAAAGATGATGAATTTTTGTAAAATAAGCGTACTCTTGGGTTTTGGTACTAGCTGAGCTCCATTCAAACACACTTTCAAACTTTCCTCATCTTTAACTGAGTTTTGGCTTGCAAAAGTAGCTTAAATGTATCCCCTGGTGCATATATGCTATTACTTTTTTAAAAAACCTGTTAAAAGAACATTATGATTGCCAAGTCAAGCACTCAAAAGTTAGGAAATACCAGAATTATGGTTTCCTGTGTAGCCTTAATTCTGTCCCCTTGTGTATATGAATTATGAGGCGTTTTTAATTACATGATCACATACTATTTCCCCCCACTATTTTAGCAGCAAGCCTGCAGCAAACTCTACTAAGGAAAACACGGATAGGAAACAGCGATTTTGGTAGTTTATAACTTGACCAAATCTGGGTGGATTTTTCATGGGAAGAGCAAAAGGCCCCAAGATTAACTCCCTGTCTAATTTCAAGCTCCTGATGTAAACATGGAGACATCCATTCTCTTAAAAAATAGTCAGAACAAAACGTTTATTATGGAAAATGATACAGAACCTAAATACAGGCGTCACTGCCATTCCAACAATGATCATTCAGGACTCCCTCCCAGAGGCTGCTGAGGACTGAAGGTAGAGTTGTGCAAACAAAGTGCTAGCACCGAATATGTTTGCTGTGTACCTGTGCAGAAAACATTCCTCACAAGGGCAGAAACGTGTGAACAATGCTCAGCAGTATAAATTAATCTCTACCAGTCCAATGTGAGGGGGGCAGAGGTGGAGACCGGGCTTGGTCAGGGCCCAGTACAATCAAAGGAGGCGCACTACATCAGTGTTGACCTTTGACCACTGACCTGATATTTAAAGGGGGCTATTTGGAATTAAAGCAGAGTTTAAATGCCAAAATGCTTAATATGAGCATTTAAAGCTGTAACAAAAGTAGGTGGCCACTTTACTATACATTAATGTTTTGGACAGGCTTTGCAATAAGTTTGGTTAAGGCTTAGCAAAGTCTAGCAGTTAAGCAATGAGAGTTAGCGTAAGGATTTCACTAAGGTTATAGGGATTTCTGCAACATGGATCTTGTGATAAACAAGCAAATCACAAAGAACAATTTATGTTTGCAAACAACTTTCTCGGGGATTCTTAGGCAAATGTACCCGAGAGGGCTAACCACATTCATGTGTTGGAAACTTATTGACACAAATAGCTTGGGGCAATGATCAGAATCCCAATTATGGTTTGACAGACAGCCATACATGGACAGGAGGCGGGAAACAAATTTCAATATGGTCCCCAGACATGTGGGTAGGGTGACCAGATAGCAACTGTGAAAAATCAGAACAGGCGGTGAGGGGTAATTGGCGCCTATATAAGAAAAAGTCCCCAAAACCAGGACTGTCCCCATAAAAACGGGACATCTGGTCACCCTATGTGTGAGTGTACGGAAAAAAGGGGATAAAATAAGATATACGCCCACCCTTTAGTTGGGCTCATTGGAATAATAAGCAGGCGGAAGCCCAAATGTCATTTCCACTTGTGAAGATCTCCACTTACTTTTTCTTCTGCCTTTGCTGTTACAAGTCACTATGAGGTTGTAAGTACGTCAGCTCTGGGAATTGTTCTGGCCTATACAAGCCATAAGATTGTAAGCACACACTATCCGGAGGGGTCGGGGGGGAAAGTAGTGGGTCGTTTTGTAATACCTGTCTTGCTCTATCTTACTTTTCTATTATTTCAATTAGACTTCTCTGAATGAAATAAAACTCAAAGTCTCGATGTGTGCTCCACCAATCTCATTTCCTATAATAAATTTACATAGCTGCCCGAGTAAAGAAACACTTATTAGTGACTGGTACAATTTACACTCTAAATTAACCAAAGGCTACCGCAGAGACAGAGAGCAACATCTTCAAAAGCAGAAGCAGTATTGCTGACTCGCATAATATTTGCTGCCTTTCTTACAGATTCAGCTGCTGGAATCATGTCATTACCTGATAATCTCAGTTTTCATTATAAAAGAAAAGTAAATTTCTAGCCCTTGTTTAGAGAAAAGCTAAAAAATGTGAATTTATGAAATCCAAAACCGGAAGACAAATAAAATTAATTAATTAGTGACTTGGATGTTTTGGAGTTGAAGACATTACGCAAGTCACTGTGGCAATTTTGAAATTTTTTCCCAGAGTCTGGGAAGTTTCACCCTAAAGAGTGAAAATTTCAGAAAGATAGGAGCAACTGAAAATAGGGGGTAAGAAAGGAAACTTGCTTTAGGTATGGCATTCACTGTTCCTGCTATATTGCAAAGAACTTTAAAAAGTCAGCCTTTAAACAGAAAGGTCTTCTCTACCTGAACTTTAGCAGAGCTGGCACGCGCTGTAATTATTTCTGTAATCTTGGCCCTGCTCCTGCAAACATTCAGGCCTGGTCTATGACACAGATTACGTTGACCTAACTATGTAAGTGTCTACACTAAAATTTCATTCCCGCCAACGTAACTGCCCCGCTGTGCTGACTTAATAACTCCACCTCCGTGAGAGGTGAAGAGTCCATGTCAAAGTAGTCAGGTCAACTCAGTGTCAGTGTTGACAGTGCGTTGCTGACATGGACTGTTACTGGCTTTCAGAAGCCACCCCACAATGCCCCACACTGACAGTATAATCGGGACAAGCGCTTCTGGTGAGGACACGCACCACCGATACAAGGAGCGTAGTGTGGACAAGCAAAAGTGATTTAATTACTGCAGCGGCTGCATGCAGAGGTAACATAGGTTGACATAATTTTGCAATGTAGACATGCCCTCAGGCATTTCAGTAATTGTACAAACTGACTGGGACTATTCATCTGCATAAGTTTTTGCGAGATCAGACCCTTAGATAAATATCCACCTTGTACGGTCACTGGATGGCTGTGTGCATAGATGACAAAAGGCAAACATGAAACTCATTTAGATGAACAGTACTAACTGGAACCAAAGATTAGAGAGAATCTTCCAAGGCAGTAGTATATCTTACATATACAGGGGTTTTCAATTCAAGTAAAAAGTGAAATCTTACAATGATTACATTTCTATCTGTCATGCTTCATCAATGTATGCAGTGGTGGTGTGGCTGTGTTGGTCCCTCTGCCCTTCCCCAGCACTGCTCCACCCTAGGTACCCTTCTCAGCTTCCCAGGCAGCCAGGTCCTCCTCTCTCAGGGAAGCTAGAGAGAATGGTTTTTTTTAGCCTCTGACCCTCAGCCCTCTTATAGGGCCGGCTGTGGCCTGATTGGGGCATGGCCCCACCTGTGGCTGCTTCTCCCAATCAGCCTGGCTTTTCCCCCGCTGCAGCCCTCTCCAGGGCTGCTTTATCCCCTTCAGGCAGGAGCGGGGTGAAGTACTTTCATTAAGTAAACCGCCTGTTGGAGTTTGTTACAGCATACTTAAAAATGGGCACAAATGTGCTTCTTATAAGTCATGCCTGAATTAATATCAATATATATGTTACAACGTCAATGCACAATCTACTGCTCCTTGGTTAGAGGGTGGGTTCAGGATCTGAGTGTCTCCCTCCATGAGGCTTTGTAAAGAGGATGGCTTGGCTCCTGTAAATACATTTCCTCAGCACAATTTCATAAACATGACTTTTTATTCTTAAAGTAAGAGGGTTGTTCTTACCTCGAAGTAATGAGGGGTAGAATCATCATTTTTAACATCCTCATAAGGAGCTCTCCAGGAAAAGAAAAGTATTGCTTCTCCTGTGTAAAGAACAAAGATTGATCAGGCAGGAGAATCAGCTGGCAAGATGTAAATAATGGAAATGTACACATTGTTCAAAGATACAAACATTACAGATTCTCATTCTTGCAACAGATCCATAATTCCAACTTCGTATCTTTTATTAAATCTGTTCTCTCCCCGTCGTCCAGAAATGATTGCTGAATCTTTTGGTCTTGTCTGGTTTTATGCTATATGGGGGGGAATGTACTGGGACTGGCAATATGGACAACAAATAGAGTGTAATAAAATGAAGGCAAAGCTGGAAAAGGATGTTAGACTACTGCACTTGAAGCATTGGAAGTACACTGTCCCCATGGTCCTGTAGCAATAATCAGAATCACTTTCTCAACCATCAGCTATTAGCAATATCAATTCCTGGACATTGTTGGTTATAGCTGTAAGTAGGGTCTGAATGAATTCTTCCCTGACAGCTAGCTGGGAGGGGGAGAGACTTCAAGAGCAAACTGTATTTACATGAACACACCTACTCTGCTGACATATCCAGCAGATAGAGTGGTGTATTGATCAAAGTAATCAACTTTGGCTGGTATTTGGTTACAAATCACTTTAGTACTGAATGCAGGGTAGTGAAATGCTGTTACCAATGTTGTTATTATTGTATGAATAAAGGGGAGCAGAACTATGCTTAACCTTTGCCAAATGAGGGGGTCACCCTCAGCTGAAAGGATCTTGTTAAGCCAGGGGCTCGAGTGCCAGAGCCCTGGGAAGGTAAGAAGGGTGGGGACAGGTGTCCTAGCCCGAAGGATTGTAGACTCTCCCCAAAGGTTCCCCTGGGTTGGTTTAACCTGTTCCTCCCCAGTGTTCAAAGAAAGAGCTAAGTAGGCTTCATTAGGAGCCTCTTTTGTTATTTTAAATGCTCTATCATTGAGAGCTGAAATCACTTGAGATGGGGCAGTGTCTCTCCCCAGCCTGCAAAGAGCTGAAAATCACTAAGAGACTGATCTGCAGAGGTCACAGCAGAGAGGCAGGTGGCAGCAGAAGGTGACTGACAGTCGGCTGGCGAATGAGTGGCTGGAGAGGCAGCGAGGTTGCTGCTGCCCGGTTACTGCTGGCTCCACCTGGCAGAAGGGTTACATACTATCAAGAAGTTGGGCCTTTACCTATCTTAGGTAAAACAGGCAATTGCAAGTGACATCCAGTGCACAAGTGCAGTTGTGCACAACCTTTTCACTAGTTGCCCAATGCACAAAATAAATTGTAGATCCACATGAGGGAGCAAAAGTAAACTGGTAAGCATGTTGGTCTGGTCATCTATGTATTCAAAACTTTAAGATGCAACATAGGCGTCAGCCAGTGTTCCAGGTACCAACCCCACGCATTAAAAACCATAACATGAACATGACTAAAGGACTGCCCATAAATAGATCTGCCTAAGTCCCCCTCCCCCAACATCCTTAATGAAGGAGAAACTAGGGGCTTTGCCGCATGCCTAGAAGAGTAACAAAACTGGAGTCTGGGGGACAAAGGCAGGGAGCAAGTTCCAAAACCAAGAACCCTGCCTGGACGACATCCTGCCAGCGGCTACCGCTCCTGTATACCGAGGGTGTTCCCGTGCCTCTGGTGACCTCAGCTGTGGCAGTGTGTCCTAGGGAGAGAGGCAGTTGCTCAGGTAACCAGGTTCCGTTTAGGGTTTTATAGATTAAAATCAACACCTTTAATTCCACTCTGAAGCTTATTGGACACCAGTGAATATCGCGGAGCACGGGTCTTATGTGTTCCCAGCATGAAATTCCACTTACCTGGGCTGCAGCATTTTTCACTAGCTTCAGTTTCTGAATGGTTTCAAGGTATAGTGCCATGTACAGCATTTTACAGCAATCTAATTTTGAGATGACAAAGGTCGGGATAACTGTGGCATGGTCAGTATTGGAGAAAAGGTCACACTTGTCTTACCAGGTGCAGATAAAGTGCTCTTCGCTGTGGCCACTACAGTGTCCTGCAGGTGCAACTCAGGATCTAACACATATTTAAGCACCCTCCCCGCCCATTTTAATCCAAGTGATAACCCGTGACACTAACCTGAGTCAATGAGTTTATGGGTCGGAAGGATGATTGGAAAGCTCAGCGGTCTGCTCTAATGCCATGCTCTCTTTTGGGTAAAAATAAATAAAATCCCAACAAAGCAGAAACATTTCATTCTGGCATTTTTGAACTGGAATGCTGACTTTTAGATTGGAAACAACTTTTCATTGAGAATTTTACTTCAAATTTTTATTTAATTGCTTTAAAAGGTCCCCTTCCCCCCTCCAAAAAAAACCACCCTTGAGAATGAAACAAAGCATTTTGTTTGACCCAAAACATTTTTTTCCTTAATTTTTTGTTCTGCCTTTGAACCAAAAAAGTTGATTATTTGCACGGCTCTACCCTGGAGGCCAGAGAAAGGCAGGCCAGGCCTTTCTCACAAAAAATGGTGTAGGAGGTGCCCCTGTGCCCAATAGCTCAGTGGTTAAATCTAAGTGACCTGATTTCCATAGGTCTGAGCACTCAAAACTCCTAGTGGTAGGTAAGTAAGAGACCCAGGTAAGTCTGTCTGACTCGTAGCAGGGAATTAAATGCAGCTCCCCCACTTCCCAGGTGAGTGTCCTACTCACTGGGCATTTTGGGCCTGGGGCTCTCGCAATCTCTCCTGTTGAAGCTTTTCCACTTTACATCAAATACTGAAATAAATCACTCTTCCTCTGTGGCATTTTGTGCAGGGCCTGATCTGCTAGACATGCTCCAAGGTGGTCTCGGAGAATACCTGCCCAGTCAGGGCCTTCAGGTGCTGAATGGCTCAGCCGCATCAAGACTTAGGTGGCTTTGCTCATGCTCACCAGCAGAAATCTAGGTGCCGAGAGGACTTTACCTGCAGAAACTTAAGCACCTATGGAATGTAGGCATCTGCAGAGTTATTTGGCAGCTGAGCAGGGGGTTGGACGATCTATATTTTGGATTTAGGTGCTTAAAGTGGCAGCTGGGTCCTAGGTACATCAGTTCCTTTGTGGATCTAGCCCTAGAATGGCTTGCTCAAGGTCAAACAAAAGTCCTGGAGTGCAGCAGGAAACCAAACCCAGGTCTCCCCAATCTCAGGTTAGTGCCCTACCCACTAGCCCATCCCTCCTCTAACATGCCTCACCTGTGTGCAACCTCCCCACGATAATACTGCTGCTGCACCCGGCCTTCGCCATTTCAGGAGTTTGTGATTTCAGCTCTGCCCCTGTGTCCCAGCAGTAATGCTGCCTGTGGCATTTACCTTATTTTCTGAATTAAAAATGAAAAAACTGGAGCTATTTGGTTTGCAATCCCCTTGCTCCATAGTAATTAATTTTACAAACTCCCTTGGAGTTGTAGCTACTCTGAACCAACCAGTGCTCACAGAGAGAAATGTACTTCTGTGCCCAGAGCCAGCACAGAGATTATGCACTATTGAAATCAAACTTCAGTCTAATTTTGAGGTCATAAACTGGGGCCTGGGGCTCGTGTTGTCCCTTTGCACAAAGATGAATTTCATCAACAAGCTGCAGCTCGTGACCTTTAAAGGGACTAAACCCACATGAGGCTCACGAGAGAAGGTTTTGAACCTACTATTGTTGCACATGCTGCTGATTCCTAGAACTGACAAAATTGAGTGTGGGGGGAACAAAATGTTCTGCTTTTCAGTTTCATAGAATATCAGGGTTGAAAGGGACCTCAGGAGGTCATCTAGTCCAACCCCCTGCTCAAAGCAGGACCAATCCCCAGACAGATTTTTACCCCAGTTCCCTAAATGACACCCTCAAGGATTGAACTCACAACCCTGGGTTTAGCAGACCAATGCTCAAACCACTGAGCTATCCCTCCCCCCTCTTTCATTTGTAGTTTAAACAGTGCTCTGTGTATTGTCAGTATCACGGAGAGCTGGTCAGTAACCTGGTCTAATCCCTGGCTATTAGGTGGAGACTCTGGCTTTCACCATCAGTCTCCAACTCAACAGTACCTCAGATTCCTCACAAATCGCAGGCACCATTAACACATGCCAGGCCCTCTCGCCAAGGGATCGTTGTCACAGCACCACAACTCTCTGGGGGATAGCTGTTGCCGATAACCTCCTTGCCCCATCACTGGGCTTGGAAGGATTAAATTTGTATCTGTAAACGCTCATAAACATGGATTTCACTAGACACACATAAGCCAACGAAGAAATATTTCCATTGCTAATAATCAACGTGTACAGAGAGGCAGAGAAAGCGAAAGAGAAATGCTGCGAGAACTTGTTCGGGGATATTTACTTTGTATATTTTGATAGGATGTTGGCAATTTGTGTTTTAAGGCTTATCAAGCTTTAACTTTTTGAATCTCAGCATCTACTGTCATTAAATTATTGTCTGACCCCACCCCCACATAATTTTGTGCAACTGTGAACATTTCAATCAATAAAAAAATAAAAAAATGCTTAATAATAAATGTCAATATGTGGTGAAATGATAAAAAAATAAAAAATCGACGTGTCCAGGCCTACTCTTCCCTGAGGCAGTCCTGCCCTGACAGCCGCTGTCACCAGTAATGCTCTTTGCCCCAAACGCTGACGGCCCACGGTACCAACAACCTGCCTCTCCCATCCCTGAAGGACTGCGGTCACCATAACCCTTCCCAACGTCTGCACTGCAGCACGGGGCCAGCCGACCTGGGCTCCTGGGGCTCAGAGAGTAGATGTCTGGGCTTGGCCTGGATCTTGGGCTCTGGGACCCTGAGACGGGGGAGGGGCTCAGAGGCTGGACTCCAGCCCCAGCCCCAGCCCCCTCCCCAACTCACGAGGGATGCTGTCATTGATAAACCCTCCCCAAAACTGACGGGTCAGTGTCACTGTTAACACCCCTCCCCGTTATTGAGAGACTGCTGTCACCCGCCCCCCCCGTCACCCTTCCCTCAGAGGTTGGTGTCACTGGGGATCAATCCCCATCCCCTGTCACTGAGGTTTCCGTGTTCCTGCTACACCCCTGGCACCGCTCACCCATTCCTGGCCTGCTTCAGGGCACCGAGAGAGGCCCCCACTCAGGTTTCAGGCCTCTAGGCATCAACGTTCTCTGGCAGAAACTTGCATC
>NW_020665254.1:0-3868 GCF_002925995.2 Terrapene triunguis
AGTCATCTTTCTGGGATGGAGGTAAACCTGAAACACACAACAGGGACTAGAGTAAAGAGAAGATACAAGGACTGGTGGAGGAAAGGTTTCAAAACTCGGTTACAATTGTAGTGAGGTCTGCATGGGGCCCAAGAGAGAGAGGAGGATTGGACTTAGTCTCTATGTGTGTGGCCATGTATGTGTTCCTGTTTTCTGTTTCTATGCCTCTTGTCCACTCGCACTAAACTTCCCTCCCAACTGGCCCCTTTGATCCCCTCTCAATGACTTTGTCTGAAAAACTATTTCTATGATGGACACCTGGGATTCTGGGTCCATTTTAGACATTTCTCAAAGAGAACATGGCTGGGCTCATGGTAATCACATCCTTTCGTTTGAGGATTTAATCTCTGCGTCCAAACCAGTTGTGTCCAGTATCACAGTGTGCCTCTTTGGTTTTCCAAACATTGGGAATCAGCAAAACTTGCTGATGAATAAACAGAAACACAGGAATTGCTCGACTGGGTCCCACCATTTGTCAGCTTAATCCATTGTTGTGTCTCCAATAGTGAGGAGTAACAGCTGCTTCAGAGTAAAGTAGAAAACCACTGAATTGGCCCTTTCTGGACTAACCTGAGAAAATTTCTTCCTAATCCAGCAAAGTGAAAAATGGCTAAATGATTTTCATAAGTTACTGAAAAGATTTAAATGCCCTAATTCTTCTTCCAGTTAACAGGAAATATGTTTCTGAATTGCATATGTTGCTCTTAAAGTCCCTCCCTTAGCTTCAGATCATGAATCTACCAGTGCCTGCACCTGAATCACTACTCAAGATACTTATGGAAGAACACCCTGATCCCGGATAAAAATAACAGTGAGTAAATTCAAAATTCTATTTTTAATGAAAAGAGTCCCTACTGTGATATCTCTGGGGTTAGAAAGAAATTGAGTGGAATTGGACTTACCCAGTTCACTGAGGAGATGAAGTCTGGAGAAGTGTTTAGAAGAGGTCTGAGTGGTGAGCACTTTTATACAGTTTCTAGGACTGAGTGGAGGATCTGCGACGCTGTTTGTGGAGGAGGTCGTAATTAGTTACCAAACAGACTTGATTGCCTTGTTAAATCCTTCTTTTGATGGAGCTGTTTTCCTCAGCGTTGGTGATTATTGGGTTAATCACAGACTCAGAGGGCGTGACATGCACATTGCAATCTTCAGCTGTCTTTCATCTTAAAATTGTATGGGCCAACTGCATTTCTCGTATCATTGCACTGACTTTATTGCAGCTGCAATGAGAATGAATATCAAGGTGATTCTGAGCGGCATCAGTAGCACAAGTGGGTGTCATGAAAGGAATCCAGTTGGTCCTTTCAATTCATGCTGGTCGTGATTAGGGGTGTTGGGCAGTTCATTCTAAATGTGCTAGGAAGCAGGGATCCATTTTTCTCCATTCTCACCACCTCCATTCTCAGCAGGTCAGATCCAATTTTCTTTGAAATCAATGGGAATCATTCAATTGCCTCCAGTTTTTTTTTTGTCAGGACTTTAAGTCTGAAATTCACCCTTTGGCAGAGGGATAGTACCATGCCTATAGATAACTTTAGTGCAATTATAAAATTTCAAATTGGGTCTTAACAGGGTCTTAAGTGGAGCATGGGCCTTTCTGATGGCCATCTGCTAAGGGGTGAGTCTTACCCTATGGTAAGTAAAACTTGACCTAACATTGGGCCTCCATTTGGGTCACCAATCCCGTCTCAAAGGGCTGACTAGAACAGATTTGCTCATCGGTCAAGGGGAGGGATGGCTCAGAGTCAAAGGAAGCAGTGCTCTTTTACAGAAAGGTTTTGAGTTAAGTTTTGGAACCTCTGCTCTACCAGAAATCATCTCTCCATCCTTGAGCAGCCAAGGAACTGAGGTCTTGTAAGACAATGCAGCTGACTGAGCCCACCAGGAAACCCAGGAGATTTTAAAATGACACATTCTTGGTGATGGAGGAGATGACTGTGGGATGAGATTTGACATAATGTCTGACCCGACATAGGGCATGTTGCAGAAAACATTCCTGCCTGAACCAGAATGTTATTTAAAGTGTAAATTATATCCCCAAGGCTGGGTTCCATATTCAGGGAAGAGGGCAGAAGGGTCTTGCTTTGACTGGTAATTTACACCAAAAGTAATAGAGCCCTCGAAATTGGCTTTGACCACAGGTGCTCCTATGGTCCCAATTGCCTCTGCTGAGGGAAATTGTGGAGAATTGGCCCTGGGAGGGTCAAAAAAACCAGTGAGGGTGAGATCACCACTTCGGAGTCAGGGCAATGCCTAATGCTCAGGTTGTTGAAGCTGATAGCAACCAGACTGGGTCGTTCTACCCCATAGGGTTTTTAAAATATGCCAAATTCAAAACTACATTTGAAAGAAAATGAAATAGCCCCAAATTGTGTGGCCTTAAATCATGACCTGATTAAGGGAATGACATGAGAGACTCCATTTTGTTTAAAGTGACTGTGTAACTCAGTGCAGAGGCGTCTAATCCCAACAATAATTTATTAATATTCTAAGAATTCAACCCTTTGCGTGTGTGAAACACCAAGGAGAGTTTGTGAGGGGCTTTGAACTCTGGAGTTCTGAGGATGCTTAAGAACTTCCAGTCTTAACACCCTGACACCCTCTGTTTGATAGGCCTAGAAAGAGAGACACATTGAGGTGCAGGTCACATGGGGAAAGTTGCAGAAACAGAAATACAATACGATACTTCTGACTCCTCGTACCACAGGCTGAGCTCTAGGTTGATCCCTGTTACACTGTGTTACAAGATAATGTTAGTATCATGTCTGATAACAAAATGTTTGCATCCAGGAGGCTCAGGAGAAAGAGGTTTGGCATGAGTAGTCCCAACTATTGAGGTTTATTTCTGACTCTGCCAATCGCTCCTTGTCTGACCTTCACCTGAATGTGCCTCCCTTTACCTCCATGGCAAACAGGTATAATTGTAACTTTCAGGGTGGATTGTTTGAGTCTTCCTGTGATCTAAGCATTTCAAGGCACTTCACAAACACTCATTAAATTATATACAGCCAAAGAGATGAATTACTAAAGTAGTAATAACTTTTTACTGGGATTAGATGTTCCAACACTGAAGATTAGATTCACTTTAAAAATGTATGTCAAGGTCTCAGATGTCATTCCAGTGCTCAGTTTATGATTCCTAACCTTTGAAATTGGGGCTTTTTGACTTTCGTTACATGTACCTTTGCATTTCTCTTTTCTATATATTTTAAAGGCTAGGTCTACACTACCCGCCTGAATCGGCGGGTAGAAATCGATCTCTCGGGGATCGAATTATCGCGTCTCGTCGGGACGCGACAATCGATCCCCGAATCGACGTGCTTACTCCACCAGCGGAGGTAGGAGTAAGCGCTGTCGACGGGGAGCCGCGGAGGTTGATTTTGCCGCCGTCCTCACAGCGGGGTAAGTCGGCTCCGATACGTCGAATTCAGCTACGCTATTCGTGTAGCTGAATTTGCGTATCTTAAATCGACCCCCCCCCTGTAGTGAAGACCTGCCCAAAGTTTCAGGGTAGATACTGAACCAGTGTAAAAGGGAACAGTTCCGTCAACTTCCAATTGAAGGAATGCACTTTATTTAGCCCGGCTTAGAGAAACCTTGTTGGGAGTGTATCTCTCTGTGCATACTCGGCACCTCTACCCCCTGGTGCTCAAAGCCAACGTATAGGGAAACCAATGGGAAACATCAGGTACTGCACCTCCACCCATGGGCAGCCAAGAGAACTGGGTCTTGTGAGAGACTTCAGCTAATAAAGAAAAGTAAGAAGTATAAGACTGACAGAGTTAAGCAGAACTTCTTCAAAGGTCACTTTGCTGTGGGATGAGACGGG
>NW_020665255.1:0-4878 GCF_002925995.2 Terrapene triunguis
AAGATCCCAAAATGGCCCCCTCAAGGATTGAGCTCACATCCTTAGGTTTAGCAGGCCAATGCTCAAACCACTGAGCTATCCCACAAACCAACTGAGTGGCAAACAGCAGAGGCTAACAGAGGGAGTTTGCCTGGAGGTTCGCCTGGGTAGAGCCCACTGAGGCTTTCATCTCGTGGGCTTCTGTGAGTTGCTGAAACAGTTGAGGAAACTCTTAGAAGGAAGAAATTATGGAAGGTGAGTGTTCAGCTGTTGTAACCTGCACAGGTTGTGCCATGTTTGTCTTTCTTCCACAGGACAGGAGTGACTTTGTCTGTACAAAGTGCAAGTTGGTCTCCATATTGGAAGAGAAGGTTTGAGGCCTGGAGCAACAAGTATCAACCCTGTGTTGCATAAGAGAAAATGAAGATTTCCTGGACCGACATCAGGATATGCTTCTACGGGCACAAAGTTCTGAAGAATCGGAGCAGGCTGTGCAGAGGGGAAAGAGGGACGGTGAAGAAATTTCACAGCATGTGCCCTCCAGAAGAAGAAAGAGAAGCATCCATGTACCAGCAATGGAGATACAGATGAGCAACCGTTTTCATGTTCTCTCCATGGGTACTAATGTGGAGAGTGGACCAAATGATACATCTGAGGGAAGGGAGAAGAAGGAGACTCCACTGATTGAAAGGCATGAGATGCAGTATCCTAGGGATGGGGGTTCCACAATCACCACTCCCAAGAGAAGGAGGAGGGTGGTACTGGTTGGGGACTCCCTCCTCAGGGGGACTGAGTCATCTATCTGCTGCCCTGACCGAAAAAACTGAGATGTCTACTGCTTGCCAGGACTAGGATTCATGATGTGACGGAGAGACTGCCGAGACTCATCAAGCCCTCAGATCGCTACCCCTTCCTGCTTCTCCACGTGGGCACCCATGATACTGCCAATAATGACCTTGAGTGGATCACTGCAGAGTACGTGGCTCTGGGAAGAAGGATAAAGGAGTTTGAGGCGCAACTGGTGTTCTAGTCCATCCTCCCTGTACAGGGAAAAGGCCTGGGTAGAGATCGTTGAATTGTGGAAGTCAACGAATGGCTACACAAGTGGGGTCGGAGAGAAGGCTTTGGATTCTTCGACCATGGGATGGTGTTCCAAGAAGGAGGAGTGCTAGGCAGAGACGGGTTCCACCTAACAAAGAGAGGGAAGAGCATCTTCGCAAGCAGGCTGGCTAACCTAGTGAGGAGGGCTTTAAACTAGGTTCACCAGAGACCAAAGCCCTGAGGTAAGTGGGGAAATGGGATACTGGGAGGAAGCAAGAGCAGGAGAGTGCAAGAGGGGAGGAGTCCTATCTCTGACTGAGAAAGCGGGACAATCAGTGAGTTATCTTAAGTGCCTATACACAAATGCAAGAAGCATGGGAAACAAGCAGGGAGAACTGGAAGTCCTGGCACAATCAAGGAACTATGATGTCATTGGAATAACAGAGACTTGGTGGGATAACTCACATGACTGGAGTACTGTCATGGATGGATATAAACTGTTCAGGAAGGACAGGCAGGGCAGAAAAGGTGGGGGAGTTGCATTGTATGTAAGAGAGCAGTATGACTGCTCAGAGCTCCGGTATGAAACTACAGAAAAACCTGAGAGTCTCTGGATTAAGTTTAGAAGTGTGAGCAACAGGGGTGATGTCGTGGTGAGAGTCTGCTATAGACCACCAGACGAGGGGGATGAGGTGGGCGAGGCTTTGTTCCGGCAACTAGCAGAAGTTAATAGATCGCAGGCCCTTGTTCTCATGGGAGACTTTAATCACTCTGATATCTTCTGGGAGAGCAATACAGCGATGCACAGACAATCCAGGAAGTTTTTGGAAAGTGTAGGGGACAATTTCCTGGTGCAAGTGCTGGAGGAACCAACTAGGGGCAGAGCTCTTCTAGATCTGCTGCTCACAAACCAGGAAGAATTAGTAGGGGAAGCAAAAGTGGATGGGAACCTGGGAGGCAGTGACCATGAGATGGTCGAGTTCAGGATCCTGACACAAGGAAGAAAGGAGAGCAGCAGAATACAGGTTTCAGAGTAGCAGCCGTGTTAGTCTTGCATCTGAAGAAGTGGGATGTAGCCCACGAAAGCTTATGCTCAAATAAATTTGTTAGTCTCTAAGGTGCCACAAGTACAGCAGAATACAGACCCTGGACTTCAGAAAAGCAGACTTTCACTCCCTCAGGGAACTGATGGGCAGGATTCCCTTGGAAAATAACATGAGGGGGAAAGGAGTCCAGGAAAGCTGGCTGTATTTTAAAGAATCCTTATTGAGGTTGCAGGAATAAAACATCCTGATGTGTAGAAAGAATAGTAAATATGGTAGGCGACCAGCTTGGCTTAACAGTGAAATCCTTGCTGATCTTAAACACAAAAAAGAAGCTTACAAGAAGTGGAAGATTGGACAAATGACCAGGGAGGAGTATAAAAATATTGCTCAGGCATGCAGGAGTGAAATCAGGAAGGCCAAATCACACTTGGAGTTGCAGCTAGCAAGAGATGTTAAGAGTAACAAGAAGGGTTTCTTCAGGTATGTTAGCAACAAGAAGAAAGTCAAGGAAAGTGTAGGCCCCTTACTGAATGAGGGAGGCAACCTAGTTACAGAGGATGTGGAAAAAGCTAATGTACTCAATGCTTTTTTTGCCTCTGTCTTCACGAACAAGGTCAGCTCCCAGACTGCTGCACTGGGCAGCACAGTAGGGGGAGAAGGTGACCAGCCCTCTGTGGAGAAAGAAGTGGTTCGGGACTATTTAGAAAAACTGGATGAGCACAAGTCCATGGGGCCAGATGCGCTGCATTCGAGGGTGATAAAGGAGTTGGCGGATGTGATTTCAGAGCCATTGGCCATTATCTTTGAAAACTCATGGCGAACGTGGGAGGTCCCGGATGACTGAAAAAAGGCTAATGTAGTGCCCATCTTTAAAAAAGGGAAGAAGGACGATCCGGGGAACTACAAGCCAGTCAGCCTCACCTCAGTCCCTGGAAAAATCATGGAGCAGGTGCTAAGGAATCAATTCTGAAGCACTTAGAGACGAGGAAAGTGATCAGGAACAGTCAGCTTGGATTCACCAAGGGCAAGTCATGCCTGACTAACCTAATTGCCTTCTATGAGGAGATAACTGGCTCTGTGGATGAGGGGAAAGCAGTGGATGTGTTATTCCTTGACTTTAGCAAAGCTTTTGATACGGTCTCCCACAGTATTCTTGCCAGCAAGTTAAAGAAGTATAGGCTGGATGAATGGACTATAAGGTGGATAGAAAGCTGGCTAGATAGTTGGGCTCAAAGGGTAGTGATCAATGGCTCGATGTCTAGTTGGCAGCCGGTTTCAAGCAGAGTGCCCCCAGGGTTGGTCCTGGGGCTGGTTTTGTTCAATATCTTCATCAATGATCTGGAGAATGGCGTGGACTGCACCCTGAGCAATTTTGCAGATGACACTAAACTAGGAGGAGTGGTAGATACGCTGGAAGGTAGAGATAGGATACAGAGGGACGTAGACAAATTAGAGGATTGGGCCAAAAGAAACCTAATGAGGTTCAACAAGGACAAGTGCAGAGTCCTGCACTTAGGACGGAAGAATCCCATTCACTGTTACAACTAGGGACCGAATGGCTAGGAAGCAGTCCTGCAGAAAAGAACCCAGGGGTTACAGTGGACGAGAAGCTGGATATGAGTCAACAGTGTGCCCTTGTTGCCAAGAAGGCTAACGGCATTTTGGGCTGTATAAGTAGGGGCACTGCCAGCAGATCGAGGGACGTGATCGTTCCCCTCTATTCGACATTGGTGAGGCTTCATCTGGAGTACTGTGTCCAGTTTTGGGCCCCACACTACAAGAAGGATGTGGAAAAATGGGAAAAAGTCCAGCAGAGGGCAACAAAAATGATTAGGGGGCTGGAGTACATGACTTATGAGGAGAGGCTGAGGGAACTGGGATTGTTTAATCTCCAGAAGAGAAGAATGAGGGGGGATTTGATAGCTGCTTTCAACTACCTTAAAGGGGGTTCCAAAGAGGATGGATCTAGACTTTTCTCAGTGGTACCTGATGACAGAACAAGGAGTAATGGTCTCAAGTTGCAGTGGTGGAGGTTTAAGTTGCATATTAGGAAAAACTTTTCACTAAGAGGGTGGTGAAGCACTGGAATGGATTACCTAGGGAGGTGGTGGAATCTCCTTCCTTAGGTGTTTTTAAGATCAGGCTTGACAAAGCCCTGTCTGGGATGATTTAGTTGGGAATTGGTCCTGCTTTGAGCAGATGGTTGGACTAGATGACCTCCTGAGGTCCCTTCCAACCCTGATATTCTATGATTCTATGATTCAGGGTCCCAGGCCCTGAGTCACTCATTGGCTGCTCCAGGCTGGCCAGGCCTGGGGTCTCCAGCAGGGCTGTTGGTGCTGGCACTGCACTCGATGCCAGAACTCCCAGCTCCTGACCCAGCCCGGCCTGTTGTCCCAGCGCTGACCCCTCCCTTGCGGGTGGGGACCCTGCTGCTCTCAATGGCTGAGCCCCTCTGTCTGCCGCTGCCTCTGCTGCTGTGCTCGCAGGCTCAGCCCATGCCAGGGCCAATGTGGCTCTGCTGGGGCTGATCCTTCCCTCAGCACCTGAGTCCTCTGTGTCTGGGGCAAATGGCGGGTGAGTGGGCAGGGACCTGCTCAGAGACACATGCCCTGTGCTGCACCTAGAGGGCAGCGACCAGCCAGGACTGGGCAACAAAGTGCCACCATGCTGGGATTAACCCTTTCCTTCCACCCGCCCCTGCAGCACTGGCCGGTCAGTGCCACTCGGCTGCCCGCGCTCTGACCCCAGAGACCTGGATACAGCAGCTCGGGGGAGTCGCTGGGTGAATGTGTGGGGCAGAGTAACCAGG
>NW_020665256.1:0-6875 GCF_002925995.2 Terrapene triunguis
ATCCTATACTTTGAAATCAAGAAAGAGGACATCTCTCAGAAGGTAGGCATGAACATTATTTCCATTACAATAGAACTGAAATCTCCTTTTGTTAGTTACGTCAGGAAATAGCTCTTTTCAGAACACCTTGCCCAAGGCAGAGATTTGCAGAAGTCAACTTGCTTACTATTTGAATCTATAATGCAGCCATGTGGGAAAAGAAAGAAGATTGTTCTGAGTCTTTCACATGAATTGTCCCTTATAGTCCATACCTTTTGGAGTGGACCTCTACCAGGGCTGGCTCCAGGCACCAGCTTAGCAAGCAGGTGCTTGGGGTGGCCACTCCGGAGAGGGGCGGCAGGTCCAGCTATTCGGCGGCAATTCGGCGGAGGATCCCTCACTTCCGGTCGGAGAGAAGGACCTCCCGCAGAATTGCCGCAGCTCGTGATTGTCAAGGCTGCTTCCCCACTTTGAACTTTAGGGTACAAATGTGGGGGCCTGCATGAAAACTTCTAAGCTTAACTACCAGCTTAGATCTGGTCTGCTGCCACCACTCCCAAAGCTAATTCCCTTCCCTGGGTAGCCTTGAGAGACTCTTCACCAATTCCCTGGTGAATACAGATCCAAACCCCTTGGATCTAAAAACAAGGAGAAATTAACCATCCCCCCTCCTTCCTCCCACCAACTCCTGGTGGACCAAGATCCAACCCCCTTGGATCTAAAAACAAGAAAAAATCAATCAGGTTCTTAAAAAGAAGGCTTTTAATTAAAGAAAAAGGTAAAAATCATCTCTGTAAAATCAGGATGGAAAATAACTTTACAGGGTAATCAAACTTAAAGAGCTCAGAGGACCCCCCTCTAGCCTTAGGTTCAAAGTACAGCAAACAGAGATAAACACTCTAGCAAAAGGTACATTTACAAGTTGAGAAAACAAAGATAAAAACTAACATGCCTTGCCTGGCTGTTTACTTACAAGTTGGAAATATGAGAGACTTGTTCAGAAAGATTTGGAGAACCTGGATTGATGTCTGGTCCCTCTCAGTCCCAAGAGCAAACAACCCCCAAAACGAAGAGCCCAAACAAAAGCCTTCCTCCCCCGCCAAGATTTGAAAGTATCTTGTCCCCTTATTCGTCCTTTTGGTCAGGTGTCAGCCAGGTTACCTGAGCTTCTTAACTCTTTACAGGTAAAAGGATTTTGGAGTCTCTGGCCAGGAGGGATTTTATAGTACTGTACACAGGAGAGCTGTTATCCTTCCCTTGAGAGTTATGACAGTGATCGTGTCTTTTTTTTTTTTTTTTGGCTGCCTGGGGTGGCAAAACCCCTGGAGCGGCCCTGACCTCTACCATGAGTAATTCAGCCCAAGCACAGCTACTGCCAAATGCAGCTGTCCACTCAACTGCAGCAGATATTACAGCTAGGAGGAAATCCTGGGCCATTGAAACTAATGGGAATTTTGCCATCGACTTCAATGAGGGCAAGATTAAATATGTGGGGAGTGATGGTTGAGCATTCTCCCTGGGTAGTCTTCTAAACTTGGAGGTCATTTCCATGGGTACACACGTCGAAACTCACTTTTCAAGGCACGCTGTAAGACTCAGCTCTTTCTCTGAGTGCCATGTGGAGGTTTGGTTGTGCGAGCACGGCATGTTGGAATGCATGTTCATTAACACTTTCTAGAACATCGCTCCTTTGCCGAGCAGAGACAATGTCTACAATGGCTGAGTCCAAAGAAAATAAATCATTTCTGTGAATCGAATGGGCTTTCATTGATATTGTCAGCTCAGGTGCTCTACTGAGCATTATGTAGAATGTGTTTACAGTAGTCTTTTCTCTGATGTTTTTAACTCCATCTTTCCTTGAATTTTATAGAGGGGAATTCTACAGCCTCTTTTGAGAGCACTTTTCGCTTGCACGTAGATAGTTAGATAGATAGATAGATAATGTTTTTTAGGATCTGAGATCTGTGAACAGGCAGGAGAGCTCTTTAGCATTAAAAATTGATTTATGGTCATCAATCCTGCACTTGTTTAAAAGTGGGGGTAGGAAATAGTTTAGTAGAAATTTGCTATAATGTAACTAGCTGACCTCTGGTTCAGATTCTCTCTTTAGAAGGAATCTGGTCTGCAGAAGCATTTGAATTCACACGTCTTTTTATAAAACAATGAATAAACACACAGAAATATTCACCCCTGGCTACACGCTTTAAGTCTGATCATTAGAAGTGTACGTGTGGTGATTTTTTCAGCAGCCAAAGAACAAGAAGCTACTGGATTTAGTCTGCATGGCTGTAGTGTCCAGAAGGGATACATTTGGAAGCTCCATTTTTGCAATATTTTCTCAATGAAAGTATGTGCATAATGTGTACTACCTGGTAGCCGATAATTTAAAAACATGGAGGAGTATTTCGGTGGGGGAAACTGTCAACCAATAACCAGAGAGTGTGATGCAAACTATGCGTTCCTCCTACCCATGTTATTGTTCCCAGGTATAATGGAGATCCACAGATTCTTCTACTGTCTAAGGCAGCAGTCCAACAAAATTGCACATATTCCTTAATTTTATTCATGTGAGGCATTCCACTGAGTCTGTGGGGCTTCACTGATAAGTGAAATTAAAATATCAGCAGAATCAGGCTCCCTACCAGCACTACAAAAAATAAAATAAAAGGGGGATTCTGCGTGGACTTATCCTGAAGGTCGAAACAACAGACTGGACTTCTACATAGATGGCTTCCCTTGACATGCACAGGCTGAAATTGTGGAAAAGCAGCATCACTTGCCCCATAACCTCAGCCATGCTGAACACAATGCCATTAACAGTCTCAGGAACAACTCTGACATCATAATCAAAAAGGCTGACAAAGCAGGTGCTGTCATCATCATGAATAAGTTGGAATATGAACAAGAGGCTGCTAGACAGCTCCCTAACACCACATTCTACAGCCCATTATCCTCTGATCCCACTAATGATTACCAAAAAAAACTACACCACCTACTCAAGAAACTCCCTGAAAAAGCACAGCAACGGATCCGTACAGACACATGCCCAGAACCCCGACCAGGGGCATTCTATTTGCTACCCAAGATCCATAAACCTGGAAATTCTGGAAGCCCCATTATCTCAGGCATTGGCACCCTAACAGCAGGATTGTCTGGCTATGTGGACTCTCTCCTCAGTCCCTAAGCTACCAGCACTCCCAGCTATCTTCGAGACACCAGTAACTTCCTGAGGAAACTACAATCCATCAGTGATCTTCCGGAAAACACCATCCTGGCCACTATGCATGTAGAAGCCCTCTACACCAACATCCCACACAAAGATGGACTTCAAGCTATCAGAAACAGTATCCCCAATAATGTCACTGCAAACCTGGTGGCTGAACTTTGTGACTTTGTCCACACCCACAACTATTTCACATTTGGGGACAATATATACCTTCAAGTCAGCGGCACTGCTATGTGTACCCGCATGGCCCCACAGTATGCCAACATTTTTATGGCTGACTTAGAACAACGCTTCCTTAGCTCTCGTCCCCTAATGCCCCTACTCTACTTGTGCTACATTGATGACATCTTCATCATCTGGACCAATGGAAAAGAAGCCCTTGAGGAATTCCATCATGATTTCAACAATTTCCATCCCACTATCAACCTCAGCCTAGACCAAACCACACAAGCGGTCCATTTCCTTGACACTACTGTGTTAATAAGCAATGGTCACATAAACACCACCCTATACCGGAAACCTACTGACCGCTATACTTACCTACATGCCTCCACTTCCATCCAGGACACAACACACGATCCATTGTCTACAGCCAAGCTCTAAGATACAACCGCATTTGCTCCAATCCCTCAGACAGAGACAAACACCTACAAGATCTCTATCGAGCATTCTTAAAATTAAAATACCCACCTGCTGAAGTGAAAAAACAGACTGACAGAGCCAGAAGAGTACCCAGAGGTCACCTACTAAAGGACAGGCCCAACAAAGAAAATAACACAGCGCCACTAGCCATCAACTTGAGCCCCCAACTAAAACCTCTCCAGCGCCCCCCAACCTGAACAAATACTCACCAGCAACCACATACCACAGAACAAAAACATTAACCCATGAACATATCCTTTCAACAAAGCCCGATGCCAAGTCTGTCCACATATCTATTCAAGTGACACCATCACATCAGCCACGCCATCAGGGGCTCATTCACCCACACATCTACCAATGTGATATATGCCATCATGTGCCAGCAATGCCCCTCTATCATGTACATTGGCCAACCGGACAGTCTCTACGAAAAAGAATTAAATGGACACAAATCTGACATCAGGAATCATAACATTCAAAACCCTGTAGGAGAACACTTCAACCTCTCGGGTCACTCAGTAACAGACTTAAAGGTGGCAATATTGCAACAGAAAAGTTTCAAAAACAGACTCCAATGAGAAACTGCTGAACTTGAATTAATATTCAAATTAGGCACCATCAACTCAGTTTTGAAGAGAGCCTGGGAATGGCTGAGCCATTACACACATTGAATCTATTTCCCCATGTTAAGTATCCTCACACCTTGTTGTAAAAGTGTCTGAAATGGGCTATCTTGATTATCACTTCAGAAGTTTTTTTTCTCCTGCTGATTATAGCTCATCTTAATTAATTAGCCTCTTAGAGTGGGTAGGACAACTGCCACCTTTTCATGCTCTCTGTATGTATATATATCTCCTTACTATATGTTCCATTCTATTCATCCGATGAAGTGGGCTGTAGCCCACATAAGCTTATGCACAAATAAATTTGTTAGTCTCTAAGGTGCCACAAGTACTCCTGTTCTTTTATTTAAAAATTCAGCAGCTTCACTAGAAGCTGATGCTGCATCACTGACCACCAAGTTCAATGAAAGAGAACTGAATGGGACAAAAAAAGCTTGAGGGTTTAACTCTAGGATCCGTGTCTGCGCTCCTCTGTTCTTTCCTCTCATGTTGGCACCATTATTGTAGCCCTGACCTCTCATGTCAGTGATCACAATTCCCATATCTTCCAGCTTTTTAAGAAGCATATTTGTCATACCAGCTCCTGTAGAATCATCAATGTCAATAAATTCTAGAAATTGCTCTGTGACAGTCACCATTGCAGGTACATTTTCACTAGGTTCTCTTGTTGTTACAACACGCACCATTAAAGTCATTTATCCCGTATGGCTGATCTCAGGTGTTCAGTCCAGAATAACAGAGTAATATCTCTCTGACTTCAGATTTGCCACAATCTTCTGTTTGACTTTTGTTGCCAGTAACTGTATGATCTCATTTTGAATTGTTTTTCCAGCGTCGTGGAGTGTGTCCATTTCTTGGGTGGTGACTCTTCTTAGATACTCCTGAAGTACAGCATCAAACTCAGCATTCAGCTCCACAATTTTAAGGAAGTTTCCATTGTTTGGCACATGCAGCTGATCTGAAGTGCCACGCGGTGCTAGGTTTTGGGTAGCAAGTACTCTCACAGTGACAATGAGTCTTTTCAGAACTCTGATGCAATCTTCTCTTGATGCTGATCATCTATGCTGGCCTTTAACCTTAGTCTCATCTCAAGTTCTTTCCACCTATGGAATGCTCTCTGATGATTTCCTGCCTTCTCATGGCATGCCAGATTTCTATCCAGATTTTTCCAGTCCTTTGTTCCTTTAGAACCCAATGTGGCTGGAACATTAGACTGGAAGAGTTTGCAACAAAAACAGTATGCAGCATTCTGGGTGTTTGAGTACATAAGCCATGGCCTCTCCACTTTGTCACCATTGGGGATTTCACACTAGGAATGTGTTGGATGGAAACTTCTATTTTCATTGTCTTTGAGGAACATGAAGTTTTTCACTTCCTGTGGCCCATGCAGTACAAGGAAGTCCCTCAGGCTACTGCTCAAGTAGGTCCACAGTCCTAGATCATCTAGATTGAAGGAATTAAACTCAGCAGCAGCTGTTTCTTGCGCCTCCACCACACTCTTCTCTGATCTACACTTTTCTTCAGGAATGTGCATGGTTACATCCATTTGAGATGGAGATATGGATGCTGCAGTAGCTGCCAGGTCACCTGCACTCTGACTAACTGGGAGATTAGGCATCTCCTCACCACTCACATCGTCACTGGGGATGGAAGGCTAACCGTGAACATATGTGTCTATGTATCTCAGGAGAGCTCCTTCTTGCTTGGCTAGAAAAGCTTCCTTTGCTTTCTTTCCTTTTCTAAATGCTGCCCCAGAGGGGCGTTTTCTTCTTTCACTCGGGACTGCTGTTCTGTGCCAGCTACAGTGGCTCTCAACACTCAATTGAAGGGGACAAATAAGCAGGCTGGTAGCAGGGTCTGAGTGAGGGAAGATATCAGCCTCTTAAGGGCCTAACTGGCTCCTACTGTTTCAGTTGACTGCTTGTTCTCCTCAAGTGGGTTCAGGGAAGCAGCAGGAAAGAGGAAGCTCCCTGAGAAGCTGGTGTTAATCAGTCCAGGCTCATGGGGGTGCTAGAGAGGTACATAAGAGGCTCCTCCTCCTCTCTCTCCCTGCAGCGCCTGTTGCTTTCTGTTATTTCCTCTCACCTTTTCTCCTGCCAGCCTGTTATGTCTCTTGTGCCCTCCTTCCTGCAGCACAGCACTCCACCATCTCTGTGCATCTAGAGAGAATACATATGCACGAGCACCAGACACAATGTCGCCCATCTCCTGCTCTGGGCTGGCGGGGGGCTCCTCAGTGGCCAGGGTGGAGCTGGCAGGGGGCTCTTCAGTGGCCAGGGTGGTGGATGGCTCCTGATGGGCCCTGGGACGCAGCTCCTGGCTCCTCGGCTTCCTGTCAAGGAAGCCCCAGAGCTGCCTTGCCCGGCTCCTGCCCTCTCCTGGGTCCCTCCTCCATAGCTGTACCC
>NW_020665257.1:0-5025 GCF_002925995.2 Terrapene triunguis
GTTTCTCCCTTAACTTTTCCATCCACCTCTGCTGACACAGCAGGAACTATCAACTACCAGTTAAAAGCTCCATCATCAGGCTGATATTGTAAAACAAATGATGGCTTAAATTACATTTACTTTCACCAGTCAACTCTTTCACACACACTGTTGTTGTGACTTCTTTGTTGGATAACCACACACACAAAAAGCATTTCAGGATCAAATTCCCATGCCACTAAGCTTATTGCCAAAGAACAGTGATGGAAAATATTTCCACTGCATACAGTTCACTGCTGAAGCTTATAAGATATTTAATTCATTCACAGATTTACTGATGGAGATGTTTTAGTAATATGTTATACAATAAAATAATATTTACCTTCTCTGCTCTATTTCTGCTGCTCCAAGACACAAGCCCACACTCCTGCCTTCCACTTGAATAAACAAGACTGATATTCACTCCTAGAAACAGGAAAATACTTTCTTTACAGCTGGCGTGCAACCTGATTGGAGTTTTATGAGAGTGTGGGTTTTTTATTTTAATCTCTTCCAACCTTTGACCTGAAGGCTGACCACTAGTGAAAGATTACCAAGCAGGGTAGTTCTTAGAAATGTGAAAAGAGTTCAAAATGTCTGAATAAAAACATGGTAATATGACTCCAATTTCCTGAGTATGTCTGAATTAAATACTGTAACTCAACAGTAAACTATTCAAATGATAGTATTGTAGTTTTCACTTTCATTCCAACTTTTTCATACCAACAGCATCATTAAGACAGACAGGTGAAATGGAAGGAGGAAAAACTATTGTGCTTTTTGTCACTGATGAATTATGTGAAAATGATCTATCCACAATCTTATAGATTTGAAAATATGTCCACTTACTTTCAGGTAGTTTATTCATAAAAGGAGAAAATCCTTTGATATACCATATTGACACACACACACATATATCTTTCTGTAAAATATTTGGTGAGTGATTATTATGAAATTTAGTTCCTAATTACACAGTTTAAATATTACCAAGCAGAGTGTGTGTAATTACCACTTTCATGGTTTAAATCTAGGCCCTTTAGTACTGAACACATAGACCTTTACCACTACAGCAACTCTTCTAGGCCATGGCTATGTTTGTAACTTGGTACATTGTGGGGGGTTTTATCTGCCTTCAGCAATCTGCAACAAGGGATCCCTGATCAGTTCATAGACACCGCATTGTTATCCCGCATTCAAGTCAATGTTGTCTCCCATCTTTGTGGCAGCGCAGCATGGTGCTGTTTCACTATGAGCGCTCAGCATTCTGCTCAGCCACTGTTCTGTATGCATTCTGGGATTTTTTCGTGCTGTGAATTGTGAGGCTTAGCGTCAAATGCTTTAATTCTCAAGATGCCTCTTGTTTTCATCCCCTCATCCTACTTATGTTTGCAAACCAGCAGCATTTTCAAAGTAAGTGCTGCCAGGAAGGCAGCATGGGGGAAATTGGCTAATGCTGCACTTCTTATGGTGACGAATGTAGACAGGCCGCCGCATGCATTCCTACAGTTGTGCAATGAGCACAGAATCAGGGATACAAGGGCACCACCTGAGGTGGAGGATACTGAGCAGAACTTTAGAGCCCTGCCCACTTGCAGGCATCCCCCTGTCTACTTAGAAAGTGGCACTTTCTCCAGCTGACCACCTTCTGGAAATGTAGAAGTGAAACAATTCAGCTCACTGCAGAAGCTGCCAGGGAAAAGTGGGCCAGCAGAGCCAGGAGCCACCCACGCAGACAGCTCCTGCCCCTGTGAATCATTCCCCATCATAGTATCCCTGATGATGACACAGCACAACTTATTGCTGAGCTCTGTGACTTTATCCTCACGCACAATTATTTCAAATTTGGTGACAATATATACCTCCAGACCAGTGGCACCGCTATGGGCACCCGCATGGCCCCACAATATGCCAACATCTTTATGGCTGACCTGGAACAAGGCTTCCTCAGCTCTCGTCCACTCACGCCCCTTCTCTACCTACGCTACATTGATGACATCTTCATCATCTGGACCTATGGGAAGGAGACTCTGGAAGAATTCCACCATGATTTCAACAGCTTCCACCCCACCATCAACCTCAGCCTGGACCAATCTACACGGGAGGTCCACTTCCTGGACACCACAGTACAATAAGCAATGGCCACGTTAACACCACCCTATACCGAAAACCCACCGATCGCTATGCCTACCTTCATGCCTCCAGCTTCCACCCCGGACACACCACACGATCCATCGTCTACAGCCAAGCACTGAGGTACAACCGCATCTGCTCCAACCCCTCAGACAGAGACCAACACCTACAAGATCTTCACCAAGCATTCTCAAAACTACGATACCCACACAAGGAAATAAAGGAACAGATCAACAGAGCCAGACGTGTACCCAGAAGCCTCCTGCTACAAGACAGGCCCAAAAAAGAAACCAACAGAACTCCATTGGCCATCACCTACAGCCCTCAGCTTAAACCTCTCCAACGCATCATCAGTGATCTACAACCCATCCTGGACAATGATCCCTCACTTTCACAGACCTTGGGAGGCAGGCCAGTCCTCGCCCACAGACAACCCGCCAACCTTAAGCATATTCTCACCAGCAACCACGCACCGCACCATAACAACTCTAACTCAGGAACCAACCCATGCAACAAACCTCGATGCCAACTCTGCCCACATATCTACACCAGCAGCACTATCACAGGACCTAACCAGATCAGCTACAATATCACTGGCTCATTCATCTGCATGTCCACCAATGTTATATATGCCATCATGTGCCAGCAATGCCCCTCTGCTATGTACATTGGCCAAACTGGACAGTCACTATGCAAGAGGATAAATGGACACAAGTCAGATATCAGGAATGGCAATATACAAAAACCTGTAGGAGAACACTTCAACCTCCCTGGCCACACAATAGCAGATGTTAAGGTAGCCATCTTACAGCAAAAAAACTTCAGGACCAGACTCCAAAGAGAAACTGCTGAGCTCCAGTTCATTTGCAAATTTGACACCATCAGATCAGGATTAAACAAAGACGGTGAATGGCTATCCAACTACAGAAGCAGTTTCTCCTCCCTTGGTGTTCACACCTCTACTGCTAGCAGAGCACCTCACCCTCCCTGATTGAACTAACCTTGTTATCTGCATACTGATTTATACCTGCCTCTGGAGATTTCCATTACTTGCATCTGAAGAAGTGAGGTTCTTACCCACGAAAGCTTATGCTCCCAATACTTCTGTTAGTCTTAAAGGTGCCACAGGCCCCTCTGTTGCTCATTCCCCAGGGAGTGAGAGTTCTCACCCCGTGTGTATGTTTGGGAAGAGATACGAAGACATCTCTACATATGCAACAATATGTCCGGGTCTTCCAAGAACAGTGGTGTAAGTAGCGGGCTCCCATTATGGAAAACTGAAATACTGATTTAAGGGACAAATGTCCAGTGAAGAGAGGCCCTGGTCTGTGTGTTCTCAACTGTGCAAGTTGCTGCTTTGAGCAGGGCTGCGGGGAGCTATTGTGCAGCCTTCCCGGCCAGACGCAGTTTGGGGTTGCAAAATAGAACTAAACACACATGGTCACAACATAGTGTTAAGGGACTGACAAATCCACAGAAGAGGGGAACTTCAGAGAGAAAAGATGCTGCTCCACCCTTCATTCACTGTAGTGAGCTAGAGCAGCAGGAAGAGGTCAACACCTCAGAACTGTAGGTTAAATTATGTAAACCAAGATACCTGAACACAAAGGGAGGAAACCCCAGAATTCCCTTGCTGTAACGACATAAATCAGACAGTTACAATGATTAAGACAAGGTCTTATTTGGTCCTTCAGTCAAATAGGCAACAAGCTTGTAATAAAAAAGGTGAATACGTGCCATTTTAAGTTAGTTGTGACAACAGAGAACACATTCCCTTTGTCAAAGCAAGTTACACAATCCCCTATGCAAGATCCCAAAGCCATGCCTCAGGATAAAACTAATGGAATCATGACAAGAGCAATAGCTGCCATTAGCCACCCCAGACACAAATTCCTGTTTCTCCTTTCCCTGGGTCAGTGTATCTTGGAGCAGTCAGTCCTTTTCAGGCTAATTACAGTCATCCTGCGACAGTAATAAATGTGTCCTTGCATAGTCCAGTTTAAATGGAAAGCTGAATGGTTCAAATGCAGAGATGGTCAAAACTGTAAGGCAGGTTTCTAAACTGGAGCACTGTGGACAAATTGGTAACCCCCTTATCAGCATTTGTACAACAATAGCTTACGTGGCACCCATTGTTGTGGGATCTTAAAAGAATTAATATGAGACATTCAAAATCCCAATAACAGAGACTAAACAACATGCTCCTCTGCTGCCAGCCTGCCTGTGACTATCATGGCTACGTCTGGGAGCTATTGGCTGTTGCAGACATTTTTCATTTAAAAATTTTAGTACAGCATCAGTGACTACTCCTTCTACAGCATCAAAATCAACATGATAGTGCTTCAAAGCTTTCACTTTCTCCCTCGTTTCTGATAGGAGATAGTATGAGAAATTTGAAGCCAAAAGGAATTTGCAAATGCTGTGAAAGGGGTAACAAATAGAATGGAATGTTTCATGCAACCTTCTCTGTGGTATTGCTACTGTGATTCCATGGATTTCCTTTTATCTACTTCTGAATTTATTGGTAGTGTTACCAACTGCCCTCTTCTTACCATGTTGTGGGACAGGGCGGAAGGCCAGAGCAATTCTCTCTCTACTCTTCTCAAGTTTGGATACCTTAGTTAAGTGCCTTAATTTCTTTCACACAGAATACTCCTTATTTATTTATTTATTTATGTATTTGTTTTATTGCCAAGAAAACATAGGGACGTAATTTTCAGCAGTCACCAGGAGCCTGATTTTCACACTGGGTGATGACAAGGACAAGCAGTTGTTGTTCAAATTGTAGTATCCATGTCAACAGTTCTAACATGTTTTTCCCTCAGTTCTGGAATTCCATTCCCACAGGCTTTTTCCCAGTCTTGGTTTGAGCTTGAT
>NW_020665258.1:0-3303 GCF_002925995.2 Terrapene triunguis
GGGGGGGCTATTGGGGTGAGGGGCAGATGAGAAAAATGCTCCAAGGCTGCCCCAGCCTCTTCCCACCCCTCCCAATAACTCTTCCAAGCTCCCCCTCCCCCCACAACCATCCATCTCCCGGACTCCCTCCAACACCACCCACCCCTTGACTCCCAGCACCATGCCGGTTCCCACTGGCTGTCCCAAAACTTGTCCTGGCCACGCCCGGTTCTCTCCAAGCCTCCCTGGTTTGGGAGGTGCGTGGGGGATGGGCTCCTGCCTCCCCCAACGCCTGCTGGTGCAAACTGGTGAGAACTGAGACATGGTAACGAAGCAGCACCCAGGGGTGGGGGATAAATAAGAACAAACCCACCCACACATGGGTGCAGGGCCGTCCTTAGGATTTATGGGGTCCTACGCAGTATTATTAAACTGGTGGCCCTATGCCCGACGGCAGCCTGGGCTCGCAGCCCAGGGCGGGGGGAGGGACAAGGCAGGAAGGATACCAAGTCGGAGAGTCACAATGGCGGAGAGTCACAGTTCCCCGCAGAGACCCGCATACCCTCTCCCTCACACAGAAGGACACTGCAGCGCGCGCTGGGTGTGTGGGAGCCGACTGGCTGTTACCTGCTGTCATGGGCGATGGATGAAGCTGCCACTTGGGGAGGCCAGTTCCCCAGCCCACCTCTTCTGCCTGTGGCCCCGCCCATACTGCACCCCTGCTCTGCCTCAGGCCCCGCCCCCACTCTGCCCAGGCCCCGCCCTCTCCTCACTGTCTCCCTCCTCTCTTCCCTCCCTGCTCACCTCCTTCCAGCCAAATCCCTGAACCCAATTGAAGCAAATGACATTTGGAAAAAAAACACTCTTCTGCAATTTCTTTCTAAAGAAAATGGAGCATGTTTTCCACTGCATGCCAGATGGGTGAAGACTGGACATGCAGAAGGTACTTAATTAAAAGCACTAAACTTGGGAATAAAAAATGTCAGTCACAGGTTTTCTGATATGTCCTGAAGTTTGTCAGACATTTATTTGCAAAAGCTTTGTAGTAAGGGCGAGTCAGCTGTCCTGCTGAATACAACATGAAATATTATGGAACACATGATGCCGCTCTTCTCTGTTTTACATTTTCTTAATCAGTATTTCTAAGCTGATTTTATATTTTAAATGTACTCTTAACCCTTCATAAAGTCATCATTCCAGATTACTGCATATTTAACTCACTGAAACAGACATTATTTTACATAGGGTTACCATCCGTCCGTATTTCCCCGGACATGTCCGGCTTTTGCGTCTCTCAATAGCCGTCCGGGAGGAATTGGTAACAAGGTTAAAATGTCCGGGGTTTTTTTCTCCCTCGCCTCCCTCCCTCCCTTCCATGCAGAGTACGGCTGCTGATTGGGCGGCTGGGCCAACTGACCCACTCCCATTGGCCTCCAGCAGCCAGAGCCCTCCCCTGCTCCCCCCTCCCTCTGTCTGCAGCCCTGTGTAACACACAAACCGACCCACCGGGCAGCGTATTTTGTAAACACATGGAGCCAGAATGGTAAGGGGAGTCGGGGGGCGAGGGGGGCAGTCAGGGAGCGGGGGAGTGTTGGATGGGTCCCCGGCCTCCACCTGCCAGCCCCCCTCCTTGCGTCCCGTCCCCCGTGGACCCCCCCCGCCTGCCTCTCCCTTGTCTGCTGCCCCCAGGTCCTAGTGTCCCCCATCTAGTAATGGGAAGACAGGCTGCCCTTACCCTGCCCTTCCACCCTAGCCCTGAGCCTCTCCAACATCCCAAACCCCTCAGTCCCAGCCCTCATCCCCCCACACCCTAATCCTCTGCCCCAGCCCTGAGCCCCCTCCTGGATCATGAACCCCTCATCCTCAGACCCACAGCCCTCACCCCTGCATCCCCTCCTATCCCCAAACTCCCTCCCAAAACCCCTCCCCCTTCCCACACACCCTCTCCTGCCCTCAAACTCCCTCCTAAAGCCTGCACCCCCTCCCTTTGCACCGCCTCCCACCCCCAAACTCCATCCCAGAGCCTGCACCCCTCACCCCCTCCTGCACACCCACCCCCTGCCCCAGCCCGGAGCCTGCACCCAGCACCCAAACTCTATCCCAGAACCTGCACCCTGCACCCCTCCTGCACCCTAATCCCCAGCCCAGGACCCGCACCCCAGACCTCCTCCCCCCACCCATCCCCCCTCCCAGAGCCTTAGGCAGGTGGGGGGGGGGGTTCTGGGCACCACCAAAATTTCTACAACCCTGCCACCCATGCGAGTGGATAAGGGTTGGGGCAGTCAGGGGACAAGAAGCAGGGGGGGTTGGGGTTCTGAGGGGGGCAGTCAGGGGGTGGGAAGTGGGAGGGAGTGGATGGGGGCGGGGCTAGGGCGGGGCTTCCCCCCCCCCCCCAGTGTCCTCTTTTTTGATTGTGGAAATATGGTAACCCTAGGTCTGGGCCACAGACTGGGTGTTCCCCAACCCAGCCAAAATGGCGTAGCGAGGCGGTGTGGTGCCCCACAGCCCCGCGGAGGGATGAGCCCTGAGCGGGTCCTTGTACGGGGGGAGCAGGTTTTTTATTTATTTATTGTTTTATGTGGGAGGGAGACATTCAAGTAGGGGGCGGGGGAATACATTTCCCCCCCCACTGGATTTTTAAAATGTTCTAACGTGACTTTTGGTTTTAATTTTTGTCTTCTCTCCCCACCCCACCCCACCCCACTTTTTTCTTCCCCATCTTTCCTCTCTTGCAAATCATTTTCAGAAAGAAAAAGGTGGTTGGGTTTTTTTTGAAAGGAGGACAGGGGAAAGAATTGTGATCAAAAAGGAAGCAAGGGGGTGTGTGGAATTGATAAACAAGAAAAGAAACATTTCCAAAATGATTTTGATAAACAGTTTTGTGTCAAATTTCAAGGTAGAAAAAAGGCCACTTTTCTACTACACGACGTTTTGTTTGGGAAAATATTTCACCCAGCTGGAGAGACAGACAGGACTGTCTGGTGCTACATTAACAGACTGAGAAGTGAAGTGTGTGGAACTTGGCCCTATAAGAGTGAAAGATCTCACACCTGGATGCTCGGAGTCTCTCACCGGAGCTGATGGCTGGATCCGGTGTATGGGACACTTCCCGGGCCGTGAAAGGGGGCATGGGACCAGTGACTACAGGGGACACTGGGGGAGAACAGATCACACAGGGCCCGATCCTGCGTTCCTCAGGCAGAACTCAGGGCAGCAAGACGTGGGGCACACCGGATCTGGCGTAATCTCAAGTCCCAGAGACCGGGACACAGGGAGTCTGTTCCCAGGCACTTACCCACACGGCTCATCACGATCACAGCCAAG
>NW_020665258.1:3313-4499 GCF_002925995.2 Terrapene triunguis
AGCTGAGATCAGGGCCCCGTTGTGCCGGGCGCTGCACAGACACACAGCGAGAGAAAGATAGTTTTCAGCCCTCACGGAAGGGGAGAAAAGATTGAAAATGTGACCCCAAGTGTTACTGATACAGCAACGCTGCCTGAGTTTGCAGAGAGCCTCCACCGATGGCTCTGAGAGCAGGGCGCTGCTCCATGAATCGCAAGAACCACTGTTTTCGAAACTCTGCAAACCCCACCTGAAACCCTGGTTTCTATGACCAGATATGGGCAGGAAACGAGGTCTAGTAGGTTGGAGCAGTAGGGCTGGGGGCCAGGACGCCTGGGTTCTAGCCCCTACTCTTGGAAGGGAGTGAGAATTAATGGGTTAGAGCAGCAGGGGCTGGGAGCCAGGATGCCTGGGTTCTATCCCTGGCTCTGGGAGGGGAGTGGGGTTTAGTGGTTAGAGCAGGATGTGTCTGGGATCCAGGACTCCTATGTTATATTCTCAACCCTGGCAGAGCAGTGGGGTCTAGTGGGTCAGAGCACTGGGGGAGGGGGCTGGGAGCCAGGACACCTGGGCTATATTTCCAGCTGGGGGAGGGGAATGGGGTATAGTGGGTGTGTCCTTATGAAAGATTTTTTCCCTGATCCGTGCCTCAGTTTCCCCCATTGACCCACCTTTTTGGCTTCCAGAGGGGAAAGCTCCCCATGACCGCTTCCACTCTCGCTCTGTCACTTGGGGGATCCCCCACGCTCTTTGCCTCTGTCTTCGGCGCTCCCCCACCCTGTGATATAACCGCATGGCCAGACTCTGCCGTCCCCTGGCCTGTATATGGGGTCCCAGCCCCGGCTCTGCCCCTGCTGCCAGGAGATGGAGCCCGTAGGTGGAAGGAGGGGGTTGAAATCCCTACCTTCGTTCCCGGCTGGGGACAGGCCGCCTGAGCCGCCCCGCTTGGGCCGCAGGTTCAATGCCGTGTATCCTTCCTCGTCCTCCATCGTGTCCGACTGAGAGGATGCAGGGAAGTCGCGGGCAGGGGGTGAGGGGCTGGGCTGAGATCACACAGGAAACTGAGCCGCTGGGCTGCAGCCGCGTGGTTGATGGGGCAACGGTCAGAGGATCCGTCCTGAATTTCCTCTCTCTGCTCTGGCAGATGTTGGCTCTGTCAAGCGAAAGCTCCCAGCCAGCCCCGGACACCCCCAACCTCCACTCCCTG
>NW_020665258.1:4509-4699 GCF_002925995.2 Terrapene triunguis
CCCACATGGGCTCCGTGTCACAGCAAAGGGGTGGGTGGGGGCTGCCACCCCAGGGCGGGGAACAAGGGGGAGAATCTGGCTGGAGCCGGGATAGCACTGGAGATGGGCCAGCCTGGACCGGGGGAGGGGGAGCGGCTGATTCTACAGACCCCTGCGCCCGGGAGTGACCTGACTCCAGATCCCAGCTGGG
>NW_020665258.1:4709-32671 GCF_002925995.2 Terrapene triunguis
GTCACCGCTCTGTGCTCCAGCTGACGGGACGGGGCACTGGGCTGATTTACACCAGCTGAGGATCTGGCCCCCTGAGGGCAGAATCAGGCCCCGACGTTGCCAGTGAAATTTCTGCCCCCGACGCTTCTGTCCCGCAGCGTCTCCCTCGAGTCTGCGCCGGTCCACACGGCTCCAGCACGCGGCTCTGGCTGGGATCGTGGTGAGCCGGGTGGGGAAGTGCCTGGGGAGAGACCCCCACGTCAAACTGCCTGCGGCTGGGGCCCTCTGCCTAGGATCCTGCCCCCCCCCCACTGCCCACTGACTCCAAGGGGGCGTGGCCGGCGCAGGGAATGCAGGTTTTTGCCTTGTACATTTCGCCCATTTAGTCACCTGGGCCCCCCATTCACAGCGAGGAGAAGAGGCTCGCAGAGCAGATCTGTCTGCACCATGTGTCCGTCTGGCCACCTGGCACATGGGGGCCCCCGTGTTAGAAACAAATCCAAGGCCGTGTTCTCATGGGCTAGGGGCACCGGGCGCGGCTCCCCCCTCTGCCTGCCCCGCTCAATGCGACGGGCTCCCTGCTGGTGCAGCGGGGACAGGAACGGGGCCCAGGCTTTGTGCAATTCAGGCTGGTGCAGGAAAGACCCAGGGATCGTGTCTGGGGCTGAAGAAGCCGGTTCCCCAGCTGCCCTTGATCCCCTTGGGTCTCAGCCGTATTGTAGTAACCCTTGTAGGCTCCTAACCCCCCTGGACACCGGTGCTCTTTGGGAGGTTTCCCGGGCCACTCCCAGGAATGGCAGAGCCAGGTGGGATCGGAGGGGGAGGGGTCGATCAGGCAGCTGGAAAGGGACGCAGATGCACCACCGGGCTGGGGATCTCAGGGACCTGCCTGAAAGAGTCTGCGTGGCCCAGTCATCAGCTCCCCGTGTCCCCCTTACACAGCCCCTGGGAGAGCTCCCGCCAGCTCCCTCGATTGCAAACCCCGCTGCAGGCTGGGATTTCCTGGACACACATGGGCCAGCAACCAACAGGCCGGAGCCAAAGGCGGCCGAGGTGGGCATAGGGGAAACGCTATTTACCTCTCTGCATTCTGAAAACTGACCATTTATTCCTACCCTTTGTTTCCTGTCTTTTACCCAGTTACCGATCCATGAGAGAACCTTCCCTCTTATCCCATGACAGCTTACTTTGCTTAAGAGCCTTTGGTGAGGGACCTTGTCAAAGGCTTTCTGAAAATCTAAATACATTGTATCCACTGGATCCCCCTTGTCCACATGCTCGCTGACCCCCTCAAAGAATTCTAGTAGATTGGTGAGGCGTGATTTCCCTCTACAAACTCCATGTTGACTCTTCCCCAACAAATTATGTTCCTCTCTGTGTCTGACCATTTTGTTCTTTACTATAGTTTCAACCAGTTTGCCCGGTACTGAAGTCAGGCACTGAGCACTGATGTGCTTTGAGATCCTCACGTCACAGGCACCACATGAAGTGTCAAGGATCATTCACGATGGTTTAGTGATGAAAGGCTCCTTCCCATTAGTAAAGAGCCCTGGATGCCCCGCTCAGAGCGGGACGGCGTCTCTCCGGCAAATCCAATGAAGTCCAGAGCTGCAGGCGTCAGAATGAATCCATTTCCCCCACACTGCCCCACAGCTGTTCTCAGCCGGGCCTGGTGCCTGGAACCTGCGGGACAAAGGAGAGGGCCCCTGTCAGCGCGTGTGGGTCCATCACACGCAGTCGGTAGCGGCTCTTCCCTGTTCCAACGGGATCCGCAGCCGTCGTCTCCTCCAGCTCTGCCCTGGGGCTGCCCCCTCTCCCCACTGTCAGGGCCCTGGCCAGGGTCTCAAATGGCCTCTCCCTGCCCAGAGCCCAGGGACCTGCTCCAGCCTCATCCTCCCTGCTGGGCTAGACCCCGTCCATCTCCCTCCCCTGCTCCACGTCTCTTCCCCACCGGACTGGGCAGACGCTGCCCCCTCCTGGTCCCCTCCTGCCTCTCCGGCTGCTCTGTGTCTCCATCTCCCCCCACCCCATTGTCTGGGGGATCCCCAGGGCTCCGGCCTGGCCCCTTTGCTCTTCTCACTCCACACCCATCTCTGAGCCACCTCCCCCGCCCCCAGGGCTCCAGCTACCATCTCTGTGCTGGGGATGCGCAAATCTCTCCCTGCCCCATGGCCCTGTCTGCTCCCACCCAGCCCCCCTCAGCCGGGCTCCCCAGCCCCCCTCCTGGGGTCTCAGCATCGTCTGACACTGAACACAGCTCCTCCTGAGCTCCCGACCTTCCCCCCAAACCTCCCCCAGCCCTGGCCCTGGCCCTGGCCCCTTCTGCCCACAGAGGGGAGGGAAAGTGTTTGACTCAAGGAATCACTCACAGGCTCTGATCCAGCCGGGAACCGTCTACCCAGATCCAGGCCTTCTCCGAGGAAGAGATGGACAGTCCGATCCAGAACAGATGTGAATGTTTTGTCAGGTCCTTTATGAACTCCTGCAGTGAGTGTGTGACGGGCAGCTGGTGACCAGACGTGCTGTCGGGCTCTTTTCTTGTGAATCCAGGTTATCAACAACGTCTGTCTGTCCATCTATCCCTATACACACCCATTCTCCATCCCCATACATCTAACCCCATACACACCCATCTATCTATCCAACTATCCCCCATAGACACCCCTCTATCCATCCATCCATCCCATTCCATCCCCGGTCTCTCTATAACCACCTGTCCTCACACACACCCAGCCCCTCTCTCCAGCTCAGCTGCGTTGGGCACACCCCAGAAGGAGGGGTACACCAGGGGAGGGTACCAGTGGCTTTAAGCCGCCTTTGTGTGCCCCTGATCCGGGGGCTAGTGATTTAGGCTGGGATTGTCAAAGCTGCCTTGGGGGTTTGGACACCCCATTATCAACAATTAATGTGAATGGGGTATCCAAATCCCCTTTACCAGCTCCTCAGGGTCCTGGATCACCAGCAGTTGGGAGTCCCTCGCTGAGCAGTCGGCTCGGCTTTCGCTCCACGTTTTACGTCCTCTGGAGACCCAGTAGCACTTGTCCCCGCGCAGCTGCCAGTCCGTGGGGCAGAGTTTGCACCCAGAGCCCCCTGCAGACAGACAGGCGTCATTAATGCTCTGAGCCCTCTGGGCCTCATTCCCAGCTACTCCTGTCATGTGACTGGGGCAGGAACGGGATTCAAATGGGTTTGAGTCCCCTTTGTGCTCCCTGAAATCTGGGGCTGGGCCGGCCCAGCCTGTCTCCTAGTTTAAGTTAGAGCAGCCTTGGGGTTGCTCTGCCTTATCCAGTGCTCCCATATAGGCCCTGGGAAGCAGAGAACACCCATAGGCACTGCACTCTAGCCACACTGCCAAACTGTCCCCATTTTGGGGGTTGGGGACAGGGTGGGTGAGGGCCCTTACCCCAGCTCCACACCAGCCTGAGAGGCCCCCCCACGATGGGGGACATTCTCAGGGGCCCATGGACCCACTTTAAGGCCCCTTTACATGGCCAGAATGGCCTAGAAGGGTCTTGGAGTAACTGGGGGGAAGGGGTGGTGTTAAACTGGGAACAGGAGGGGAGGCTGGGACCCAGGGGTGATGGGGAATGGGTGGGGACGTGGGCCCAGATGCCAGGGAACGGGAGGGGGTGGGACCGTAAGACAATCTCACTAATAAGATGTGAAACCCCCCCACACACCCTGAAAAAAAATTGGACAGCTTTGTATTACATTGTTATTAAAATTTTCATGGCTGGGTATTACCCTGAATGGCCACTAGATGTCGCTGCCCCATGCACAGTCCCAGTTGAGGCAGGTGCATTCAGAGCCTGGCACCGAGCCGGGCTGGTGGCTAGATCGGTGCAGCCAGCAGGGGGCGGCGTGTCCCTGCCCTGCAGGATCCCCAGGGGCTGGGACGGCAGCTGGGTTCCCACTGGCCGTGCCCGGGGCAGAGGGCGGCTCAGAGACACACGAGCTGGGGTTACCTGCTGGGCCGGGCGGGGCCGGGTGGCACAGACGTTGGCTCAGCTGGGATCGGAAACGCTCCAGGCGGGCGCTGCATTCTGCTGTGCTGGGGTCTGCGCTCCCAGCTCCGTCGGTCCCAGGGACTGCCGGGGTCGGTCCCTTCTCAGACACCAAGTGGGAAACTGCAAAGCAGCGTCGGTGGGAGTGAGGGCGACTGCTCAGTGTTGTGGGAGTTGCTGGTAAAAGCACCAGCACAGAGCCCTGCGGAGACACAGGGCCTGCCCCAAAGCCTGTTCTGCCCCATCGCCACTGACTCCAATGGACTTTGGAGCAGCCCCAAAGGGACACGGTCTGAAAAAGTGTCCAGGATTGAAAATCACTGGGAATTAGGTGCCTAAATACCTTGGGCTTCTTTGCAAACCCAGCCAGTGTTTCACCCATTCCCACCCTCAAACATCCCCCAAAACTGGCTGCGTGGGGATGGCCAGACTGAATCAGACCTGGGGCCCATCTAACCCGGTATCCCATCTCCAAGGGTGGACAGCCCCAGCTACTTCTGAGCAAGGGGCAAGACACCCCCTAGTGGACAATGAGAACTTGTCCCTCAAGTCGGACCCTTCCTGCCCATCAGTTAGGGGTTGATTGATGCCCTGAAGCAAGAGGGTTTATAGCCCCTGCCAAAGCACTTGGTACTTCCTGGCCCCCGGCTGGTCTCATATATGTGTCCTGATCCTTCACTGAGCCCTGCTAAGCTTATGGCCCCAGTGAGATCCTGTGGCAGTGGGTTCCACAGGATAATTGTGACTGAGATTCAGTTTTCAATGTGCCGCCTCTCAATGTCACTGGCCGTCCCACCCCCAGTGTCGCATCCACGCTGCAGACTGACGCACCCGGACAGATAAAGCTACAGCCTTCGGTGACTCACCACACACTGCCAGCAATATCACAGCCACTGCCAGGATGAGATTCCCAGCCCCTAGAGCGACCTGAAGCCAGCCAGGACACTGACAGGAACCTGTAATCAAACACAAGCAGAGCCAGGCTGAATTAAGGCCCAGCCACTCTAGATCCTGGCCTCTGGCCCCAGCTCCAGGAGTCAGGTGATTGTATAAGGGTCTCAGCTTTCATTTAGAAGAGAAATGCAGTTTTCAGGCCCCACGGCTGGGGAGAAAAGATTGAAAATGTGACCCCAAGTGTTACGGATACAGCAACGCTGCCTGAGTTTGCACGGAGCCTGCACCAATTGCTCTGAGAGCAGGGCTCTGCTCCATGAATCGCAAGAACCACTGTTTTGGAAACTCTGCAAACCCCACCTGAAACCCTGGTTTCTATGACCAGATATGGGCAGGAAACGAGGTCTAGTAGGTTGGAGCAGTAGGGCTGGGAGCCAGGACTCCTGGGCTCTAGCCCCAGCTTGGGAAGGGGAATTGGGTCTAGTGGGTGTGTCTTCATGAAAGATTTTTTTCTCTCATCTGTGCCTCAGTTTCTCCCATTTGACCCACCTCTTTGACTTCAGAGGGGAAAGCTCCCCGTGAGCGCTCCCACTCTCGCTCTGCTACTTTGTGGATCCCCTACGCTCTTTACCTCTGTCTGTGGCCCTACCCCACCCTGTGATATAACCACATGGCCAGACTCTGCCAGCCCCTGGCCAGTCTCTGGGGTCCCAGCCCTGGCTCTGCCCCTGCTGCCAGGACATGGAGCCCGTAGGTGGGAGAAGGGGATTGAAATTGCTACCTTGGTTCCCGGCTGGGGACGGGCCACCAGAGCCATCCCGCTTGGGCCGCAGGTTCAATGCCTTGTATCCTTCCTCGTCCTCCATCGTCTCCAAGTGAGAGGAGGCGGTGAAGGCGCAGGCAGGGGGTGAGGGGCTGGGCTGAGATCGCACAGGAAACTGAGCCGCTGGGCTGCAGCCGCGTGGTTGGTGGGGCCAGGGTCAGAGGCTCCGTCCTGAGTTTCCTCTCTCTGCTCTGGAAGATTTTGGCTCTGTAACATGAAAGCTCCCAGCCAGATCCAGACACCCCTCCCCCTCCACTCCCTGAGGGGGATCAGCTGCCCTGACACCAGGGTGAGGGGCGCAGTGTCAAAAATCTGAGCTCAGGTCTGGACAACATCAGAGCCTCAGCAGGTGCCGCTCAGAATCAGTCCCACTGATTGACCCCAGCCTGGGATCGGGCCCAGCGAGTGCCTGAAAACCCCTTATAGCCAGAGGAAAACAGCTCAGAACGCTGGGATGAGACCGATCCACTCCTGGGACTGCAGTTCCCGGCTGCGCCCCTAGGTGGCAGCCCGCCATGGGGAAGGGGAGAGCACAGGGTGTGCGACTCTGGAGTGACAATTTGCATGGGATCCCGGCGCCAAACACCACCCGCTGGTCAGGGGGGCCATGACACCTCCCTGCGTCACCCAGCAGGGGGGTGAAATGACCAGGGCCAGAATAGCCATAGACAGGCTGTGCCCCTCGCCCTGGCATCAGGGCGGCTGCAGGCTGCATTAGGGTGGGACGGGGGCGACCATCACTGGCTGTGACCAGCCCCTGCGCGCCTGAGCCGACTCCTGCAGCAGCAGCGACCCCCTGAGGCCGGACGCTCTGACCAGCCTCCCTCCTCCGCCCCCCCAGCTGCAGCTTCCTGTGTGATCTCACACCGCAGCCCCTCGCTGCCCTCCCCCCAGCACCTGCCCCACAGCCCCTCGCTGCACATCCCCTCCCTGCCCCCCCCCCCCGCCCTGGCTCCTCTCTCTCCAGCTGGATGCAGGACGAGGAGGGTCCCCAGCACTGAACCTGTGGCCCCAGAAGGGGCATGTGGGCGTCCCGTCCCCAGCCTGGAACCAAGGTACCAAAATCCACCCCCCCTCACCCACATGGGCTCCGTGTCACAGCAAAGGGGTGGGTGGGGGCTGCCACCCCAGGGCGGGGAACAGGGGGGAGAATCTGGATGGAGCCGGGATAGCACTGGAGATGGGCCAGCCTGGGCCGGGGGAGGGGGAGCGGCTGATTCTACAGACCCCTGCGCCCGGGAGTGACCTGACTCCAGATCCCAGCTGGGGGGAACTGGCCGTCGCTCCATTGGGGTCAATGGGGCAGATCCCAGCTGGGGGGAACTGGCCGTGGCTCCACTGGGGTCAATGGGGCCCGATCCCAGCTGGGAGGAACTGGCCGTAGCTCCACTGGGGTCAATGGGGCCCGATCCCAGCTGGGGGGAACTGGCCGTCGCTCCACTGGGGTCAATGGGGCAGATCCCAGCTGGGGGGAACTGGCCGTAGCTCCACTGGGGTCAATGGGGCAGATCCCAGCTGGGGGGATCTATCCCCAGGTGCCCCCGACCCTCCTGTCCCGCAGCATCTCCCGCAATTCTGCGCCGGTCCCCACGACTCCGGGCGCGCGGCTCTGGCTGGGATCGTGCTGAGCCGGGTGGGGAAGCACCTGGGGATAGACCCCCTCGCCAATCTCCCTGCGGCTCAGGCCCTCTGCCTAGGATCCTGCCCCCCGCCCCCGACTCCAAGGGGGCGTGGCCGGTGCAGGGAACGCAGGTTTGGGCCTTGTACATTTCACTCCTTTAGTCACGTGGGCCCCCCAGTCACAGCGAGGAGAAGGGGGTCACAGAGCAGATCCGTCTGCGCCATGTGTCCGTCTGGCCGCCTGGCGTGTGGGGGCCCCCGTGTTAGAAACAAATCCAAGGCCGTGTTTTCATTGCCTAGGGGCACCAGGCGCGGCTCCCCCCTCTGCCTGCCCCGCTCAATGCGACGGGCTCCCTGCTGGTGCAGTGGGGACGGGGCCCAGGGTTTGTGCAATTCAGGCTGGTGCAGGAAAGACCCAGGGGTCGTGTCTGGGGCTGAAGAAGCCGGTTCCCCAGCTGCCCTCGATCCCCTTGGGTCTCAGCCGTATTGTCCCCCCAGGTAGGCTCCTAACCCCCCTGGACACCGATGCTCTTCTCTGACCCCCCTTCTCTGATTTATCAACATCCTCCTTGACCTGTGGGCACTACCACTGGATACAGGACAGCAGCGGCGGCCGCACCAGTGCCGAATACAGAGCTCTGTGTCCTAGAGCAGCGGCTTTCAACCTGTGAGCTGTGGAGCCTGGGGTTCTGCAGACTATGTCTAAGATTTCCAAAGGGATCCGCACCTCGAAATTTTGTAGGGGTCCACAAATGTCAAAACATTTGCAAACCACTGTCCTAGAGAACTGGGGCTGTTTGCAAGTATACGAGTGTGGTGGTTCAAGGGGTGGGGGTGCAAATGTGTCTGGGATCAGGTCCCTCAGACGTCGTGCCAAGGGGGTAGACTCTTAGACTCATAGACTTTAAGGTCAGAAGGGACCATTATGATCATCTAGTCTGACCTCCTGCACAACGCAGGCCACAGAATCTCACCCACCCACTCCTGTATCAAACCCCTAACCTATGTCTGAGTTATTGAAGTCCTCAAATCATGGTTTAAAGACCTCAAGTTGCAGAGAATCCTCCAGCAGGTGACCCGTGCCCCACGCTGCACAGGAAGGCAAAAAAAACCCCCAGGGCCTCTGCCAATCTGCCCTGGAGGAAAATTCCTTCCCGACCCCCAAATATGTCGATCAGCTAAACCCTGAGCATGTGGGCGAGACTCACCAGCCAGACACCCAGGAAAGAATTCTCTGTAGTAACTCAGATCCCACCCCATCTAACATCCCATCACAGGTCATTGGGCATATTTACCGCTAGTAGTCAAAGACGAATTAATTGCCAAAATTACGCCCACTTTGCACTAATATAAATAACCGAAGGAGGAAGAGGGCAAAAAATTAATCTGGTACTAAGGGGGGGTGGAATCTTAAACTAGCAGGGAGACACCCCAGAGAGGGAGAGTGGAGCAGCTGGAAGAATCTGGGGGGGCAGATTAAAGGGGGTTATATGAACATGGAGTCGTGCAGCCTACTAACTACTAAGTTCTTGGCCTCCGTGATTTCTTGTGACAGTGAGTTCCACAGTCTCATGCCATGTTATACATACAGATATTTCCTTGGATCCAGTTTGAATATACTTATGAGTTTCATTGACTGTCCTCTGGTTCTTGGGGCAGAGAGAATAATTCCCACTCGCCCTTCTCCAGCCCATTCGTTAGACTTTTATCCTGTCCCCTGTATCCGTCTCCTCTCTAAGACAGCAGTCCCAGTATGGTAGTTGCCTTACAAATGAAAATGCCACAGACACTGAATATCTGATCTCAGAGACTCCAGTGTCAATCCGGAGTGACCCCACTGCAGGGCCGGATGCTGATCTCAGTGACCCTGGTATAAACCTGGAGTGACACCCCTCCGCCCCCTGAAAATCAAAGGAATCATGGCTGGATTCTGATCTCCGTGACACTGGTGTAAAATCCAGAGTGACCACTCTGAAGTTCCACCCGTGGACACCGCTTGGGAAGCTACTCCACTGGTTCCGATTTGCTACAGCTGATTCACACCAGCTGGGGATCCAGCCCCGCTAAGAGCTGCGGCCTAGTGACACCAGCTGGGGGTGGGGTCTGGGGGAACTGGAACTTGCCCATCTGGCCACCCCGAGTTGCGGCCACGCTGCGTGCCCGCTGACTGCCCTGCCCGCTGACGCAGGAGCAGCTGCTCAGCGTGTGACTGGGGTTTGAGGTTTGCCCGGCTGACACCCTCAGTCACAAGACGAGGCATTTCGAGGAGGGCACTGGCGGTTCTGGGAAGCCAAACCTCTTTCCTGCAGCCACCACAAGCTGCCCGGCCCAGGCTCCTCAAAGAGTTGAGGATCGGGCCCCCTGTGCTGCCCAGCCCTGCGAAAACCCTTTCCCACCCCGATCATCAACAGGTTTAGAGGAGGGTCGGACACTGATATGGAGAAGGCGACTTCTCAGCTCTTTCCCTTCCCTCACTGCCAGTGTAGGGTTGAGCCCACCCCGCTCCCTGCAGGAATGACTGGGAGTCCTGACCCTGTGGCACAGCTGAACTTTCTGTGCTCTTGCTGCTGCATTTCCCCATAGTCACGTTGACACCGTGTCTGGAAACCGTAGCTTCATCAGGAGCTCGCGCTGCAAAACCACGGAGTGCTGCAGAGCTTGTGGGGAGGAAGAGAGAAAAGAGATTAAAGAGCATCACGACCACAGGCACGAAGGGCTGCATCCTCCTTCTAGCCATCTGCAGAGGCTTTGCTGAGTCGAAACGCAAGAAACCACGTAGCTTTAGGACCCAACAATCAGACCAGGTGGGCATGTCACCCAGTCTCCTCTGGCCAGTGACAACTCCTCCAGAGGATGGGTCAAGGAATCCTGCAGCGATTGGCTAACCTGCCCCCAGGGAAAAAATTCTTCCTGACCACAATATTAAAGAGGTTGAGTTCTGCCCTGAAGCTTGAGAGTTATTTAATATATATTTTTAATATATTTAACAGTGGGCTCTTCAGTCGAGCAGAGAAAGGACTAACACGATCCAGTGGCTGGAAGTTGAAACTAGACAAATTCAGGCTTGAAATAAGGTGTACATTTTTAACTGTGAGAGTAATTAACCATTGGAACAATTTACCAAGGGTTGTGGTGGATTCTCCATCACTGACCATTTGAAAATGAAGACTGGGTGTTTTTTCTATAAGATCTGCTCATTTGGGCAAGTTCTCTGGCCTGTGTTATCCAGGAAGTCAGATTAGATTATCATAATGGGCCCTTCTGGCCTTAGAATCTATGAATGTGAAGGTAGACTGTGGAACTCTCTGCCACAAGATCTCACTGGGCCACAAGTTAGCAGCGTTTAGAGGAGGATCACACCTTGATTTGGAGAATGAGACTCTCCAGAGTTATAACAGGAAGGGGTTCACAATCGCTGTGGTTGGCAGGGCTAGAAACGTTCCTCCACCTGGGCAGAAACCAACCTGTGCCCACAAGGTGTCAGGCTGCCGGCCCATAACCCACAGCCACTGACTTCGACTCACAGTCCCTGGCTTTTCTTCGCATTCACCCTCCCTCTTCTCCTCCTTCCTTCCACTCTCTCTCTGCCAGCCCCAGCTCTGAGGATGAGGAACTGGTGTTTCCTCTATGCCCCATCCAGCGAGGGCTCACGTGGCGGCTGGCGGTTTGCATTTCACGCACGCATTTCCCCTTTCCCAGCCAGGCAGACTGACAACCCCACTGAGTCACCCCCAGGCACCCCCTGCGCGCCCGGCTCAGCCACCCCCGGAGCTGATTGTCCCATTACCCAGTTTCTAGGGCCTGAAACACCCTCAGCCATGGGGTCTCCCCCAGCCCCGCCCCCCCAGCTCAGGGCCTTCATCCCATCAACCTGGCTAGGAGATCTCTGGCCGTGTGACGCCAATGGGAGCTTTGGATCCGATGCTTGGTTTGCAGATCTGAGCTAAGACATCCTCAATCCCTGACCGCCCCCAGCCCCCTGCCCCTGGGAGCCAGGTCAGTGCAAGGCAGACCTGCTACCCAGCTGCTCAGACCTCTGATGGAGCGGCAGTTCCTGGATCTCTCAGTGGAGGAGAGGGGAGACTCTGTGCGTGTGGGGGGGGGCAAGGAGGGGGGAGTTGCAAAGGGGGAGCCTGATCTTAATTCTGAGGAAGCTTTGGGGGGGTGCGTCACCACGCCCCAATCCTTTGGGAAGGGGGATTCTGCATGCTGCCTGACTTGGGGTTGGAGGGAGCAAGAGGGGGGCTTATTCTCAATGCTAGGGTCTGAGTCCATTGACACCCCAATCCCATGGGGAAGGCATTGAGGCAGGGTGACCTCCCTGAGTCCGTGTTTGGGGGGACTACCCCAGATTGGGCCCCCATCCCAGCTCTGCAGGGTTCCCCCCATGTCTGTGTCTGGGTGGCAGGGCCAGCTCCAGGCACCAGCGTCTGTAGCAGGTGCTTGGGGCGGCCAATTCAAAGGGGCAGCACTCCGTCCGGGATCGGGGCGACACGTCCGGGTCTTCGGCGGCAATTCGGCGGCGGGTCCCTAATTCTTTCTCTTCCTCTTTGAACTGCCGCCGAATTGCCGCCGAAGAGGGAAGAGAGGGAGGACCCGCCACCAAACTGCCGCCGAAGAAGCGGCGCGATTTAGCTGCTGCTGAAGTAACACCGCTCGTCTTTTTTTTGCCGCTTGGGGCGGCAGAAAAGCTGGAGCCGGCCCTGCTGGGGGGCACCTCCCCATTGAGATGTTGTGTCCAGAGTGCACCCTGATAAACGCTGGGGAGCTGGCTGAACCTCTAATTTCAGGGGGGGGGCTTTCCCGGGGTGCATCACCCCTTAGCTTCAGGATGGGGGCTCTGTGGGGTTCATCCCCCCAGATTTCAGGGTAGGGAAGCCATCCACAGGTTGGCAGCCTAGAGCTCGCTGCAAGAGATGAAACCCAAATGTCATCCCACAATTCCAAACGGATTTCATCTCACAGAGTTCCAACTGAGCGAATGATTGGGGGGGTTATTTTTAATTTGAAAAAAAAATATAGAGAGAAATGAAAGGGTTTCCCTCCATGTATGCAAAATGTGCCAATTTCAAATGTGGCAGAAAGACGGAAATACAATTTCCAGCCATTTCTTAAATGGGAAAAAGGCAAAGGAAATAAAGAAAAGGAAAGACAAAAAAACCCACCCCACAACAACGTAGGAAAAGCCAAATAATCTCCAGAAAGGTAAGAATAGGAGAAAGAAAGAAAGAAAGAATCCAAAAAATATAATCTGATGCCAGCAACAACAACAAAATAATAATAATAATAAAAAAAATGAAGAACTCAGAAACTTGGTGAGGGGGGAAGGAAAAGAAACAAACAAAACCCTTGAAAATATGAACAAAAAGGTGAACAAAAATTGGAACAGCTCAGAAATCTGAAAAAAAATCAAAAAACCCTGAAACTTGAGAAAATTGAAGAATGGAAGGGGGGGAAAAAAGACCAGCCTGAAAACATAAACAAACAAACGAGTGAAAAAAACCAACCAAGCCACCCCACATTTAATGTGCACAAAACTAAAACTGTGAAACCAAGACAGCTAGATTTTAGTAAGTTTCCTGTGTTAACTGTGGGGACTTTTTGCTCAGACACACAGGGAGAGACAGTCCCAGCCCGAGCTGAGATCAGGGCCCCGTTGTGCCGGGCGCTGCACAGACACACAGGGAGAGACAGTCCCTGCCCCAGCTGAGATCAGGGCCCCGTTGTGCCGGGCGCTGCACAGACACACAGCGAGAGACAGTCCCTGCCCCAGCTGAGATCAGGGCCCCGTTGTGCCGGACAGGCCTGGAGACCGGCGTGTGGAATTAATGAAGCTATGCCCTTAGCCTCACTGAAATCCTGTGGCAGAGAGTTCCGCAGGCTACCTGCACGCTTTGAGAGGAAGTATTGTTTCCCTTGATCTGGTTTCAAGTCCCCTGCTTTCAACGCCATTGACTGTCCCCTGGTTCTTGTACCCTGAGACAAGGTGAATCACAGAACCCCATCGACCTCCCCTGAACCCACCCGTTGTTTTGGGATCCTCTGCCATGGTAATTGCCATGATTAAACGGCCCTTGGCTAGCAGAAATCTTCTCCCCCTGTTGGGTCTTATAGTCTGTGATCACGCCACCTCTTATCCGGGCTGTGGGTGAGCTAAACAGATCAAGCGCCAGACGGCAGCTCTCCCAGACCTCAAGTCCTTTGCGTGGCTCCTATCTGAGCCCTTTCCCACTTGGCAAGAGCCTGCATGAATGATGGACGCCAGAGAGTCTCCAGTAAGGGTCTCCCCAAGGCTGTGTACACTGGATCTTGGGGTACCCACCTCGTTAACTCCTGCCTCCAGGGAGAGGGAGTCTTGCTTACAGGAACTGGTGGTCAGTTCCCTGACCCCACCAGCCTGACCTCCTCGCAAGCCCTCTCCTTCGGGCTGGGCCAGCCCTGGCTTTGCCCGGCAGCTGCACCCCAGTCCCCAAGTCCCTTTGCAGTGCTCCCCTGTGACATCCAACCCTGACACTGGCTCCTCACCGAAATCCCAGATCCTCTGCCCCCAAAGCAGCAGCGTGCCCCAGTTTACCTGCTTCACTCTAGGCCGCCACTCCCGTGAACCACGCAGCCCGTGCGGTGAAACCAACGAAGGTTTATGTCAGAAAGAACATTACTGCCACCAACGTTCCCACCCCACTGCAGCCTCACACCCGGCGTCCAGAGAGAAAGCCCCAGAGCAGTGCACAAACCGGGGCAAGATCAGCCCTCCTCCGCCTACCTAGCCTGTGGGACCCCATCGGGTAAGCGTGCTCAGCGCCTGTTCGCTGGATCAGGCCCTGCAGAGATGCTCACTGAAAGTGGGAGGGGCGCTACCGTGTAACTTTCAGCCCTGTGGTTATAGCATTCGGCTGGGATGTGGGCTGTATAAGTAGGGGCATTGCCAGCAGATCGAGGGACGTGATCGTTCCCCTCTATTCGGCATTGGTGAGGCCTCATCTGGAATACTGTGTCCAGTTTTGGGCCCCACGCTACAAGGAGGATGTGGAAAAATTAGAAAGAGTCCAGTGGAGGGCAACAAAAATGATTAGGGACTGGAACACATGACTTATGAGGAGAGGCTGAGGGAACTGGGATTGTTTAGTCTGCAGAAGAGAAGAATGAGGGGGATTTGATAGCTGCTTTCAACTACCTGAAAGGGGGTTCCAAGGAGGATGGATCTAGACTGTTTTCAGTGGTAGCAGATGACAGAACAAGGAGTAATGGTCTCAAGTTGCAGTGGGGGAGGTCTAGGTTGGATATTAGGAAACACTATTTCACTAGGAGGGTGGTGAAGCACTGGAATGGGTTACCTAGGGAGGTAGTGGAATCTCCTTCCTTGGAGGTTTTTAAGGCCCGGCTTGACAAAGCCCTGGCTGGGATGATTTAGTTGGGGTTGGTCCTGCATTGAGCAGGGGATTGGACTAGATGACCTCCTGAGGTCCCTTCCAACCCTGATATTCTATGAGTTCAATTCCTCCCTCCCACCTCCCAGTTTGCTAACCACTAGGCTGCAGGGTCGCTCGCCAACTTGCTCCTTCTCTAGCCCAATGAGTCTTTCATTAGTTGACCAGCATCAGCAGAGGAGAAGGAGGGTGCCCCTGTGCTAGACTCTCCCATAGCCCAGCGCTTAGGGTGCTCCCCTGCGAGGTAGCAGATCCAGAGGTGCTGGAACCGGGAGGCCAGGGGATCGCCTGTTGGTTCCCTAACCTCACCAGTCTTTCAGCTTCTCAAGCCCCCTCCTCTGGGCTACGCCAGTCCCGTCTCTGGCTGCTCCCCAGTCCCCGCGTCCCTTTGCACGGTTTCCCTGTGACATCCAGCCCTGACACCGGCTCCTCACAGAGATCCCAGCTCCTCTGCCCCCGAAGGAGCAGCGTGCCCCCGTTGACCAGTTTCACTTTACGGCACCGCTCCCATAAACCACACAGCACGTGCAACAGATCACAAGCGGGTTTGTTTCAGGAAGAACGGAGATTCCACTGGAAACAAGAGAGCGTGATGGAAACACACAGTTACCACACAAAACCAAAACCACAACACGCAAACCAGGGCCTGCCCTTACCCCTAGTTCCCTTCCCCAGCTAGGAAAGGAGAGTCCCCCCCCTCCCCTCAGTTCAGTTTGAGGCAGAGCTAACTGGCTTCAGGATCCGATTGTGCCCAGAACGTTCACCACGGCACCTCCATGGGTGGGTTCAAAGTGCCCTCTGAGTTACGCTGAAACAGTCATTTGTCTTCATCCATAGAACGGGCGATCCCCGGTCTGCTGTAATGTTCCTTTGATGCCTCCACGTGGGGTTGATTGTTTGCCGTTGCCTTTGATGGTTTTTTCTTGACTCTTCAAGGCAGCCAATTGAGCCTTATACGACATCGCCGGCTAGCCAGGGAGGGGTGGCAACTAGCCCCCGGCACTAACAAGCCCTGTAGACTCCTTCTAAACTGAAGACCATGAGGGCATATATGTCAACACAGTTACAACGGTCCTTAAAAGCTACCTGTGCGCACATCACGCTGTGATCCTGAACATGTCTAATTTCAGTAGAGACCGTACACGTTACCCTTGATGGACAAACACCCTGGGAGCAAGGCATTTGATGGAGTGAGTTTGTCGGGTCTGAGACGAGCATTGCTGGCTTTCCCAAGAGGCCTTTGTGTCACTGACACCACCTCCCTACGCTTGCTCTTAGCGATGACGTCGCGGACTGAAGTGCAGACGTAAGAGGTTGGGATGAGATCTAAAACCCTGATGCTTCAGGGCATCGCTCAATCTCTTTCATACAGCGGTCAGGAAGAAATGTTCCCTGGTGGCAGTGTCATGGAGTTCACTCACCGTTCGGGTGCCTCCTGCTGGCTGCTCTGGGGATTAGCTCTTGCCAGATCCGGCGCTCCCTTCTGACGCTCGTCCACACACCCAGCCACCTCTCTCTGCGACTCGGGGTTCTCGTTCTTCATGGCTTGGCCCTCTGACTAGGTCATTATAGTCCTCACCTTCTGAGGTCCCAACTTCCCACTGGACGACTGTCCTAGAGAGCCTTCTGCCCCACTGCCTGGTCTGTGTCACTTCCCCCGTGGCTGGTAGGGGAACCTGGGCCCACCCTTTACTCTGGGTTCCAGTCCAGGGACCCTACAGCCAGCAGCCAAGGTCTGCACAGCCCCTTAACTTGCTATGGTTTCCCTGGGCTGCTTCCTACTTTGCCTCTATCAGGCTCTTTCTCCACCTTCCTCTGGGTACGTCCTTCCCTCAGGGCCAGGACCCCAGGGCTTCTCATCTCCCCCTGGTTCCTCGTCTCCCAGTCCATGGCTGGAGAATCAGCCAAGGCCTCCGTGCTGCAGCCCCTTCTGCCGCCAACTTCCTGGCTCTGCCATAGTCCTGCCTGTTCCTTCCCAGCTGGGCTCTATTCCCAAATCAAGGGTTGCTTGTCCCACCTCATTCCCTCTCAAGTTAATCAGCCCCCTTCTCAGCCTCCTTTACCCCATCCCAGCGGGTCTGTCAGGGCAAGTTATCTAGTCCCCGTGTGGTGCTTTGAGCAACCCTGAGTGCCTCTGCGGTTTCCAGGATGTTTGATCTCCTTCTTCCACACCAGCTTTGCAGCTCATGGCGGTTTTGCAGCACCCGGTCATTGCAGAGCTGTGGTTTGTGAGCAGAGCAACAACGTGACAAAGGGGAAAATCCACCGCCGGGAGCATAAATAGCTCAGCTCCCGCCACAGGGCCTGGCCCCAGAATTGCGCCGCAGGCCGAGGGTTGGGATCAAGCCTCCGTCCGCAGCGAGGGAAGGGACATTGCTGAGAAGACGGATCACTGAGCAGGTGAGTAACTACTTGGGGTGTCTTTGGAGATCAGCTGCCTTTCCACTCGTTTCCCTGCTAGGTCCTGCTTGGAGCATCCCCATACAGAATCCAGGGAGGATGTTGTCCCCACTCTCAGGGATTAACTGTATCCACCTTCCCCATCTGGGGATGGTCGTGAAGAGTCCAGTTCCCAGCGGGTTAGTTACGCCGGGTTCATCTCTCTGGCTCACATCCAAGGCATTGCTTTGACGAGGGAGTCTCTCGACTCCTGGCTGCGTGTATTTCCTCCCTGATGTCAGGGCCGGCTTTCTCTGCAAAGGCTCCCCTACTCTGATTCGAGAAAAGCAGCTTTGTAAGGAAACCTTGCTCCGATTCCCGATTTGAGTCCGAAGGCACCTTGATTCTGGATAGTACAGGTTCAAAAACCGAGCTGGTCAAATTCTTTTCAATGGGAGGATTCGGATGAAAAATACAGTTTCATCAGCGTCCGATTGTTTTGTGGGAACACGCTGATTTCGATGGCCTTTTCCATGGGAAAAAGTCAAAATGTTTCATTTCAATGTTAGAGAGAGAAGGTGGGTGAGGTAATATCGTTTACAGGACCAACTTCTAGGACAGACGTGACTACCACAGCATTTCAACGTTATCTTTTTATTTGGACATGTACATTACAGTAAAATATTCATTTTCATGTTATTATACTTTAGATATTCTCTTTAATGCTGTGTATATAATGTAATCTAGTTACTAATAAGTAGAATAGAAAGATCAGAAGATAAAGTCAAAATGAAACTTGACAGTGGCTTTGAAATAAAACATCTTTACTAGAGCTGCTGAAATTTCTGTGCAAAATATTTTTCTGGAGGAAAATGCAGCTTCGGTGACCCCAAAACATTTAAGGAATTTGTGTCTATTTGGCTAAATTGTTGGGAGGCAAGGGAGAAAAACCTTCACATTTTTTGAAAAAATCAAAATGTTTAAGCTGGATATTTTTTAAATGAAAATGTTTGGTTGTTGGTTTTTTGGTTTGAAACAACTTTTCATTTAGAAACTCCCTGTGGTTTTGTTTTGAAAAACCAAAACCTTAAAAAAGGGACCAAACTGGAATGAAACATTTCATTTCAGGTCAAACCAAATGTTTCGCTTGCCTCAAAATGATTAGCGTGACGCTTATTTACTTGATGATGTGCCAGAAATTTTACAAACTGCGTTGTTCATTCAGCCCCAAATGAATCCCCTTCCCCCAGTTTTTCAGAATGGTCAGCAAACCGGGAAAAAAAATCATTATTTGCCCAGGTCTAGTTTTGACACTTTTGAAACAAAATAATTTGATGGCCCCGAGCTGAAATCTCTCGGCACTTTCATTTTGCGGGAAATTTTGGCTTTTGGTTCCAATTCAGAACAATCCCCCTGCCCCTCCCCCCCCCCCCCCCCCGCAAAATGTCGGGATTTCCCATGGGATGGAAACACCCCATTCCCAACCAGCTCTAGTGGAATCAGGGCCAAATTCTGACCTCTGTGAATCCAGACTGTGCCCACTGGTATCAATGGAGTCAGGATTCTGATCTCAGTGACCCCGGTGTAAATCCGGACAGACACCGCTGATATCATTGGAGTCAGGGCTGGATTCTGATCTCAGTGACCCCGGTGTAACTCCAGAGCGACCCCAATAGAGTCAGGGCTCGATTCGGATCGAGGGTCAATGTGGAGTGATGCTATCTTCCCGCACGCGGCATTCCCACTCGAGGTTTCCTGTGTATCACTCTATTATCTCTCTCACACTCTTCCCATCTCTCTCTCCCTGGAGTGCTCCTTCTCTCAACAATTTCCTCCTCCCACGCTCTCTCCTCGCTCTATCAGTCTATCTGCCTCCCACCCCAGCTCGCTCTTTATCCCTCTCACCGGGTTTCCTCTCCCAGGTTTGGCCTCTGCAGACGCGCTGATCCTAGACGTCACGATGGCTCCCAGGCTCGTGGGGCATCTCTGGAGGACAGCGGGACGCAGTTGTCTTCTCCTCCTGCTGATTTTCAGGGATGTTATCTCCACCCAGTGCCAATCTGAGCCATCAGGTAACCGAGAAGCCTATTGCTCTGTTGAAACTTTCACCCTTCTTCCAGGAAATTTATTATTGATGTAACTATCCCATCAACACGGCTCACCAGTAGGATGTGAACCTAGGACCTCCAGCAGAGCCTTTTACCACTTGAGCTAAAAGGGCTACTCCATCTGATAGCAGAAGTAGTAGGTTGTTACAGTGCCGTAACAAGGGCGAGGCGAGTGAGGCACTTGCCTCGGGCACACAAAGCCGGGGAGGCGCAGAAAGTGGTGGAGAGGAAAAAAAAAAGCTGCTGGCACGGAGATATTTATAATCCAGGTGATCTCCCCCCCCAGCCCCACCTGCCGCCTCTCCCGAGTGTCTCCCGGCCCCGACTTGCTCACCCTCCCCACTTCCCCAGCCCCAGCAGAGAGTCCCGGTCTTTCCCCTGCAGCAACTGCTGCCGCAGGGTCCTAGTGCCCCCCATCTCAACTGCCAGGGCCTGCCCTTCCCCCTCAGACCCTTTCATTTTCCAATGGGACCCTCCAGCAGCACCCCCTCCCACCCGCAGTCACCGCTCCTGCCCCATGCTGGGCAAGGAGGCAGCCCCATCCCTCACCCCCAGTGAGGCTACAGTCAGGGGCAACAGCAGGGGAGGAGGCACACGCAGCGCCCCCGGCACCCACCACAGGGGAGGCGAGGGTGATTCCTGGACCTGAGAGGAGCCCTAGGAGCACATGCAGTGACAGTGGTGGGGGTGAGTGTGCTGCTGGGGGGGCGGGAAAGGGGAGCTCCTCCCCCAGAACTTGCTGCTGCTGGCAGGGAAAGGGCTGGGGGGAGTCCTCCTCTCTGGCCCCTGTCCCGGAGCAGCCTGCCTGCACCCCAGACTCATCCCCAGCTCTGCCCCACCCCGGAGCCCACACCCCCAGCCAGAGCTTTCACCCCACCACCGCACCCTCTGCCCGAGCCCTGAGCCCTGAGCCCCTCCAACACCCCAAACCTCCCATTCCCAGCCCCAGACAGAGCCCTCACCCCTACTCTCGCCCTGAGCCCCTCCCACACTCCAAACCCCTCATCTGCAGCCACAACCCACTGCCCTCATCCCTGCATCCCCTCCCTCCGCACCCCCTCCCATCCCCAAACTCCCTCCCAGAACCTGCACCCCCTCCCTCTGCACCCCCTCCCATCCCCAAACTCCCTCCCAGAACCTGCACCCCAATCCCCTGCCCCAGCCTAGGGCCTGCACCCCAGACCTCCTCCCTCACCCAAACTCCCTCCCAGAGCCTTGGGCGGGGGAGGGTGGCAGGGTTCTGGGCACCACCAAAATTTCTACAAACCTGCCACCCCTGATCCTGCTCTGCAGACCTGAACTCCCAGCATTCTCAGGACACATGCTGATCCCTAGTGAACACTGCTGATATCCAGCACCTCCCTCCTCTCTTCACCTGGGAGTCCCTCTCGGGATTGGAACTGGACTGGAACCAAAGACCATCTTGGAAGCAACATTACCAGCCCAAGCAGTCAAACATCATGAGTTAGACCCCCCAAAATCACAGGCTCTACCGCCGCCGCTTCATTCATTCTTCGGCAGCAATTCGGCGGCAGGCCCTTCCCTCCGAGAGGGACTGAGGGACCCGCCGCCGAAGAGCCGGCCCCGCGGGAGGGCGCAATTTTATATTCTTGCCTCGGGCGCAAAAATACCTAGTGACGGCTCTGGGCTGTTATCCTCTATATGAGACAGGCACACTGTAACCAATGCTAACCCAGTGTGGCCCTCTGGTTCCCTCTAGTGGCTGAACCGCAGAGAGGTTGATTAATCGGCTACAGGAGTTGGCGTTACACAGACGGCTCTTTTAGCTTAGGCCTTACAGGTGGATGCTGTCCACAGAGATGAGCAGAGAACCCAGGAGTTCTGGCTGTCAGCCCCCCACCTGCTCTAACCCACCAGCCCCCACTTCCCTCCCAGAGCTGGAGAGAGAACCCAGGAGTCCTGGACCCCAGTCCCCTTGCTCTAACCACTAGACCCCACTCCCCACCCAGAGCTGGAGAGAGAACCCAGGAGTCCTGGACCCAAGTCCCCTTGCTCTAACCACTAGACGCCACTCCCCACACAGAGCTGGGGATGGAGCTTGGGTATTCTGCATGCGTATCCAATGCCCTATCTCCATCATGTTCCCACTCATAGTCCCACAGTCCTACCACCTTGCGCCTTTCTATCTCACACGCTGGTCCCTGTCTGCTCCCCCTTCTAGGTGCTGGCGTTTGCCCTCACACCCACTGTTCTGTGTCCAGCGGGGGCTCCTTGCGCGTCCCACTTCACCTGCCCGCCACCCTGGACCTTTACAAGATGCACAATTCCACGCCGACATGGGAGCACGTCTACACCTTCATCAACGGGACGTCACACCAGCTGCTGCGTTCCTTCCAAGGGCGGGTCTCCATGTCCGGGGGCGACTTCACGGTGCAGGGCGTAAGCAGCGGGGACGGGGGAGTCTACATGTTCCAAGATCTGGATGTGACGTGCCTGGCCTGGCTCCATCTGACGGTGCTGGGTAAATTCAGCTCAGCATCGTTTGCTCGGAGGGTTTGGTGAGGGGTGGGGGAATTTTCCAGCTCAGTCAGGGGCAGAGCAATCCAACGCACGCCCCTGAATGAAAACGTTAAACAGTCCCCACCTAGTCATCCCGAAACTTCTGTGAGGGCCAGAGGCCGCACTGCCCCATCTCGCGCTGCTACTAGAGCAAACTGCCGATGCCTCAAAACTTTTCAGAGAAATGTATCAATGGACAACAGTGATCAGGAAGAGGGGGCCTCGGTCCGAGATGGAATTTCTGGGAGAAGGGGCAAGAACTCAGACTAGCCAATAGGGCTGGAGGTTAGGGCATGCACCATGAGATGCAAATTAACTTTTTCTGTAAAAGAACCCCCCCTCCCCCCAGTAGCCAGTCTTGGAACAAACTTCCTTCCTCTCTCTGTTTGCAGAGCCTGTGGATTGGAGATGGTACCTGCTCCTTCTCATTCCAGTTTCGGTGGTTCTAGCCCTTGTGGGCTGGAAGCTAAAGGATTCGTGTTGGCGAGGATAGCCGTGGGCGACCAAGAAGATGGAGACAGAAGGCTGTGGATGTGATCAGGGATCCCCAAAATTCAGCCTGTTGCTGTTTGTGTGTGTTTGGGAGACAGAGAGGTCTCCCCACAACTCCCTTAATTATCCACACAGCTGAAGGCTGGTCTCCTTAGGAGTTCTACCTGGGTAACACACGCAGTGGTGAAACCACAGCTGTGTGTGCATAGTCACACACTTCCGGTAGCGCTGGTGCAAGCTGCCTCATCTCTGAGCCGCGCCGCCGTGCATGGTGCATTGCATTGTGGGTAGCTAACTCAGGTGCTCCATGGCCCACTGAATTCTGGGTAAATTTTGCACTAGATTGTGGGATAGTTCCAAGAAGCCAGGGGAAGTTGCCTCCGCGCTGTATCCCAGAATTCACCGAGGTCATTTTTGCACTGCATTGTGGGACACTTCTCAGAGACCCGGAGCACCTGTGAGAAGAGGGATCAAAGGATCACAGGTTCCCCCTGCCCACCTTCCCCATATCCCAGAATTCATTTGGTGTGCATGCCACTTCCAAACTGATCTCTGAACATGGAGCTCCAGGTCCTACTGAAACAGTAAACCAGTGCTGGCATAGTGAGTGTGGTGGTGGTGGTCTCTGGAGTCATGCAAGCCAAAATACCCCGTGGGATGTTGACTCTGAGCCCTAATGATGATACTTGACATGTCAACATGCTTAAAGGCTTTGTAAACTTCATTTGAGAGGGAGGCTGACCTTGTGGTTACAGGACTGTAGTCTATCCCCAGCTCTGCCATAGCCTCCCCATGTAACCATGGGTAGTCACCGCATTGCTCAGTGCCTCAGTTTCCCCCTCTGTAAAATGAGGATAATAAGCCTTTTGTGTATTTAGATTATAAGGCTTGCAGGATAAAGACTGTCAGTAAGGTTTTATGGCATCTGGTACAATGACTGATCTTGGTTGGCGTGACCGTAATATAAATAATAAGGGAGAGAGAACATTGTCATCACAGAAGATATAAATTGCCCCTAAATGGGGCCTGGCCACCACGCTGCCCTGCTCAGATCAGCCTGTGATGCAGAGTGTGACGTTGCACTCCATATGATTTTATGAAAATATGCTAATAAATATGACTATAACGTAACTGGAATATGCTTCATGCAACAGGTCTCTTGTAAGGTATCATTACAAAGCTTATAATTTACTGAGTGTGGTCATCCTATTTGTATGAATGTATCATTCTTGTATCTTAAACTAGAAATATGAAATATAACTCTGAGGTTCTATTGTAATTATGCAAAGTGTGGGCCATTAATGGTGGCTTGGAATCTTGATGGCTCCCATTAACCAGGACAATTGACTGTGGATGGCTCTGTTTGCTTGCAGGCCTTCCTGTGAGTCAGGCCAGAAAGAATGAAGGCTTGGGGTCTCACAGGACATGTGACCATGTCACCTGGTACTGAAATCCATCTTAAACCTGGGGCTTTTCCATTTAGAAGGAGGGGTGGGGACCCAGAGAGACAAAAGACTCCTGCCTTGTGCCAAAGGTATATAAGGCGATGGAACAGAACAAAGGAGGCTGCCAGTCATGAGAAATCCCCTAGCTACCATCTGAGCTGGAACAAGAACTGTATCAGGGGAAAGGATTGGGCCCAGACTAGGAAAGAGTCTAGTCTGTGAAAGAAGCTTATTGGAACATCTCTGAGGGTGAGATTTTATCTGTATTCAGTTTCCTAATGTATTAGGCTTAGACTTGCGTGTTTTTGTTTTATTTTGCTTGGTATCTTACTTTGTTCTGTCTGTTATTACTTGGAACCACTTAAATCCTACTTTTTATATTTAATAAAATCACTTTTGCTTATTATTGAATCCAGAGTTAGTGACTAATTCCTGGGGGAGCAAACAGCTGTGCATATCTCCCTATCAGTGTTATAGAGGGTGGACAATTTATGAGTTTACCCTGTATAAGCTTTATACAGAGTAAAACAGATTTATTGGGGGTTTCGATCCCATTGGGAACTGGGTATCTGGGTGCTGGAGACAGGAATACCTGCTAAGTGGCTTTCAGTTAAAGCCTGCAGCTTTGGGGGATGTGGGGTCTGTATTTGTAGCAGGCTAGCATGTCTGGCTCAACAAGGCAGGGTTCTGGAGTCCCAAGCTGGCAGGGAAAACGGGCTCAGAGGTAGTCTCAGCACATCAGGTGGCAGTCCCAAGGGGGTTTCTGTGAACCAACCCGTCACACAAAGCACTTCAAAGAATGTGGCTGCAACAAGTATTTATTTTGCACTGAGGAGTAAAGAAAAGTCTGTGTCATAAAGTCATTAAGACCAACTATTGAAATTCAGTGCCACTTATTTATACAGTACGGTCATACACAATCTTGCTTGATGTATATTGCCCAGTCTGCAAACAGCACAAGCGCTGAGAATAAAGGAAATTCCATTTGAGAGCTCCTCTACTAAGGATCAGATGAATGCTTGCTGCCAGTGGGTTAAAGATAACAAACACATTTCCCGTTATGAACATAGCCCAATACATTTCAACCAGCGTAAAATGCAGGGATGCTTTCAAAGATGTTAGAGATTATTGTAGCATTGTTGGTTGGTTGGCTGCAGGTGAGTGATGGGTGCACATGTGTCATGTGTGTAAACACGTGTGAGAGGGGGTGCACACGTGTGATGGGTGTGCACACATGTGATGGGTGTGCACGTGCACTGGGGAGGGGAGGTTCCCCAGCAAATGTCAAGTTTTGGGCCAAAAAAATCAAAAACTGAAATATTTCATTTTGGAAATGTCACCCCAGTGCCACATGGGGGTTGTAGTTCTGAAGCCTCATGTTGCTCATCTATAGTCCGAACAGCTGGATCGAACTACACCTCTGTGACATACTATACCTTGGGGGAGCGTGCTGTAACCCCCATATTCCTCATTTTCATATAATCGTGACCTCACATATAAAGCAGGCCTTGTAAGGTCTCAGGGGAAAGGTCATGATCTGCTGAAAGTCATTTCTCTAGCCACAGATGTGTATCATTCATGCATATGAAGTTATGAGAATTGTGTTGTATGGTGGTCACTAAAGCAGGCTGTAAGTTGGGGAATCAGCCAGATATTAGCTCCCCAGAGACAACAGCAAGGAAAGTAACCAACAGCCGGGCAGGGTGTCAAACAACCCATCACCAGCCATTGTCCAGCAAGGGACAGCAATGCAATGACTCACTTGCATGAGGCCCCACCAGAGGAATTGCTCAACCTTGCTCGGAGACTGAGCAATGCCCCCCAGACATGCCTGGACTTGTGCTCCCCAAGCACATGGACTGGGGGTATAAAACAGGCAGAGTGGACACATACTGGGTCCTTCTCCTACCCCCACCTATGCAGCAAGCAACTAAGACACTGAGAAGAAGACAAGACTCCAACAGAGGAGATTGGCCCAGGTTTAAGGAACAAACCTGTATATTAAGGACTGCAATATCAAGTAAGGTGAAAAAAAACGGCTTAATCTAGATGTTGCCCAGTCTAATAGGGTTGAGAGTTTAGACTGCGTGCTTATACTTTCTTTTCTTTTGACCAAATCCGACTTGCTCTGCTTTGACTTATAATCACTTCAAATCTATCTTTGTAGTTAATAAATCTGTTTGTTTGTTCTACCTGAAGCAGTGCGTTTGGTTTGCAGTTTGTCAGAGACTCCCCTAGGGATAACAAGCCTGGTGCATATCAATTTCTTTGTTAAACTGATGGACTCATATAAGCTTGCAGCATCCAGGAGGCATAACCGGACACTGCAAGATGGAGGTTCCTAGGGCTGTGTCTGGGACCTGAGATATTGGCTAGTGTCATTCGGTTGCACAATCCAAGGAGCAGCTTACATGCCAGAGGCTGTGCGTGAACAGCCCAGGAGTGGGGGTTCTCACAGCAGAGCAGGGTGAGGCTGGCTCCCAGAGTCAAGAATTGGAGTGACCTAGCAGATCACCGGTCCAGATAACAGCAGAGGGGAACATCACAATCTCCCATGATGTAGCATGGTCTTCCCTCTTGGTGAGGGAGTGCTGGGCATCACAGCAGTTGCTGCACCATGGGAAATGAAGTTCGACTAGAGAGCCCAGTCTATAGAGGAGAATGGCAGTGGGATGCACCTGAACTACAACTCCCATGAGGCATCACTGCAGCAGCCTTCCAGAATGAAAATATTTCATTTTGGGGGCTCTTGGGTTTTTCAAGGAAAATCTAAGTTTTTGGCAGAAAACAGAGGCTGTTTGTGAAAAATTTCATTTTGTCGAAAGCCCAATTTCAGTCCAGAAAACAACGTCAGTGAAAAATTTTCAACCAACCCTTACCATTAGGCTAAAGTGCAATTACTGATCTTGGTTACACCTGGCCACTGCTGCATCATGTCAGAGCTCATTGGTACTGTAATGGGCTGAAAACACACCTTTCAATAAATGAAGGATTTCTAGAATCATTTTGAGTCAAACCTCAACAACATTTTAGTTCAAATATCAGTGAAAAGTGTTATGGAAAATGTTGCCAAATACCATTTTCCGCAAAAAGTATCATTTTCTTTAAAAAGACCAGTTTTCAGAGAAAAAAAGCTTGTCATTCAAAAAAGGGCCAACTCTAATTGTGCCCGTGTAATCTGCTCTAGGACAAGGTATAACTTTGGTCTCATTCAGGGGTTAGTAGAGGATAAAAGCCTAACAATGCAACCAGCTATTGGAGTTACAGCTTTACCTTAAGCAATGAAGGTCCATTGAGGCCTCATTCCCCCTCGACTTGCACCTTGTGTTGTTATTTACACTAGTGCAAAATGCGTGTGGAACACTAGCAATGACAATGTGTTACACCCACTGGTGTAAATTAGTGCGAGGCAAAAATTTTCAACCAAAACTTTTTTCGGCAAAAAAACGCAGAATTGGCTCAACCGAAACATTTTGTGAAATTTTGTCGATTTTGGCCAATTGTTTCGGCCACAAAACAAAACCTTAAAATTTTTTTTTTGTTTTGAAAAAGGTCAATTGTTTGATTGTGACAATTTCATAGAGCCAGAAATTCATCGATTCCAAGATTTCATCGAGCCAGAAATTCACACATTCCAAGGCAAGGTGGTGACAATCCAAGCTGACTTCCTGCATCGCGTAGCCTGGAGCACTTCCCTGAATGAATTCCTGTTTGAACGCCTGCAGATCTCATTCAGCCCCGAATGACGCTTTTTTCCCAACTTTTTGATTCAACAAAAATATTGCAACATTTCACATTCAAAGCCCTAAACAATGTTTCCCCCAATTTTCTGACTTGCCATCAACCTGAAAAATCGATTGTTTGCCCAGCTCTGGTGTAAGTGACAACACAAGGTGTCGGAGACCCATAGATTTTAAGGCCAGAAGGGGAAATGAAGCCATCTAGTCTAACCCGGGCCAAAGAATTCCTCCCAGTGGTTATCAGAGGGAATTTTTGTCTGGTCCCTGGATCCAAATCTCATTGGTGACCCGAACAGGATGTGGGGTGACTACGAAATGCTAGAAGCTCCCATGTGATATTATGCTTAAAGCTTGGGCAGCTTTAGTCTGCAGTGGGAAATGCAAGGGGGAAATGAAAAGGAGGAAGAAAGTATTGGCTAATATATCACGTTCTTCTCTTCTGTAATAAAAGCGAAGGAGGGCGGGGGATGGGAAATTCCAGCTTCGGTGGATCCACTGGTCTGAGCTAGCTTCAGCAACAGGATGCCAAGT
>NW_020665258.1:37671-51870 GCF_002925995.2 Terrapene triunguis
CCCCTCAACATGCCCAACCATACCCTGGCACTGTGCCCTCCTTCTTTCTTGAAGTCACCAAAATATTTTTCTCTTTCACACTCGTCCCTTTTTTCCTTCCCATCTTCCCCCATCCTCTCCCCCAGCCATCTCTCTCCCTCCCCCATAAAATCCGCCCCCCCCCCCCCCCAAAAAACCCTTTTGCTCACCCACAAAGACCCAGAGCAGGAACACCCCAACCATCTCGCCTGGGGCCAGCTCCCTGCACCACCGCGACCCAACACCACCACTAACCTTCTCCGTCTCCTCGCCGGTCCACAAACCCTCCTCGACTCTCACATCCTCCCAGGCACGAGAAGACGCCTGGAGCCAGGGCAGGCTGGATGGAGCCAGGGCTTCCGCTGGGTGTCTCTTCTCCACCCCATGTTCTCCCGTCTCGTGCTCCTTTCACATGTGGAAATGAATTATACACCCGCCCCGGGCCGGACAGCGGCACTGACTGGGCTCCGGGGGAAGCGCCTGGGTTCAACAGGCAACAATGACCTGAAAGCACAAGGTCACTCACCCGATGAGGCTGCTTCTGCTTGCAGTATGATTGGGCAGTTATTGGTGGCAGAGGTGGGGAACAACTTGCCTGAGCCAACTTCAGCTGCAGCCACTAGGGGGCAGCAGGGTAGCACACCCCTCAGGGGGTCTGATATTCCACCGAGTAGATGGTGTGAAATTTAGAACTGGCGCCCTCTAAAGGGGAAAAACTCTGTATCCCATTCTCCGCCTCTCTGAGCAAGCCAGTTCCCCCGCTCCTTGGGGCTGGATCAGAACTGGTGACCCCTAGAGGGAGAGACCCCATGTCCCATTCCCCGGGCATCTCAGTCAGGATATTCCCAGTCTGTGCCCCTGCCACGGCTGCATCCCAGATGGGGCTGTCTGGCCTCGTCCCAGACGCGGTATTGGACGATGCAGCCCAGGCAGCGGCCACTAGGGGGCGAGATCCAGCGGTTGGAACCTGCTGTCACATCTGTTCTGCACGGAACATAGAACCCAATGAGCCCAGCCATTATGACCCCCCCCCCCACAATAGAACCAGCACCCCCAGTACACACACGCTGAGCCAGGCTGGGAGCACCCGGGTGGTCAGGATGTGGGGGTGTGGGACACAACTGCAGGGGGGCTCTAGAGGGGACTGGGTGCGGCAGAGTGGGGGTTATGGGGCCATGCTTCTTATTCTGGGGGGGCTTTACCCAGGCGGGGGCACGGAGGCGTGGGCTCTGCCCTATGTTGGGAAGGTGGCAGGTAAGGGGGTGACTATACAGGGATGTATTAGAGTGGCTAGACAGTACACTGGGGGGTACAGGTGTATTGGGGTGGGACTAGCCAGGGCAATCGGGATGTATTGGGGTGTACCGGAGTGCTATGAGGTCTACAGAGAATGTATTAAAATATAAAGGAGGATGGGATATGGGGCCTTTCCCCTGTAGAGGGCACTGGCTGGCTCAAGGGGGAGTGGAATGGGACACTGGGCCTTCCCCTCTGTGGGGCACCGTCTGTAATCCGGGCTCACAGTGGGTGGCTGGCTGGCTCAGGGAGGCAGGGAATGGGACATGCGGCCTTTCCCCTCTAGGGGGCGCTGTCTGTGATCTGACCCCATGGCAGGGGACTGGCTGGCTCAAGGGGGCAGGGAATGGGAGACGGGGTATTTCTCTAGGGGGCACTGGTTCTGATCCAGCCCCAGGGTGGGGCAACGGCTGGCTTGGGGGCGGGGAATGATACATGGGGCCTTTCCCTGCTAATCAGGTCTAATCTCATCTCATCAGCAGGGTAGAACTGTCCCCCTGTCCCCGGTGGTGCATGTAGGACCCTACTGCCCCCTAGTGGCTGCAGATAATCAATGGCACAAACCCTCCTCCTGGGGCCCCGCTATGAGTTACTCACCCCGAGTCTTTCCCCAGCTCCCAGCGCCCGCCCCCTGCTGCATCGCTTTGTCGCCCGGGGCTCGACGGCCGTCATCCCGCTCCGGCTGCCCCGGGGGAGCATCGCCCTGTGCAAAGTGAACGCCCGTGGCCCCCGCTGCGACTGGGTGGTGGTGCTGATCCAGGGCCGCCTGTACTACTTCCTGCGGGCCTTCAAGGGCCACCTCATCCTCCACGCATCGGGCCTGGTGGTGCAAGAGATGAAGGGAGACATGGAGGGGGAGTACTGGGTCCTCTCGGGGCAGAACAGGACCTGCCTGGCCCGCATCCTGTTGACGGCTGTGGGTGAGTCTCCCTCTAGGGTGCGCTGGTTATGGTTCAGGCTGGGGAGAGAGGGCTGGGGGGACTGGCTGGTTCAGGACATGAGCCACGGGGCCTTTCTCCTCTAGGGGGCGCCTGATCTGATCCGGCCCCAGATCAAGTCGTGACACGAAGAGGTGTGATATCGGTTGGTGGGTCTGAGTCCAGAGGCCGAGTACCCAGACAACAGCTATTCCCTGGCTGGCAGCCCCAGTAGTGAGGCCGAGGACAGGCAAACGAGCGGGGCACCGGGACATAGAGCCTTGGGCAATGGCTGTGGTTGCCTGGGTTGAAGGCCCTGCTCTGCCGCGTGGCCTGGTGAAAGTCCCCTCCATGGCCTCAGTTTCCCCTTCCATTCTTTGTCTGTTTAGACTTTGTAGCAGGGACTGTCTCTCGCTGTGTGTCTGTGCAGCGCCTGGCACAATGGGGCCCTGGTCTCAGCTGGGGCAGGGACTGTCTCTCCCTGTGTGTCTGTGCAGTATCTGGTGCAAAGGTGTCCTGATGTCAGACTTCTAGGTACTATAATAATTGTGGCTCAAAGAAACCAAACCACTCCTGTAAACTGGGGGATTTTTGGGAGGGGGCCAGGGGCAGAAGGAAATCTGCCCATCCACTGACCCTACTATGGGAAAACACAGACCTGAATGTCTGCTGTAATGGTTCTTCAGGGTGCTTGTAATAGCAGTACCCCAACTGGCCATCAGAGGGCGAGAAACACACACAGAGCTAGAACAAGGGGAGCTGACCTCTCCCTTAACCCGCTGCTCTTGAAATTCCAGGGCCGCTGTTTTTCTACCGGTTTCTCCTCGTCATCCCGGGCCTGCTGTTCATGGCTGTGCTGGTGCTGATCTGGGATTGGCTCATGAAGGTCCGTGCTCACCCATTCACCACTGAGGGGCAAAGACATGGGCCGGTGATCTCTGATTCGTAGCTGGACGTAACCCCAGCAAGACGTCCGCGTGAAACACACCAGCACAGCCTGAAAATCTAGAGCCACACCCACCACCCATCCAGCCAGAGGCCTCTCTTATGACACCAAATAGGCTCCCCATGTTCAGTCGCTTGTAAATATCTCACCTTGTCAATGTCTAGGATAGTTGATTTTTAAAATACTGAATCAGTAACCAATTGGTTTGTTTGTTTCTTGGTCCAATTTTTTTTAAATAAAGTCTTTGTTTTTAAATTTAAAAAAACCTGGAAAAAATAAAAAGGTTGTAAAAAGTTTGTACCAGTGGAACTCCATGCCACAAGATTAGCTCGACAGATAGATTTGGAGAAATTGAATGGCTGGATGGAACGGGATGTACCTGGATTAGAGGGAGGGGTGTGTGATCATGGATTGATGGCAGCATATGGGTTGGAGGGATGGATAGGGAGGTATATCAGAGGATTGATGGATGGATCCCAGACTGCTGCACTGGGCAGCACAATATGAGGAGAAGGTGACCAGCCCTCTGTGGAGAAAGAAGTGGTTCGGGACTATTTAGAAAAACTGGACGTGCACAAGTCCATGGGGCCGGATGCGCTGCATCCAAGGGTGCTAAAGGAGTTGGCAGATGAGATTGCAGAGCCATTAGCCATTATTTTTGAAAACTCATGGCGATCGGGGGAGGTCCCGGATGACTGGAAAAAGGCTAATGTAGTGCCCATCTTTAAAAAAGGGAAGAAGGAGGATCCGGGGAACTACAGGCCAGTCAGCCTCACCTCAGTCCCTGGAAAAATCATGGAGCAGGTCCTCAAGAAATCAATTATAAAACACTTAGAGGAGAGGAAAGTGATCAGGAACAGTCAGCATGGATTCACCAAGGGGAAGTCGTGCCTGACTAACCTAATTGCCTTCTATGATGAGATAACTGGCTCTGTGGATGAGGGGAAAGCAGTGGATGTGTTATTCCTTGACTTTAGCAAAGCTTTTGATACAGTCTCCCACAGTATTCTTGCTGCCAAGTTAAAGAAGTATGGGCTGGATGAATGGACTGTAAGGTGGATAGAAAGCTGGCTAGATCGTCGGGCTCAACGGGTAGTGATCAATGGCTCCATGTCTAGTTGGCAGCCGGTTTCAAGCGGAGTGCCCCAAGGGTCGGTCCTGGGGCCGGTTTTGTTTAATATCTTTATTAATGATCTGGAGGATGGTGTGGACTGCACTCTCAGCAAGTTTGCCGATGACACTAAACTAGGAGGCGTGGTAGATACACTAGAGGGTAGGGATCGGATACAGAGGGACCTAGACAAATTAGAGGATTGGGCCAAAAGAAACCTGATGAGGTTCAACAAGGACAAGTGCAGAGTCCTGCACCTAGGACGGAAGAATCCTATGCACTGCTACAGACTAGGGACCGAGTGGCTAGGTAGCAGTTCTGCAGAAAAGGACCTAGGGGTCACAGTGGACAAGAAGCTGGATATGAGTCAACAGTGTGCTCTTGTTGCCAAGAAGGCTAACGGCATTTTGGGCTGTATAAGTAGGGGCATTGCCAGCAGATCGAGGGACGTGATCGTTCCCCTTTATTCGACATTGGTGAGGCCTCATCTGGAGTACTGTGTCCAGTTTTGGGCCCCACACTACAAGAAGCATGTGGAAAAATTGGAAAGAGTCCAGTGGAGGGCAACAAAAATGATTAGGGGTCTGGAGCACATGACTTATGAGGAGAGGCTGAGGGAACTGGGATTGTTTAGTCTCCAGAAGAGAAGAATGAGGGGGATTTGATAGCAGCCTTCAACTACCTGAAGGGGGGTTCCAAAGAGGATGGAGCTCGGCTGTTCTCAATGGTGGCAGATGACAGAACAAGGAGCAATGGTCTCAAGTTGCAGTGGGGGAGGTCTAGGTTGGATATTAGGAAACACTATTTCACTAGGAGGGTGGTGAAGCACTGGAATGGGTTACCTAGGGAGGTGGTGGAGTCTCCTTCCTTGGAGGTTTTTAAGGCCTGGCTTGACAAAGCCCTAGCTGGGATGATTTAGTTGGGAATTGGTCCTGCTTTGAGCAGGGGGTTGGACTAGATGACCTCCTGAGGTCCCTTCCAACCCTGATATTCTATGATTCTATGATGGATGGATATGTATGGGGAGAAAGGTGTGGGGGGGATGGCTGGATACACATATGGGTGGAGAGAGGGGGAGGTATGTATGGGGATGGATGGATTGATATATGTGAGGTAGGGGTGGATGTATAGGGATGGGTGGGTAGATGGATGGATGGATGGATGGACAGGGGCGGTATATAGGCTGTTAGATCCATGGATGGATGGGGTGGATGGAGGGAGAGGTATGAATGAGGATGGATGGATATCTGTGGGGATGGATGTCTGTGGATTGGGAGGGAATGTATGCAGATGGACGGAGGAATGGGGGTGTGACAGGATCCCCGGGGTGCAGCCTGGGACTGTGGGACCACGGTTCCCCCTGAATTGTCTCCAGCCTGGGCTGTCTCTCACAATGCCTTGCTAGTGACCAGCAGCAAACCCCTCCAGGTGCTGTGATCACTCAGCACAACCACATGTGGAGACCTAACACCCAGCTAGATTGCATGAATGCTCCTAGAGCCACTCATGAATCACACAGAGAAAGGCACCAGCCAAATCCCCCCACCAAGCTCCCAGCCTTGTACCCCAGGAATATATCGTCTTGCACTGCTCAAGATGAGCAGTGCAAATGTATTAATTGGTTCACCACTTCATCAATGGAAAGTGGACATACATCAGCCTTTATAAAACCTGAGCAGATTTACCACACACTTCAGGTAAACTCACTGATAAAGATAAACAGTAAAACAAATGTATTGACTACAAAAGATAGATTTTAAGTGATATTAAGTGATAGGCCAAAAGTCAGAGTTAGTTACCAAAAGAAAAGAAGATATAAGCATGCAGTCTGAACCAGTGGTTCTCAAACTTTTTTTTTTCTTGCGGACCACTTGAAAATTGCTGAGGGTCTCGGCGGACCACTTAGTGATCTTTCCAAACGTTGTTTGTACCGTTAGCTAACTAGAGTAAAGCGCTTTGGATAAAAGCGCTATTTAAAAAAACCTTAATAATAAACATTTGCTGTTCTACACATAAAAGCACCCAACTCATATTTTAATATCAGTAGTCTCACCTTTCTAATGCGATGGATGTGCCCTCTCTCTTCCGCTGCGGCAGTCCCTGAGCTGAGGCTGGGAAGGAGGGGGGATCTGTCCCCGGCAGCCGCAGCCCTGGAGCTGGGGAAAGTTGCCTCTTTCTCTGGCCACCGGAGCCCTACACATCCCAAATTCCCCCCACTCCCTCTTCTCACCCCACTGCCCCCTCCCACCTCCCCCTATTCCCCCAAAGCCACCACCTCACCTTACATGTGTGTCTTCTCCAGGGTCCAGGCACCTAATTAGTGGAGCCATGCCTGTACGACTCCACTAATTAGGTGGGTGGCCCTTCATTCTCTCATGTGCGGCCACCCAGGCACGTACCTTAGAGAGAACTATCCGCAGACCACCTGAATGGAGCTCGCGGATCACTGGTGGTCCGTGGACCACAGTTTGAGAACCTCTGGTCTAAACTCTCAACCCCATTAGACTGGGCAACATCTAGATTAAGCCATTTTTCCTCACCGTGCTGGATATTGCAGTCCCTAGGAGCAAAATATCGTGCCAAATTGTGTCCCGACCGAAGATCGGGGACAAACACCTAAATATCAGGATGGTCCCGATTTTATCGAGACGTCTGGTCACCCTACTAGTATACAAGATTTCACCCTTGAAATCTGGGCCAGTCCCCTCAGTTGGAGTCTTCAGAGTGTCCTGGTTGCTTGCAGCGTAGGTGGGGGCAGGAGCAAAGGCCAAGCCTGGGACCCCTGTGTTCGGTTTTATACCCTCAGTCCACGTGCTTGGGGAGCACAAATCCAGGCATGTCTGGCTGCATTGCTGACTCTCTCCAAGCAAGGTTGAGCAATTCCTCTGGTGTGGCCTCAGGCAGGTGAGTCATTGCATTGTAGCTCCCTTGCTGGACAATGGCTGTTGATGGTTGTTTCACACCCCGCCCGGGTGTTGGTTACTTTCCTTGCTGTTGCCTCTGGGGAACTAATATCTGGCTGATTCCCCAACTTACAGCCTGCTTTAGTGATCACCATACAACACAATTCCCATAACTTCATATGCATGAATGATACACATCTATGGCTAGAGAAAAGACTTTCAGCAGATCATAACCTTTCCCCTGATACCTTACAAGGCCTGCTTTATATGCGAGATCACGATTATATAGAAATGAGGAATATGGAGGCTACAAGACGCTCCCCTGAGGTACAGTATGTCACGGGGAGGGGGGTGTTTGGGGGCTGCTAAGTAAGTTTAACAAGTAAAAGAAACATCTCTAGACAGAAGCCAGAATTTTAAAAAATCTTTTCCTTAGATGGAGTTTACCACCAGCTTTGGGATGCATTCTCAAGCAACCCGACTCCGAGAAGACCCGGTCCCGATGCGCTGGGGGCCGCTACTGGCCTCACACCATCCACAGGCACCTCTTAACGGTTTCACACCCTCTTGAACTCTCCTTAGAACTTTCCTTAGTTTTCGCCTCACGCTTGGATTTTGCCCATTTTGCTGGAGAGGAAAGAAGAGCTGGTGGGACCTGGCCCGTGGGAGGGAAGGTCACAGAGCGAGATTCTCCAATTCTCTCTCCGACAACATTGCAACGATGCGGCTGGCCTGGCAGCACGGCACCCCTGACTTCTGAGGGGTAGCTCACCTTTTGTTTGTCTGCTTCTGAGACTACAGCCTGTGGGCCGTTTTAAGCCAGCCCGCGAGCTCCCACTAGGGAGCAGGATCTGGGGCTTGCACTGCTCTGGTGCTCCAGCTGGGGAGTAGGATCATGGGCCGCCCACGCGGCTCTTGGAAGCTGCGGCATGGCCCCGCTCTGCCTCCTACGCACTCCAGTGGCCCCCTCCAGCGCTCCAATGCGAGCTGCACGGGCGGTGCCTGTGGATGGGGCAGCGTGCAGAGCCACCTGGCCGTGCCTCCATGTAGGAGCTGGAGAAGGGACATGCCACTGCTTCCAGGAGCCGCTTGAGGTAAGCGTCGCTGGGAGCCAGCACCCCTGAGCCCCTCCCCACGCCCCAACCCCCTGCCCCAGCCCTGATCCCCCTCAATCCCAGCCCGGAGCACCCTCCTGCACCCCAAACCTCTCATCCCCAGCCCCACCCCAGAGCCTGCACCCCCAGCTGGAGCCTGCACCCCTTCCTGCACCTCTACGCCAACCCTGATCCCCTTCCCTCCCTCCCAACCTGTCAGTCCCAGCCCAGAGCACCCTCCTACACCCCAAACTCCTCATCCCCAGCCCCACCCCAGAGCCTTCACTCCCCCGTACCCCACCCCAGCCCAGAGCCCCTTCCTGCACCCTGAACTTCTCCTTTCTGGCCCCATCCCAGAGCCCACACCCCCCTCCCGCACCCCAATCCTAATTTTGTGAGCATTCATGGCCTGCCATACAATTTCTATTCCCAGACGTGGCCCTCGGGCCAAAAAGTTTGCCCATCCCCATATTATACCAACATAACAGCTTCTCTTTATTAAGCTAAAGAGATTTAGCTCCTGAGTCTCTCACTACACGGCAGGTTTTCCAGATCTCATCTCATTATTGTAGCTTTCTGAACCCTTTCCAGTGTGTCAACATCCTTGTTCAGGTGTGGAGCCTAGAAATGGTCTCACCTGTGCCACGTGCAGAGCTGCTCCCATGTCCCTGCTCCTACTCAATAGCCCCCTGCTTCTCCGTCCAAGGGTCACGTTTCCCCTCCTTGCTGCACCATTGCACGGGCTATCTCTGGAGTAATATAGGGAAGAATCAGACCCCCTTGTATCTGATTCTTCTTGAATCTAAGGCCCCTTTTCATCTCTCCAGCAGCGTGAAGGGGTCGCAGAGAACTGGAGCTAGTTGAAATTTTTCCATTGAGAATATTGTATTTCAAAAAAAAGCATTAATAATAGTCCTCAACAAAGTGGGTTTTTCCTACACTTTTCCATTGTTTTCTACAAAATCCCCCATTTTTTCCCAGTTCCCCCCCCCTTTTCTGTAGTAATAAAAAGGGGGCGGGGGAATTGAGCTGGAGGGGTTGTAATGGGGGGAAAGACCACCAATTTTCTATGAAAAAAATATCAAAGAACCTGGTAACAAATTGGAAAGGTCAATATTTTTTGTAAACTGGTTTTTCTGCTTTCCAACCAGCTTCAACTTGAACACTTTGTCTCTTACAAACATTCCCACCCTCCTTTTTGTATTTATGTTTTGTCTTGCAGTAACCCCAGTCATGGACCATGGCCACCAGTCATGGCTCTGTCCAAACAGAACGAATGCAATGAGGCACCCAGAAGCTTAACGAGAAAGGTGTGTCTCTATTTCCGGGGTCCAGGGACTGGCACCTGGAGGCTAAATTAACTCATTCTGCGGAAGTCACTCCTTCTAGTGAAATAAGACATTCTCAGTGGCAGGGCCGTCCTTAGGCATACGTCACCATGAAATCTGGGGCACCAAATTGCCCCAAATTTCATGGTGCCCTAGGCAGCTGCATGCTGCATATGCGGCAGCACCTGCCCCGGTGACTAGCCCTATGTCCCTGCCCCCCCCGGGGCTGCAGCCCCTGCAAGGGGCAGGGCCATCCCTAGCGGGCTGTGGTGCCCCGGACAACTCCCTCCTCCCCACCTCTTACCCTTCCCCCTGCTCTGCCCCCAGCCCGCCCCCATTCCGCCTTTTCCCCCAGCAACCCCGCACTCACCGGCAGTGGCGGGAAGCGGAGCCACCCGGCCCCAGCCCGCTCCACTCCGCCAGCTCCCAGCTGCGGCGCTTCGCTTCCCGCCGCCGGTGAGTGTGGGGAGGTTGGGGAAGGGTTGTGGGGGGGGTCCCGTCCCTCAAGCTCCCACCCCTAAGCCCCCTCCCCCGAGCGACACGACTGGGCCGGGGCGAGGGAAGCGGAGCAGGCTGGTCCCGGCCCCCCGCTAATCCCCCGGGCCACTCTGGGCCTGTGGGGCCCCCAAAAGTGCCCCCCACAGCTCCTGCCTCCCAGACCCTGGGGGGAGGGAGGCCTGGGACCCCACACGGGGCTGCGTAGGGCACCCAAGAGGGCCCTGCTCAGTTGACTCAGGGTGATATGTATCTCTGCTCATTGGGAACTGGCTAAAGGTGAGTGAATGAAGGCAGTGATCCAAGGCGTGGAATATTTTCTGCTGCTGTTGGCAGAAATCCATTCACCCCTAGCTGCGCTGACTCAGGGTAGCAGGCAGCTCTGTTACCCCACGTCTGTTAACCAGATGAACCAATATGAGCGGTTTCAAAGAGTGAATTTCCTGGGGACTATTGGATAGCGTGTGATTGGTGTTAGGTCGTCAGGGGCATGGCTGAAGGTCATCTTGGCCAGTACACAACTGAGCAATGAGACTTCACCCCAAACACCTCCCCAAGGACGGTGGACAGGTCCAAAACAGAATCTTTTATCAGGGTCAGGGCCAGGCCTTGAATCAAAATCTTCAGCTCCCAGCCTAACGTCTTAAATATGCGTCTGTTCCCCCTCTCTTGACCTTACAGCATCGGGCTGGTACTCCAGAGATCTGGGTTCAGTTCCCAGCTCCGCCACCGATGCCCTGTGTGATCTTGGGTAAGTCATTGCATTTCTGTGGGTCTCAGTTTCCCTAGCTGTAAAATACAGGATAATATGAGGATTCCTTTGCACTCACTGCATTTTATGAACTTTTACTCACTTTCTTACAGCTGGGCTCACAATTAGGATACATGTGTAGGCCCAGTTATCCCAACAACCCCACTCTCTACCCAGAACAGGTTCCAGGAGACTTAACTCCAAGCCCCCACTACTGTGATCCATTAGATCTCCCTCTTCTCCCAGAACTGGGTCTAGAACCCAGAGATCTAGTGCTCCATCCCTCGCTCTACCGTACTTGATCCATCCATCCTCCCATTCCAGGAGCTAGGGATAGAGCCCAGGAGTCCTTACTTGGTGCCCCCTCTGCTCTACCCACTAAGTCCCACTCCCCTCCCAGAGCCCAGGATGTAACCTAGGTGCCCTGACTCCGCTGGCGCTAACCTAGTAGACATCACTGCCCTCCTAGGCCCAGGGCTAGGTTACAAACGTAACTGTCCTGCTCTGCTCAACCTGGGGGAGACCTCAGCTGGAGTATGGTGTTGGGGGACAACTAAAGCCCAAAGGCCCTCAGAATTTGTAACAGCAAAAGAAAACCACTGACAAGATTTGGCAATAAACAAATGCAGGTTTTGGACTCAGAAACAAAAAGTCCCTGACAAAGCTGCGTTTGCAGACGATAAAGAAATGTTGCTATTAAAAAATGACACTGTGCGCTCCAAACCCCCCTTCTACTAGATGAAAGGGTCGAACAGGGAAACGTACGTATCCTGTAAGAACAATGAAGGTTTGCTGAATTCTCAGGAAGGAAGAGAGCTGATGGTTACATTTCTGATAAGGTGTAATAATGAGTAGAGATAAGGAAACACCAGAGCGTTTTTGCCAATTCTTCTTTGATATCAAATTGCTGACTTAGGATGCTCTTAGTGCTGTTGTGATGAGCAATGTGTCGTGCTGGAAGATGGAAGTAACTGTAGTAAGAGGAGGCCCTGAGATATAAACCCTTATCAGAGGCCCAATATGAGGCCTGAGGCCTGAACTAAAGTAATGGTCAAGACTTTGCTAACATAAAGCAAAGTTAAGCTGTGAGCCAGAGGCAGGCCCTGCTCACAGAAGCTGGCAAGGAAAGCGCTGATGCTGCAAAAAGATACATACCTAAAAGGTACTGAACACCAGATATCAGAACATTCGCATACTTGCACATTGCACACACACACAACAAGGAACAGGCTGACCCATCCCAATGACAGGGGCAAAAGGGGAATATGATGGACAGAGTTGTTTTGTTCAAACCAACATGTACAAGGTGAAAGGCGGCACCTTACTATGTAAAGGGGTTGTACCTTGCTACGTAGAGGGGTTGCACCTCAATACGTCAGGAGTGATGTGTAACTTGTTTGTAGCTGTGTATAAGAATGCATCCCTGAGTGGATATCTTTGTCCAGCCGAGGGGGCAGTGCAAAGTCCCGCCACTGAGCCAGGTCCATTGCCAAGAGGCACTTTCTCGTAGTATGCCCGGTAGACTAAGTAATCTACAGGGAACTGCCATTGTGTCCAAGGTCGCAATAAACCTAGTCGACGTGACTTTGCATCTTACTAGAGTCTGTGGTCATTGGGGGTTCTCTTCGGGTCTGCTGGGTTAGCTATCTGCGCAGAGCTGGGGCAGCACACAGAGGGAACACACGCACGCAGCCGAGTGATATCAACATAGGAGAAAGCAGAGCACCACACCGGTAGCATCTGACAACAGTAACAGGTACACAAACATAATAATAAATAAAAACCCCTTTTCTGGGAAGGCTGAGAAACAGGGTGCCCGGGATAACTCGGCACAGAAAACAGTAGATGTTAGATAACTGAAACTTGGTAGATGTATTCCATGTGCTATGTGAAAAGCAGTGCGTCCTGTGCTAAATGCTAATCGGAGAAAAGCTGAACAATGGGGAATGTGAAACGGCACAAGAATCCAAGGGAACATGGGCCCAAAACTGGCGAAGCGCCAGACCGGAAGCTGAAGGATGGGACCGAAGGATCAGACCAGGAGATCCTGCGAGGCCATGACTGTCATGGAAGGTGGAAAGGTTTCTCCGTGTCCCGGAATGTGGTAACAGGCCTATTTACCTATTTCATCTTGTCTGTCATTATTCATCTGGCATCAATGCATGTCCAGACACAACAATAATTCTACCTGAGAGACCAGGTGTGGGAGGTCATCTTCTGTTGCTGTCCAGTAAAATATATGGCCTCCCCCACCTCATCTGTCTAATAGCCTGGGCAAAATTTGATGCAGCCTAAAGCGGGTAGACGTGTGACTCCGTCCCCTGCCTCACACGCCCAACAGTGTCCAGTTCTGGACGTCACCCTCTAGGAAAGAGGTGGCCAAGTCGGAGAGAGTCCAGAGGGGACCAATGAAAATGATCAAAGGTGGAGAAAACCTGACTTAGGGGGAAAGGTTAAAGGGTGACGTCTCGAGGGCCCTTCTAGCCCGACATGTCTATGATTCTATGAAGAATGATTCGAGATCTGGAAGATGGAGGCGCTCAGTCGGTTTGGTTGACCCAAGAGAAGGTTAAGAGGTGGCTTGATCATGGTCTACAGCTCCCTACAGCGGGAGAAGATCTCTGGTCCTACAGCGGGAGAGCATCTCTGCTAGCTGAGGGCTCCTTCATCTAGTGGACAAAGGCACAATGAGTTCCCAGCGGCTGGAAAGAGAAGCGAGCGGTGGCCACTGGGAGCCCCCCAGGAACCTTCTACTGCTGCAGTGTGAGGGGGACCCCTCTGTTCACTGACACGGGCAGAGCCCTGTGCGTCGGCAGCCGCAAGGCAAAGGGTTCAAAGCCTCCCTCCGCCACGTCCCGAGTGGCGCCCCCTAGTGGCACTGCCAAAGGCCACCTTGCCATGGGACGTGCCGTTGAGGCGAAGGGTAGAGCCCTGTGCTGGGGCAAACAAAGTTCAAACTCTGGCTCCCCAGGTGCTCTAATGAGTCAGCGCCAGTGTTATCTCTGGCTGGGAGAGACGCCAGCAGTCGTCCAGCGCTCGGGTTCGGGAGATGGGGTGGGGTTTTCCATGCAAGTGGGACTGGTTGCCTAACAAGAGGCTGGACTTGAATGAGAGCCAGAAGCAAGGCGACATTAACTGACTGCCCCGGTGCAGGGCCCGACAGAGAGAGACGAGAACGAGGCTGCGGGCTGTCATCCTGTGGAGGTAGGTTCTCGCCTGCCTCTCAGGTTGGGGGCTGGAGAGACTCTTAGAGCAAGAAGATGCAATAATTAGGGGGTTAGAGCAGGGAAGGTTGGGAGCCAGGACTCCTGGGTTCTATCCCCAGCTCTGGGAGGGGAGT
>NW_020665258.1:51880-53412 GCF_002925995.2 Terrapene triunguis
AGCCAGGACTCCTGGGTTCTATCCCCAGCTCTGGGAGGGGAGTGGGGTCTAGGGGATTAAAGCAGCGGGGCTGGGAGCCAGGACTCCCTAGCTCCTATTCCTAGCTCAGGGACAGGGGCGGGACCTGGGGGGTCGGAGCACAGGACTTGGGGGAGGCTGCAGAGGTGGGTCCTAATCTCAGCTCAGCCCTTGCCCTCACTGCCCTCTCATGGCGCCCACCAGTCCAATGCAGCGCACGGCGCTTTTGAGGCTTTTTCAATCCATGTTTTTAAAGAGCGTGGAGATTTTCAGAAGAGTGGAGAAAAAGCTCGAGAAAGGGCGACTGATCTCCTCACTTCCTGTGCACAGCTCCGAATACTTGACTTAGTGACCATAGAGTTGTAGAACTGTAGGACTAGAGAGATCGTCTAGCCCAGGTCCCCTGCACTGGGGCAGGACTAAGTATTATCTAGACCATCCGTGACAGGTGTTTGACCTGCTCTTTAAAATCCCCAGTGATGGAGATTCCACAGCCTCCCTAGGCAATTTATTCCAGTGCTTCACCACCCTGACAGTTAGGAAGTTTTGCCTAATGTCCAACCTGAACCTCCCTTGCTGCAATTTAAGTCCATTGCTTCTTGTCCTGGCCTCAGAGGTTAAGGAGAACAATTTATCACCTTCCTCTTTACAACAACTTTTTACATACTCGAAGACTGTTATCATGTCCCCCCTCGGTCTTCTCGTCTCCAGACTAAACAAACCCAGTGTTTTCAATTTTCCCTCATAGCTCATGTTTTCTAGACCTTTCATCATTTTTATTGCTCTTCTCTGGACTTTCTCCAGTTTGTCCACATCTTTCCCAAAGTGCGGCGCTCAGAACTGGACACAATACTCCAGCTGAGGCCTAATCAGCGCAGAGTAGAGCGGAAGAATTACTTCTCGGGTCTTCCTTATTACACTCCTGCTAATACATCCCAAAACGATGATCTCTTTTTTTTGCAACAGTATGACACTGTTGACTCATATTTAGCTTGTGGTCCACTGTGACCCCAGATCCCTTTCCGCAGTACTCCTTCCTAGGCAGTCATTTCCCATTTTCCCAAGTGGAGTACTTTGCATTTGTCCTCACTGAATTTCAGACCATTTCTCCAGATCATTTTGAATTTTAATCCTATCCTCCAAAGCACTTGCAACCCCTCCCTGCTTGGTATTGTCCACATACTTTACAAGTGTGATCTCTGTGCCATTATCCAGATCATTGATGAAGATATTGAACAGAACCAGACCCAGAACAGATTCCTGGGGGCCTCCACTCAATATGCCCTTTCATCTTGACTGTGAACCACTGATTATCTAATCTATCTACACATCCCCAAACACCCACTCTACCTATCTACCTAGCCCCAAACACCCCCTCTATCTAGCTAATCTATCCTACAGTTGAGCGGGTCTGGCTATCTCCAGCAGAGGGCACTGCTGCACAAGCAGATATTCCCCAACAAAGCTAAGACATGGGCCCCTGGCTGAGGTCTCTGGGGCTGGTGGGACCCTAA
>NW_020665258.1:53422-57184 GCF_002925995.2 Terrapene triunguis
AACTGCTCACTGATGGCAAAGGGGGCTCTGGCGGTGCCCCTCACTCCTGACCTGTAGCCCTCTGCTGCTATCCCAGCCCTGGGCTCCCTCACCCCAGCTCTGTCAGTGCCCGTCTATCCTCACCTGCAGCCCCCTGCTAGCCTGGGCCTGGGCTCCCCCTTTCCTGCCACCAGCTCTGATGATGCCCTTTAATTCTTAATTCACCCCTCCTTTATCCACCTCTGCCTCTCGCTTGAAGCTCAGCAACACAGACACACACACATACACACACACACACACAGCAGGTGTGATTCCCTCCAGCAGGGGCCACCACAACACACTCCCCCTCATCAGTAGCAGCCTTCATTGGCCAACTGCTTCCCCCACCGCGGCTTTGCCATGTCTCCCTTGTGTTTCAGGATGTGCAAAGCACAGAGGCGGGGAAGGACCTGTTGAAGAAACTGGATACAGACAAGAATCAGCTCATCTCCTTCGAGGAATACTGGGAGCTGGTCGCCTTAATCTGCTACACCATCCAGCGTTACAATTACAGCAAATAGTGACCGTTGAGCGGAGGCCATTGGGGAAACCGAGGCAGGCTCCTAAGTGGGCGACTCCCCCAAATCCTTCACCTCCAGAAGTTAAAACAAACCTGTTCCCCTCCCCCACTTCCCTCCCCCCGCAGCCTCTAAACCCAGTTGCCCTAAAACTCACCAGCTCTCTTGGAGACTGGAATCTGTCTGCCTGCCCCCTCCTCCCGCTGCCGGGATCCCCACCCCACCCTGTGCTTCCCACATCTCCCACCTCTCCCACTGCGGGGATCCCCATTCCGGCCTGTTCTCCCAACATCTCTCACCTCTCCCACTGCCGGGATCCCCACCCCGCCCTGCGCTCCCATCTCCCACCTCTCCCACTGCTGGGATCCCCATTCCGGCCTGCACTCCCCACATCTCCCACCTCTCCCGCTGCCAGGATCCCCACCCCGCCCTGCGCTCCCCACATCTCCCACCTCTCCCACTGCTGGGATCCCCATTCCGGCCTGCGCTCCCCACATCTCCCACCTCTCCCGCCGCTGTGATCTCGCCTGGCCTGGCCTCCCCACGCCATCTGCCTGACCCACTGTAACTTGGTAATGTTGCTTGAATAAAGAAACCAATTTGTCTCTTTTCATACTGCAGTCAGAAGACTTTTGACACACGAGGCTCGGTATTGTCCTGAGTTGGCAGAAGACTGTGGGAGTGCTGGAGGGAATCAGACGTGCGTGTGTGTGTGTGTGTGTGTTTTGCTGAGCTACACTCTAGCCCGGGGTGGGCAAACTGTTTGGCCCGAGGGCCACACCTGGGAATAGAAATTGTATGGCGGGCAATGAATGCTCACAAAATTGGGGCTGGGGGTGCGGGAGGGGGTGAGGGCTCTGACAGGGGGTGCGGGCTGTGGGGTGGGACCAGAAATGAGTAGTTCAGGGTTCGGGAGGGGGCTCTGGGCTGGAGTGGGGGAGTGGGGCGGGGGGGGGGGGGGTGGGGCTGGGGGGGCCGGCGGGTGGTCGGGGCTGGGACCGAAGGGTTCGTAGGGAGGGAAGGGGATCAGGCTGGGGCAGGGGGTTGTGGTGTGGGGAGACGCTCTGGGGTGCAGGCTCCCAGCGGCACTTACCTCAAGAGGCTCCCGGAAGCAGCGGCATGTCCCTTCTCCGGCTCTTACACTCAGGCACCGGCCATGCAGGTCCCATTGGCGTGCTGGAGGGGGCTATTGGAGTGGATAGTAGCAGGAGTGGGGCCATCCTGTGGCTTCTAGGAGTTGTGTGGTGCAGCCCCGACCCTGCACCTCGGGCTGTAGTTTGCCCACCCCGGTTTATGGGTTTTTTCCAGCTCAATTGACACAGATATTACCTAGCATTGGTCCCTGGGGGACCCCACTAGAAACACCCCCATTAGACAACAATTCCCAGCAAAAATTACTTTGGGGGATCTATCAGCAAGCCAGTTTTTAAGCCATTGGATGTGGGCTGCATTGGTTTTCGCCTAGGGCTAATTCTTGACTTGGGATGTCGTGCAGGGCTAAGTCAAATGCCATCCATATGTGATGCCAACTTTCCTTTGAGTGTACTATGTCAACACAGTAACCTTTATTTACCTAACCGGGGTGCTCATAAAAAAACGCTACTGAGTTTCTCTGACATGACCTATTTGCCAAGAAACCAGGTTGAAGGGTAACTAACAGAAGGCTCGAGTATCTCTTTGTTCATTTCGCCTTAGGCCATGTGGGTATGTCTTGCTACGTGTTGCAACACATGACAGATTCCAGGCCAAATTCCCTGCTGGTGGTGAACAAGCCTTGATTCAACGGAGTTCAAGCCACTTACACGAGGGCTTCACTTGGCCTTGACTTCCTAGGAAGAGACGTTCCCGCCTCTGTATCTCAGTCAGTCTGCGACGTCAAGAGCGCACAGCGGCAGCCCTCCCTGGGCTAGATCCACAGCTAGTGTCATTCGGACGTCGCTCCGTTGGGGCCCATGGAGCCAGAGCCCCGAGTGGTGCAAGTCAGCGCTGGATGCAACTGAGCTCCGCCCGGTCGCACCAAGGGGCCATCTGGCACCTTTAACTTCCAGCCCAGAACATCTTCAGCGTTCATTGCCAAGAGACGGCGGGAGACCCATTTCCCCCGGGAACCTCACAACTCACTCAAAGTGGCACGTCAGCAGTCTGCAACGGCTCATCCGTGAGGGTACAGTTTCCTCATGGATATTTTTAGTAAAAGTCGGGGACAGGTCACGGGCCATAAACAAAAATTCAGGGAAGCCGTGACCTGTCCCCGACTTTTACTAAAAACATCCCTGACAAAATGGGGAGGGAGGAGGGTCCAGCACCCTGCCCCATTGCATGCAACAGCTGGGAGCTGCGGCCCCCCCTGCCCAGTGGCTGGGAGCTGGGGAGTCCCCCCACCTCCCATGGTGACTAGGAGCTGGAGGGGTGGCTTGCCGCTCGCAGCAGCTGACCAGCTGCCATGGTCCCCCTGCTGCCCACGGGGCTGGGAGCTGGGAGGGGGGGGTCCCCCACCTTCTTCAGGGGCTGAGCAGCTTGGGGGGGGGCATGTCACAGATTCATAGCTTTACTCATCTGACAGATGCTCAGCTGGTCCAAGGCCAGAGAGATCAATTTCTCCCCCAGGGAAGGTGAGAAGATGCATAATCCTATATGGGACTTGAACCTATATAATCAGGAATCCAGAGTCTGACGTGTACATCCAGACTGACCCTTCCAGAGTCCATGGAATCAGGGCTGGAGTCTGATCTCAGTGACCCCCAGTGTAAACCCAGAGTGACTCCACTTCAGCCAGCAGTGTGTACTTTCGAAGTATGCTAGCGTAAAGTGAAGTAAGTCCAGCAGCTTCACTAGATTTACACTTTGTAAACCCAGAGTAAGAGAGGTTGACTCAGTTCAATTACTCCAGGTTCCCACCGGTGTAACGGAGTAATAAACTGATGGATTTAGTTCAATGGATTTATTGGGATGTAATTGAGGAATAACTGCAGAAAGGCCAATAGGATTACTCCAGGTTTACACTGGGGTGGAATTGAGGAGCCAGTCAAGGAACCACATCGGATTTATGTTGGTGTGACTGCAAAGTAACTCTGCTGACTGCCCCAGTGTTCTACTGGTGCAAATCCAGAGTAACTCCAATTAGCCCAGAAAGTCTGAAACTCTTAACTTGGATGCTCCAACCGCTGTGGAGCACCAGCGGGACGAATGAACCAGCAATTCTCAAAGGAAACCAAATTAATTGCCA
>NW_020665258.1:57194-57376 GCF_002925995.2 Terrapene triunguis
CCCGCACTCCAGCATGCGGGGGTCCCGGAACAGGGACAGGCAGATGGCGCAGAGCAGGTCCTCGGCCAGGCTGGACACGTCCAGGGCAGACGCCATCGCAGCCCCGAAATGTCCCCCGGCCGGCCGGAGTCACAGGCACTGGGGCTTTTGCTTTCGGTTCCCGCACACCCGTCCACACACAC
>NW_020665258.1:57386-68871 GCF_002925995.2 Terrapene triunguis
TCCCAGCCCCCTGCTCTAACCACTAGACCCCACTCCCTTCCCAGAGTTGGGGAAAGAACCCAGGAGTCCTGGCTCACCTGCTCTACCCCCATCCAACCTCTCTCTAAACCAATGTGTACGGGGGGGAAAGGGATCAAAACTTCCACTCCCCAGCAGCTTTCTACACCCCTTGCAATTAATCCCCCCTCCCCCTAATCCAGGGGTTCTCAAACTGGGGGTAGGGACCCCTCAAGGGGTCATGAGCTTATTACATGGGGGGTCACGAGCTGTCAGCCTCCACCCCAAACCCCCCTTTGCCTCCAGCATTTATAATGGTGTTAAATATATTAAAAAGTGTTTTTAATTTATAAGGGGGGGGGTCGCACACGGAGACTTGCTGTGTGAAAGGGGTCACCGGTACAAAAGTTGGAGAACCACTGGTCTAATCCAGGGGTCTCAAACTCAAATGACCATGAGGGCCACATGAGGACTAGTACATTGGCCGAGGGCCACATTACTGACACCTCCCCCCGCCACCCTTGTCCCCGCCACCCTTGGCCCCACCCCCATTCCACCCCTTCCATGAGGCCTTGCCCCCATTCCAACCCCTTCCCTGAAATCCCCACCCCAACTCTGCCCCCTTCCTGCCCCCAGGGAGGACAGGAGGGGTGTGGGGCTCAGGGCAGGGAGTTGGGGTGTGGGGTACAGCAGTGGGTTGGGCTTCAGGAGGGGCTCGGGGGGCGGGCTCCGGCCCGACACGCACCAGGGGCAGGGCAGGCCACCTGCCTGCCTGTCCCCGCACCGCCCCAGGAAGTGGCCGGAACCTGGGGAAGGAGGGGCACAGGGGTCTGTATATTGCTGTTGCTTCAGGCACCCCCACCCCCAGCAGCTCCCATTGGCCGGGAACGGGGAACTGCGGCCAATGGGAGCTGCTGGGGGCGCTGCCTGAAGCAAGAGCAACACACAGAGCCCTGTGCCCCCCCCATTCCCCATGTTCCGGCCGCTTCCCGGAGCGGCGCGGGGGCAGGGCAGGCAGGGAGCCTGCCCTTCCCCCGCTGCACGTCAGGCTGGAGCCGCTCTAGGTAAACGCTGGGGGGGGGGGGCCGCGAGGAGCTCGCGGGCCACAGAAAACAACCCCCTGGGCCAAGTGTTTGAGACCCCGGTCTAATCCCTCCTGGAGCAGAGCCTGCAATTAGGGCTTTCCACCAGCAGGGTGCAGTGGTGCTCTCAGGTGCTACGTAACCCCCACCCCTCGCACAATCTGTCTCCTACTGCTCCGTTTACAGGGTCCCTCCTAACCTGCTGGGACTTGCTTTCGTGTGTTTGTTTCCCCACTCCCCTCTTTCCAGTCTCTCTTCTCCACCCCACCCCCGTCTCCCCAGTTCCTGGCCTGCTCCCCAGCTCTGACCCAGGTCTTCCCACCCTGCAGCAACCCTCCCCACCCCTAGCCCTCGTGCCCCCGTTGGGAGCCTGGTCCCAGTTTGTAGCCAGGTCCTACCAACTTTCAGCCATTTTCTTTTTTTCTTCCATCGTCTGCCTCCATCCCGCCGTCCTCAGTTTTGTGACTGGGTCCCCTCCCAGCCTGCTGCCACTTACCTGTATTCGCTCGCTCTCTCTTTCCAGCCCTTTCCCCCGTGGTTTGCAGCCGGGCCTGCCAATCTGCAGCAACCTTCCCGTTTTTTTCTCTCATTCGTTTGTTCCTTGACTCTTCCATTTCTTGTTCCCGTTGCTTGGATTCTTTCTTTGCTTCCTCTTTTCCCAGGTTCTCCAACCCACCAGTTTTCATTCTCTCTCTCTTCTTTCATTCCTTTGTTCCTTTTCTTGCCTCCTGTCAGGGCCGGCCTTAGGGAAAATGCCACCCTCGGTGAACTTGTTTTTGGCACCCCTAGCCCGCGTGTGCGGTGCCCCCCCCCATTGCCCTGGCCCCTGTGGGTGTCCCCCATTGCCCCTGGCTCCCCACCTTCCCTTTGCCCCCTAACCCCTACACCCCTAATCCCCGCACTTCCCCCTTCACCCTGGCACCGTGTCCCTAGCGCCCCTAACCCCTGTATTGTGCCCCCTGCATCTCTAACCCCTGCACCCCATCCTGTGCCCCTAATCTCTGCACTCCCCCCCCTTTACCCCAACCCCTGCCCCCCCCGCACCCACATGGGGAAACTGACCTGGATGCACTGCTGCTCGCTCCCCAGAACGCTGCTCCGCCACGCCCCCCCAGGGGGCTGTGAGGGGGGAGCGAGGAGCGACGTCAGGGCACCCAGCACCCAGGTCACTTTCCCCACCTGGGCTGCATAAGGGGAGGGCAGGAGAGCAGCAGGGAGCAATTTCTGACACTACACAGGGAGCACAAACACCTCTGCGCTGCAACATGGTGCCCCCCCTGACCACAGCGCCCTGGGCAGTCACCTGGGTGGCCCACCACCCCCGAGGCCAGCCCTGCCTTCTTTTCCCTTCCTTCCATCCCGCTTTCCTCCATTTTGTAGCCTGTAGTACCCAAGGTCCCCTCCCAACCCACACTGGCTTTCATTCTCATTTTGTTGCTCCTTTCTTCACTACTTTATTCTTTCTTTTCTAAATAGCCACATCTCTTCTTCCCCAGTTTGGATCCAGGTCCCCTCCCAACCTGAAGCAACATTCAGTCTTTCATTCCTACCCACGCCAGAGAATCTCACCCAGCAATTCCGGCATCAAGCCCATATCTGGTGGTTGAGCTAGAATGTATTTTTGATAAGACCAATCTTTTCTTGATTTACAGACTCCAGGTGATTAGGAATCCACCAGGTTCCTAAGTAAGTTGTTCCAGTCATTAATTACCCTCCCTGCTAAATAATTGCACCATTTTTGTAACCTAAATGTGTCTAGCTTCAAATTCCAGCCATTGAATCTCATTCTATCTTTGTCTACTAGATTAAACATCCTCCTGCACTTAATTTTCACCCCATGTGGACCATGATCAAATCACCTCTTAACCTTCTCCTGGATAAACTAAATAGATGGGGCTTGTTTAGTTTGTCACTATAATGCAGGTTTTCCAAACCTGGAATCTTGTGGCTGTTTACTGAAACGCGGGGTGCCAGAACTGGGGAGGTCGGGGATGCCTGCCCACTTTTTTACATGGGCGTAGTTTGGGGACAGAAGGCCGCATTTCCCCCTCAAACTGAACAGTGTAAGTGCCAGAACAGACCCAACTAGACGCCCCCTATTCAATAATGATTTCCCATTGAAAACTGCGTCTTGAGATTTATCAGTATGTCAATTTTTACCCATTTCATGTGGGCTGCATTGATCTTTTCAGAGTGCTAATTTTTTTTAATTGGGATGTTGTGTGGTACAAAAGTCTCATTGTATTATGTCAACAGAGTTACCTTTCTCAACATTGTGTATATACAACAGTCAACCAAAGTTTTGAAATCATCAAAAAAAATATCAAGTTTGTCTGACAAAACTTTACAACCTAATTCCCACAACTTTTGATGAGGAAAGCAACTTCAAGGAGACATGTATAGAAAATGCAAAGCTTTTATTCACCACATAAAAGGAAACAACTAAACAACAACAACAAAAATCTATATATTAGTGTAAAAATCTTTTTTTTCTCTCTACTCGCCAAATATGTACAGATCCCGTTTCCAAATAACAATAGTAAAAAAGAAAAAAACTACCAAGATTAGCAAGGAATTTTTTTAAAAAATGAATAAAAAGCATTTGACAGGGTTGTGTGTGGGTGGAGAGAGACAAAAACATACACATCCGAATCATTAAATCTATATCACAGTCATCAATATTTACTCCTTGGAAACAAAAATATGACTGGGGATTTTGGAGAAATCTAAGGAAATTTAGTGCTCAAAGCTCATTCATTTCTCTGAGCACTTCACTCACCTTCACTTCCTTTGAGAAGTTCAGCTCAAGACTTTGCAAAGTGATTAGTGATTTCGCACCTTAAAGGCACTTGATTTTCCGAGAAGGCCCTTTAGCGTGGTGCCTCTTTCCCTCTACAAAAATGAATGCACCCTAAAACACTAGTCCCCGGTGAAAATCTCGCTGCCCCCAGACTCTACAGTACGGTATCTACAATTCCTTCCTCCAAGTCTCAGGAGGAAGGAAAAATTAAATTACAAACAATGATGCCCGGATCCCCAGCTGGTATCAACCAGCAGTAATTGCATTGAGGTTGATTGGGGATCTGGCCCTATTAGAACAAACAGTGTCTCTTGCTTTGTTAGAGCAGACCACCGGGCCCCTCTAGACCAGTCTCCCTCCTCTGAGGGTGGCCTGGTTGCCTCCAGGCTATTTCATTGTTGTCCCGTACCTTTGCACCACCCCTCCCTTCCCCTGTCCATGTCAGTAGCAACTCCTACATCCAGTGTTCAGTTCACCCCAGTGCCATGAGACCAAGGCATTATTTTTTCCCCAGTGTTAGTCCAGTCCACGCAAAATAAAAATAATACAGAAGTCTGACCCCCAAAGCCAGTTCTGCCACGTCCCCTTTGGAGTCAGCCCCACTGCAGGAGGGCAGTGGGGAGGAAAGAAAAACCCTCCAAGGGATACAGAGGGGAAGAGTAAAAGGAGGAGTAAGGAGCAAGGAAGGGTAGATGGGAAAAAAGGGAGTGAGAGACATAGAGGGGATGAGAGATGGTGACAGAGAGAGTAGGGGATAGAGAGAAAGTGAGAGAGGGATATGGAGTGTGTGTGTGTGTGTGAGTGAGAGAGAACGAAGAAAGGATGAATAGAAGAAGAAATAGATCAATAGAATGAGTCAGGAATGCCTGGAGAGAGAAGTGAGCTAGCTAGCTAGAGTGGCAGGCAGGCTGGCCAGCCAGGGATGGACAGATTGAGGTAGGGCCAGACACAAGGACAGATTCCCCTTAAGACGCCCCAGTAGAGAAGCTTCCAGTTCCCAAATCCAGCTCCCCACCCGAGCTGCTGCACAGACGACCCACAGCTGTAGCTGGAGAGATGCAGAATAGAAGCTGATGCCTGGGAGTCCACATGGGCTGGCCCCCCCTCTGCTCAGCTTGGCTCACACCATGTTGAGGGCGTCCTCAGACAGGAAGCGGTGGATGTGCTGGAAGGAGGGACGGTCCTTGGACTCGCGGACCCAGCAGCGCAGCATCACCTCATAGAGAGCCAGGGGGCAGGCAGGGGGCCGGGACAGGTATATCTGGGGGGCAGAGTGGGGTCAGTGGATGCCTATCCCACAAGCCAGCCAGCTGTCCCGCCCTGGTGCCAGATCAGAGCCGGCACCCCGTGACATACTATACCTCCATATTCACCCCTTGTATATGGTTATGATATATTTTGTACAAACTATGCCTTGTGAGGTATCATTTGAAAAGTCATAACTTGCTGAACATCATTGTCCCATTAAAAGCTGTGTGAGTCATTGTATACTGACTTATGAGATTTTGCTACATGTTTGTTACTGAAACATATTGTGAGTCTGGGGAACGCCCACAGACTAGCTCCTCAGAAATCACAAAGGACTGTAAACAAAGGCCTTGCACGTCACCCCAAATGTCACGAACCAGAAGGTGCGAGCAAGAAATATACAATTCACATGAGAGATGCTTTGAACCTCATGTACACAGGGGACTGTTTTGTCTACACCCCAGCAGGGCGGGTGGGGAGTGTTCCTCGAGGAGAGGAGGAGGGTATAAAATAAGAGATGCATCACCATCTCAACACACGGACAGAAGATCGTTTGGAAGACAAAGAGAAGAATAATTGAACTGTGTGTTTGTGTGGGAGCAGGGAGAAGACTCACAGTTCTGGGGTGCAAGGCTGGGGATGGGGGGATTTGTGGGTGTCTCCCTGTGTACCATTCATGAGTGGCTGGGAGAAGATTCGTGTAACTTTGCTGGGTGCGGCTTCCCATGCTGATGGCTGTGTGCGGGCAAAGTCTGTAGGGGCTCCCCTGAGCTAGGGAGCTAAGGGGGCGCAGTGATTCCACAGTCCAGGTTGTACCCTGGGGGATGTCACGACCCCCTAGAGGATACAGGCCCAATTCCCACCCCCTGAGCCACCTCTGGAGCCGGAGGGCAGCCAGTGCCCCCTAGAGGGGAAAGATCCCGTGTCCCATTCCCCTTCCCCCCTGAACCAGCCATTCCAATGCCAGGGGCCGGATGGGAACCGGCGTCCCTGGGGGGGGAATTGCCCTGTCTCCGGTACCTGCTCGCCCTGGTCCCGGAAGAACTGTCCGGCATTCTCGATGACCTGCTCGTCGGTGAGCTCGCTGTAGGGTTGCTCCTGACACAGCATCAGCACCTCCCAGAGTGTCACCCCGAAGGCCCAGACGTCGCTGGCCGTGGTGAACTTCCCCTGCATTGGGGGGCGGGGTTAGTGTGGGTGGGGGAGAGGGGAGAAACCCCAAGACAGAACTCTGCCCCCCCATCCCACTCCTCTTTCCCCGCTCCCTCCTCCACTCCCTCTGCCCTGTTCCCTACCCAAATTCTCTCCACCTCGGAGCTGTAATGAGGCATTTTAGCGCCCAGGGTAAGCAAGCATATTTGTGCCCCCTAGAGGCGATGCATGGGGGGGCATGCAGGGTCATGTCCCCTGTGTCCCCCCCCCCCAATATTTCTGCCTTCCATTTAGCACAGAGGTTTTCAAACTGTGGGGAGCCCTTCCTCTCTGCCAGGGTGCACCCCACAGTTTAAAACAAATTACCTCCTGCCAGGAGCCAGTGGATTGGAAGCTGGAGGGAGCCAGCACAGGCCCCTCCGCTCTCTTGCCACCTCTGCACACCCTTATACCGTTCACTCCCTTTCCCCCTCCACTTTCTCCCTCTCTTCCACCCTTTTCACCTTCTCTCCTTTCCACACTCCTCTTTCCCCCTCCCTTCCTCCTTCTCCCCTTCCACACTCCCCGCTTTCCCTTTGCCCACTCCCTGTCCATTCCCCACTTCTCCCTTCTCCCCTAGGCCCTGCCCCTCTCCCCAACAGGTCCCGCCTCCTCTCCCTAGGAGGATGCACTCCCAAGCCATCCAGCAAATGGGCCGCACACTGCAGCCCAGGATGCGGGCGTAGTCCTCCCTCCACTAGCCCCACCCCTTTCCCCAGGTCCCGCCCCCTCTCCACCAGACCCCGCCTTCAGGGAGGGTCTCACCATGAGGATGCACTCCCAGGCCATCCAGCGGATGGGCAGCACGGCACGTCCCTGGATGCGGTAGTAGTCCCCCGAGTAGAGGTTGCGACTCATGCCGAAGTCGGCGATCTTGATGGTGAAGCCCTCCCCCACCAGGCAATTGCGCGTGGCCAGGTCCCGGTGCACGAAGTTGAGAGAGGCCAGAAACTTCATCCCCGAGGCAATCTGAGCCGCCACGTGGACCAGCGGGGGCAGCTCAGCAAAGGAGGAGGGGGATGTCAGAGATATTCCCAGCATGCACCGAGGTAGAGAAAGGGAGGGAACATTAGATATTCCCAGCATGCACCGGGACCCCTGGATCCCACACCCTGAGCCCCACACCAGGGTGCAGGGTTGGCTGGGCTAGGCCTCCTTGGCCTGCCCGGGGGGTGGTGCGGTTGGTACCTGATGGTGGGGGCATCGCTGGTGCTGCCCCCCAGCTTGTCCTCCAGCTCGTGGCTGGTGAGGAACTGGTTGAGGTCCCCGTTCTCCATGTACTCGGTGATCATGCACAGGGGGTCGTCCCGCACGCACACGCCCAGCAGCCGCACGATGTTGGGGTCCTTCAGCCGTGACATGATCTTCACCTCCTTCAGGAAGTCGTTCCTTGGGGTGGGGGGAAAGGTCTCATCATGGTGCATTCACGAGGGAATAATCCACAGCTGTACAAGCATCCCCCTCGTGCAACGTTCTTGTGTTGCACAAGCATCCCTGTTGCATGCTCACAATGGGACAGTCTAAGGGGGCACAAGCTACCTTCTCGTGCACTCACGATGAGTGAGCCATGGTGAAACAACCATCTGCGTTGTGCAAAGGAAGGTCTCTGTTGACATACCTGTCTCCCCTGGTACAACAGGATGTTCTGAGTTTGCACGTGCATTCCTTTCTTGTGCACTCACAGTGGATGGTCCAAGGTGGAACAAGCATCCACCTCAGGCAATGGGACGTTCTGTGTTTGCACGACTGCCCCCCTTCCCCTGTGCACTCACAAAAGATGGTTTGAGGTCGCAGAAGCATCCTTCCTTGTGAATCAGGACATGCCATGTTTGCACATGTACCCCTCCTCGTGCACTCACAAGGGATGGCCTGAGGTCTCACAAGGAACTCTCCATGTACAGCAGGAGATACTGTGTCTCCACGATCACTCCCCCTGCGTGCAATGAGATGCTCCATATTTGCACAAGCATCGTCCCCCACCTCTCCCCCCCCTCCCCCCGCAACCCTCGTGCACTCACCTGGCATTCTTGGTTGCATCAGAGCGCAGGATTTTCACGGCCACCAGCAGGGGGCGTCCCTTGCGCACGTTGAATGGGAACTCCAGAATGGGCAGATCCTGGGGACTTTCTATCTCACAGAGATGCACCTGGGAGGTAGGGGTAGGGTGGGCAGAGAGCAGCAGCCAATCAATACCGGGCAGGGTCAGCCACATCACCCGCCCACTAATACACCCTCCCCTGGACTCAGCACGGCCTCCCAGATCCTTCTGCCTATAAAATAGTCCCCCCGCTTCCTCAGAGCGGAGAGAGGGATGGGGAAAGAGATGGAGGAAGGTGTGGGGGGGAAAACAGGTCTACAGAGAAAGACAGACAGAAGCAAAGGGGGGGTTGGGAAAAGAGATAGACAGAAGGTGAGAGTGAAAGGGAGAGAGAGAAAGTAAGAGTCAAGGCTGGTTGGAGGGAGAACGGACAGATGGATAGAGAGAAAGAAGAATGAAGAAGGGAAGAGAATAAAATAATTAATTATGAAATAACATGAAAGGCTGAACCAAAGGAACGAACAAACGAAAGAACGAACAAAAGAATGGAGGAAAAAGAATGAAAGAACAAATGGATCAAAGAACATATAAATGAATGCACAGACAAACAAACACAGGAAGAAACAAAAGAACGAATAAAAACTACTGACTGAAGGAAAGAATGAACAAATGAGTGAAGAAGAGAATGGAAGTACAAACGCATGAATGAAGTAATGAAAAAAAGGAAAGAATTACCAACTAAATAAAACAATGAATGAATGAATGAACGAACGGACCAATGCACAAAACTACAAACGAATGCACCAATGACACGAAGAACAAAGGAACCGACGAATGTGTAAATGAACAAGTGAACGACTACATTAGTGAAAGACGAAAGGAGTGCACGAACACAAGACCAGGTGAATGAGGCAAAGGCTGAACTCATGAGTGGCAAAACCAACGGAAGAAGGAATGAACGAAAGGCTCAGGGGAGGACCAAAGGAATGAAGACTGGAAGAACGGATGAAAGCACAACGCGAAGGATGCAATGGGAGAATGAGCAGAAGTGAAAGCAGGCAGAGAGCTGGGACGGTGGGGGGGGCTGGGGATGGCCAGAGGGGCACATGAGGTTCAGGGACCCACCTCTCCAAACTGCCCCTCCCCTAGCTTCTCCTTGAAGAGGAGACGCCCCCGGGGGAACTCCCCTAGGGCCATGTCCTTGCCGGCCAGCGCATCCACGGCCACAGCGGGCACGGCGTAGGTGTTCCCGCCCGTCACCCCCTGCAGGTTGATAATGTCTGCCTCGGCGTAGTGCGGGACATTGTTCTGCGCCACGGCCTGGGCCCCGGCAGGGTCTGGTTCCATGTAGTCGCCGCTGCAGGCTGCGGGGGGCAAAGAGACTGGGGGTTAGCGGGGACGTTCCTGGCAGCTGGGAGACCCTGATATGCTCCACCCCAGAGCTGGCTGCATCTCGGTGCTGGGATCCCTGTATAAACAGCTGCCTCATCCAAGAGCTGGCTGCCTCTCAGTGATGGATGTGGGATCCCTGTATAAACAGCCACCCCACCCCAGAAGCAGCCGCATCTAAGCACCAGGCAAGGGATCCATGTATAAACAGCGCCCCATTCCAGAGGTGGCTGCCTCTCAGCACTGGGATCCCTGTATAAACAGCCGCCCCACCCCAGAAGCAGCCGCATCTCAATGCCAGACAAGGGATCCATGTATGAACAGCTGCCCCAGCGCAGAGGCAGCGGCATGTTGGTGCTGGGATCCCTGTATAAACAGCTGCCCCAGCCCAGAAGCAGTTGCATATCAGGCGAGGAATCCTTCTGCAGCGTTGTTATGTGTGAACGTGCCCCGCCCCAGAGCCAGCTGCATCCTGGCACCAGGATGAGGAATCCTGCAGAGCTGAAGGTACAATGTTATCTCTTATCAAAGCCCCGACCCCTCCCGGTCCCATAAGCCAAAGCAGAGAGGTTCATGGGAGCAGAGGGCCACGGGTCAATGCCAACCTGGGTTATACATGCAGACAGGGTGGAAGGTCAGACAGGTGGGAAGCAGAGAGCGCCCCCTAGAGGGGGACGGAGGAATGCAGCCCACGAGCTGCTGCGCTCCCAGGTCGGGCCGCCAGGTGGCGCCCTCCTTACCATCTGTGTTGATTGGCTTAGCCCCGTCGGCTGGCGGGCGAGCGAGCCCTCCCATTGGCTGGGCGTATGTGGCCAGGAAGAGCCGATAGGCCGGGTTGTTGAGCAGCAGAGCTGTCGGGAGAAGGGGAGGTGGGGCAGGGATGGGAGGGAGAGACAAGCGGATGGATGAGAACAGACTGACAGACGCACACGAGAGGGGTGGGGCATGGGGAAGGGGCGGGGCTGCATTATGCTCCTCCCCTTTTAGCCCCCATCTTTCCCGAGACAATGGAAGGGAGATGAACGTTCCTGACACATGAGGGTAATAAAGCCAGGCCCCTTCATTGGGGCAATAGAACCCAGGAGTCCTGGCTCTCAGCCCCCTGGCTCTAACCACTAGACCCACTCCCCTCCCAGAGCTGGGCATCAGTCACTCTCTGTGGCCATGGATGGGGGAGGACATACAGGATGAGATGGGAGGGGAGGGGTAAACACAGCAGGATGGGGGAGGGGGGTCCCAAATCTGCAGCTGAGGGGGGAGGGGCCGTACCAGAGAAGGGAGCATGGGAGGAAGCTGCCTCCCCCTTCCATCTCTCTGCCCACCCCAGATTTTCCCTCCATCCATCTTTCCTTCCTGGCTTTCTCTGTCCCCCTTCCTGCAGCCCTCCTGCTCTCTGCCATGGGCTTCCTTTCCTCCATCTGGCCCTTCCCCATTCACGCTCTCCATGCCCCACTCTCTCTCTCATTCCTGCTCTTTCTTCCTCCTCCACCCCCTGAAATCCCTGCATCTCTCCACCTCTCTGTCTCTGCGTTTCCTTCTCTCCCTGTCCTGCCCACTTCTCTATTTCTCCCTCGATCCGTCAGTCAATCCATCTATTGCTTCATCCTTCCAACTGTCCATTTGTCTATATGTCCATCCATCCATCTCTCCATCCCTTCATCCACCTGTCCATCACCCAGCCATCCACCTATTTATCCATCCATCCCTTCATCCACCTGTCAGTCCATCCATCCATGTGGT
>NW_020665258.1:68881-85273 GCF_002925995.2 Terrapene triunguis
AACCAACAAAACAACGCACGAATCAATGCAACCAACTAACTAACCCACCAACCAGCAAACTAATCAACCAACTAACCCACCAACCATCCAACCCACCACAAACGAACCAAAGTAACCAACACATTAAGCAATGCAATAACCAACCAATCAAAGCACAAGCCAACCAACCATTTCATTAAGGAACTGACCAGCCAATGAACCCAACAAACTAACCAGCCAACCAAGAAGCCAATCAATAAACTTACCAAACAGCTAACCAATGAACTAGCCGACCAACCAGCAAAATAAACCAGACAACCAATCAACCAGGCAACAAGCCAACCAACCATCAGTCAGCCAACCAGCGAACTAACCAACTAATGAAGAAAAACACCGAAAAATTGACAAAGGAAAGACAAGCACACGAAAGAACTGACTAATTAATGAAAGAATTGATTAAATAAATAATGAGGGAACCTACAAAAAAATTATCCAATGACCCTGAATGAACAAACGAGCTAACAACCTAATTGAGTAATGGATGAGCTAGCTAACAAACGAAGGAACCCAACTCACCCGAGAGGAAGGCGATCTCACTGAAGAGCATCCAAGTGCCAGAGAAATGGAAGTGGCATTGCAGGAAACGCCCGAGGTGCCCCTCAAGGGGCACGGTGACTGACCGGGCACTGGGGTCCTTGACGTCCACAGCCAGCTCGTGGGAGACAAGTTCGGGCTCCCAGGCCGTGGGGAGGCTGCGTTTGAACCTGCAATCCACCTGCCGGAATATGCTCACCCCCCGTGTGTGCATGTTATTGCAGTAGATCTGGGGGAAGAAGGAGGGTCAGCCGTGGAGAGGATGCCAGTGCCCCATAGAGGGCAAATTCCCCCATTCCCGCACCCTTGAGCCAGCCAGTTCTTCCACCCTGGGGCTGGATGGGAGCCGGCACCCGCTAGAGGGGACAGGCCCCCTACCCCATTCCCCATTCCCCTGAACCAGACAGTCTCTGTCCTGGGTCCGGATGGTACCTTCATGTAAGTGAAGACCCGCAGGCTGTCGAACTCGAACTCCATCTCCAGGTAGCCTTTGGGGAAGGAGTCATTTCTCCAGCCCACGTAGTCGTAGCCCGGCCAGACCCGCAGCTCCTTAGTCTGGGTGAAGTCGTCCAGCCCCACCACGCCATCCGTCAGCTGCCCCAGCCCCCCGAACTGCAGCCTGCCAGGAGGAGACATAGCACTATGGACAGGGGTAATGCCAGCTCCCTACCCACTCTGAGTCAGGGGCTGCACTGGGAGGGGGATGGCCCCAGGGGCCCCTCCAAACCCATAGGAGGGGGACTGGCTGGGACTTCTGGGTTCTTGCACTGGGGGAGTGAGATGGGGGAGACCAGTGTATCAGATTGGTACACTGGGGAACAGGAATGGGACCTACAGGAGAGGCCGATCCACCCGTCTTCCAGTCTATCCATCCACCCACCAGATTCCCCCCTTCCATCCATCCACCCACCAGATCCATCAGATCTATCCATCTTCCAGTCTATCCATTCGCCTACCAGATCCATCCATCTTCTGGTTAATCCATCCACCCACCAGATCCATCAACCATCCACTCATCTATCCACCAGATCCATTAGATCTACCCATCTTTTGGTCAATCCATCTACCCACCAGATCCATCCAACCATCCACTTATCTATCCACCAGATCCATCAGATCTATCCATCTTTCGGTCAATCCATCTACCCACCAGATCCAGCCAACCATCCACACATCTATCCACCAGATCCATTAGATCTACCCATCTTTTGGTCTATCCATCTGCCCACCAGATTCACCCACCCACCCATCCATCCACCCACCCACCAGATCCATCCATCTTCTGATCTATCCATCCATCCATCATCAGATCTATCTCTCCATTCATCTGTCAAACCATCTTCAGTTCTACCTTGTCAGATCCATCCATCCACTCATTCTCGGACCTACCTATCCATTTACTCACCCATTCTCAGATCTAGCTGAGGGGGAAGGGGATTGTTTAGGGGACGAGGCAGGGGGGTCAGGGACGGTGGAGTGTTTGTTTAGGAGGTGGGGGGGTTCGCCAGGGTGGACATGGGGCTCAGGGGGATGGGGGCTAGGGGACAAGGGTGGCAGGGTCAGCAGAGAGTGGAGTAGGGTGTGGAGTAGGGTGGGTCGGTGGTGGAGGGGTGGGGGACCGGGGCTGGGAGAGGGGTATGGGGGTGGTAAGAACTCACTTGCTGACACTGTAGCCGTCATAGGTGGAGTCGTTGAGGTAGACAGGCTCCGGCTGGAGGGCCATGGTCTGGCCCTGGGGGGCGGTGTAGGACTGCAGCCCATCTGCAGGGGGAGACACAGAGGGATGTGCATCAGCCACCGGGACCCACACCATGGGGGGGAGGGTAGAGCAAAGTAGGGGGGGGGGGGGCAGGGCACCTCACCACGCCAGATGCAGCCGTACAGCTCCACGCGCAGGCAGACGCTCATGACACGGTCGGCGCGTGGGTAGAAGCGCACGTAGCGGGCGATGATGGGCGGCCCCAGGTCCTTCAGTACCACCTCGTTGGTGTTCTCGTTCCCAGAGATCACCTGGGCAGGGAGGGGTTAATCACTCCCGGAGCCGGAGCCCCGCTCCTCGCGCCAGCCCCACCCACCCTGCTGGGACCTCCCCCACTGCCGGACATCACAGCCCTGGGCCCTATCACATCACAGCGCAACATCACAGGACACCATGGTGTTGTCACCCTCCTCCCCCCCCATTTGATGTCATCTTTGTCTGATTGTGACATCACAGCCTAGAGTAATGTCATCACGCTCTTGCGGTAACCTTATGAGCCCTGTAACATTGTGACCCCCACCACCACCGGTGTCATCAGAGTCACATGGCATGAGGACGTCACAGGCAGGTGGGCAAAGACTATGTCTGAAGGGGCGATGACATCACAGAGATGACTGTGATGTCACAGGCAGTCGTGATGTCACATACAAGGGGCTGTGGTGTTACAGACAAGTCACGATGTCACAATGGGGTCATGATGTCAAAGTCGTATTGAGGAGACCTCACAGAGGGTCATGAGGTCACAGACAATCATGTCACAGGGAGCTGTGACATCACAGGGAGACAATTATGATGTCACAGGGGGTGGCGATGGAAGGGGGAAGTCCAGCATGACAGAGCCTGGACATGAAACATACCTAACTCACCGCCCCCCCTCCCTACATTGCCCCCTCTCCTGCCACTGCCCCTCCCCACACCCTAAACCCCCTCTTCCTCCACTCCTTCAACCACCCCCCGTCCCCAACTCCCTCCCCTTCCCCTCTGCTCCTCCCCCCACACCCTGCTGCCCCAGCGGTCTGTCCCCTTCCCCCCTCCCCGCGTCCTCCCCGTACCTCGTTGCCCCAGCGGTCCCGCCAGGCGAGCCAGTGGTGCCGGTCGCGGCTGTAGTGGAGGCGGTAGGTCCGGGCAAACTCCTTGCCGTGGCCCCCCGCGTGGCGGCCCTGGGTGCCCACCAGGGTCAGGAAGTGCAGGCGCTGCAGGTCAACCTCCAGGAACTCGGCGTCATTGGGATAAACGGGCCCCGCCGGGCACCACGCCCCGTCCCCATCACTCGTGTCCAGCCTGCGCCCGAGGGAAAGGGGGGGAACATGACACACACAGGGGGGTTAGCCCCAGTGTTATTGTAGGGTCTCTCGGAAATGCTGGGGCTGCCTGGGCAAGTTTGTTACTGTAGGGTCTCTCATAAGATCTGAAGGTGGGTTATTATTGTAGGGTCTCTCATAAGATTTGGGGCTGGGTTGTTATTGTAGGGTTGCCTCGCAGTCCTACATAGGCCCATTTGTTATCATAGCGTCTTTGATAAGGAGCAGGGTTGCTTTGTTATTGTAGGGTCTCTCAGGAGATCTGGGGCTGGTTTGTTATTGTAGGGTCTCCCTGGAGGGCTGAGACTTATCGTAGTGGGGGAGGGGGGGCTCTCACCGGCTGTGCTTGGCGGCCGTGGAGTCAGACCAGGCACTCGAGGCAGATAGATCCTCGTCGGGGATGGTTCGATCCTGCATGCCCAGCGCGTAGCGACACTTGGCTGCAGAGAGAGAGCGAATGGAGAGTGGCTCCTATACACCCCCTAGAGCCCATCCAGCTCCTATAACCCATCCAGCCCCTATACACCCCCTATAGCCCATCCAGCCCCTATACACCCCCTATAGCCCACACAGCCCCATACACCCATCCAGCCCCTATAAGCTCATCCATAGCTCGCCTGCCTCTATAACCCACCCAGCCCCTATATGTTCACTCTACCTGGCCCATATAGTGCATCCAGCCCCTATACACCTCACCAACGCCCCATACATGTCCCTATAAGGCACCCATCTCCTCTACATTCCCCCTCATACCCTATTCATCACGTCCACATGACCTATACCCCTCCTCCCATCCCATCCTCCAGTCCCCTTACCTAGCCCCCTCCACTGCCCCCAGCCCTATCCGTTCCCCCATAGCCCGAGGCAGAGAGACCGGGGGGGGGTAACGCTGCCCAGCTCGGACCCCAGGGGCAGGGGGGTGATGGGTCTTCTAGCAGCAGGAGGGGGAGGAGAAAGGGGAAAGCCCCAATCCAGCCACCAGGGGGCGCCCCAGCCCCACATACAAGCCAAGCCACTTGGCCATGGCCCTGTCCTCCTGCTTTCACACTCAGTCTTTCACACTCACCGCAGCCCTCCCTTCCACACACCCCCCCTCCCCTCTCCCCCCTTCCCTGCCTTCCACACCCCCACTCCCCTCCCTTCCCCACTCACCCCTCCCTTCCATACTCACCTCTTCCCCCTTCCCCACTCCCCCCTCCCTTCCACATTCCCCCCTTCCCTGCCTTCCACACCCCCACTCCCCTGCCTTCCCCACACACCCCTTCCCTCCCCTCCCCCTCCCATCCCCACTCACCTCTCCCCTCCCCTCCTTTCCTCACTCACCCCCCACCCACCACTCCCCTCCCTTCCCCACTCTCTCCTCCCCTGCCTTCCCACATTCCCCCCTCCCCTGCCCTCTCCCCTCCCCCTCCCATCCCCACTCACCTCTCCCCTCCCCTCCCTTCCTGGCTCATGCAGCCCCTAGCCCCTTGCCCGCCCACCCCTGCCCTGCCCCCTCTCCCGTCCAGGAGCACCCGACACCCCAGAACTACTCTCCTCCCCCGGGGCACAGCTGGAGGGGCAGTGAGGGACCTGAGTCTAGGCCGGGCGGAGGGGGGGGCTCTCGCCCATGCCCGGGGTGAGGAATTGGGGGGGGCACCCAGGGGGGCTGAGGAGCCGCAGGGCATTTCTCACTCTGTGTGTGTGTGTGACTGCCCCCTGCTGGTGGGAATCAGATCTGTTCTGTGCCTTAGTATGTACTGAGCATATTCGTGCGTGTGCATTAGCATGTACAGAACATACAAAGTCCTCCACACCCAGCACCCCCTCCCCTGCTCCTCCCCACCCCATCCCCCCTGCTGCCCCCTGCTCCCCAACTCATCCCCCACACCCGGCACCCCCTCCCCTGCTCACCCCCATCCACCACCCCAATCCCCATCCCGTTTCCCCCCCACACTCCTCCTGCAGCACCCGTTCCCCAACCCATCCCCCGTATCCAGCACTCCCTCTCCGGTGTCCCTCGCATCCTCTGCACCCTGCGCCCCATCCCCCACTCACACCCCATCCCCTGCTCCGCCCCATTCTTCCCTCTCCCCCCCATCAGCCACGCCTCTCCCCCCTCTGGCCTTTCCACTGTCGTTCAATCTTTCACCCCTCCGTTCTCTTATCGCTCCCTTCATCCCTTCATTCACTCCTTCCTTCCTTCCTCCCTTCATTCATTCTTCCATTTCTCCATCCCTGCTCCTCCCCCCACCCCCGCCACGGCACTAGCTGGCCACAAGCCCCTTTGCACAAGCCCCCCTGCACACACAAACACAACCCCCCGCCCCCCGGCTGGTTTCTCCTAGAGATACCTAGATCAAAGTGCCCCTCCAGTTCCGATGCCTGGACAGACGCCAAGAGGAAGCTGCAAAGGATTATGGGTCTCATCGTGCTCCGCCCGGTCTCAGCCCCTCAGGCCAGGTTAGGCTGGCAACTGGGTCTTCATGCCTGCAGAAAGGAGAAAGCAGGGTCAGTTCAGCGGGAACCGCTCACCCCGGCACCAAGATGCAGCCACCTCTGGGGCGGAACAGCTGGGTTACCCCCGCACAGCGATGCCGCTCCAGGATGGCTCGCCCGGCACTGAGATGCAGCTGCTTCTGGGGTGGGGCGACTGGGGAACAGCCACCCAGAACAGCCCTGCAAAGGGAAGGTTTGCCCAGCACTAAGATGCAGCCACCTCTGGGGTGAGGCAGCTGGGTACCAGCCACGCAGAGACACTGCGTGGACGCAGTTCGCCCGGTGGGGAAATGCAGCCAGCTCTGGGGTGTGGCAGAAGGTCGGGGAAGCTGATGAATGGGAAATCCTGCCCCTCCCCAGCCAGGGATGTTTCCTGCAGGTCCCTGCGCTGGGAATCCCCAAGGGCTGAGTAACACACGCTGTGGAGCCAGGGCATCGCGGCTTCCTGCGATTGTCAGCGCTTCCCCGGCACAACGTCGGGCGGAGGAGTGAACAGCCAGCGGGATACACACACGTGCCTGCATGGACACCACTGCCCCCACCTCCCATGCACAGACACCACTGACCCCCAACACACACACGCACGGACACCACTGCCTCCCCTCCCCCACATGAACTACTACATACACACACACACACCCTGCTACACAACCCCCTACACACACACCCCAGCAGAGCTGTTTAGGACAGGAAGTAACTCCCAGCTCCGCTTGACACTGCGGGGAAGTTCCCGTGGATGAATGGGATCCTCACCCCCACTGGGATTTGACCAGGACACCGGGATTCACGCCTGGACTCTATTAAGGAGTCAGGACCTTGGGGGGGGAAATGGGACCTCCACCAGTACCACCCCTGCCCCTCTCCCTGCAGACCAGCACCCCCTGCTGAGCCCCCCTGCCCCGCTCCCTGCAGGCCAGCGCCCCCTGCTGCCCCCTGCCCCGCTCCCTGCAGCCCAGCGTCCCCTGCTGCCCCTCCTGCCCCTCTCCCTGCAGCCCAGCAACCCTGTTGCCCCGCTCCCCACAGCCCAGCGCCCCCTGCTGCCCCCTGCCCCGCTCCCCGCAGCCCAGCGTCCCCTGCTGAGCCCCACCCCCTCCCCACAGTCCAGCGCCCCCTGCTGCCCCCCTGCCCCTCTACCTGCAGCCCAGCGCCCCCTGCTGCCCCCCCTGCCCCTCTCCCTGCAGCCCAGCAACCCTGTTGCCCCGCTTCCCACAGCCCAGCGCCCCCTGCTGCCCCCCGCCCTCCCCCCCCCACCCCGCCCCCCCCGCTGAGCCCCACCCACTCCCCGCAGTCCAGCGCCCCCTAGTGAGCCCCACTCCCTGCAGCCCAGCGCCCCAACCAACCCCCTTTCCCAGCAGCAGGACCCCCTGGATGCAGAGGGGAGGCTGTGTGGGTGTGGGGCGCCCCAGGCCAGCTGCTCCGACAACACATTGCTGGAATGTCCCTCCCAACAGCTGCCTGTCTCTTGCCCTGGTAAACAGCAGCTGACAGGCTGGGGGCAGGGGGGGCTGGTGCCAAGTTGGACGGGGAGGGGAGGAATCAGGGCATGGAGGGTGGGTCCCTTTGTACCCACGAATGGGGCTGATCCCCAGAGCGGGCTACTGAAGCTGCTCAAAGCCAGGCTGGGTCCCACCCAGGGGCTGGAGGGGCTCCCACCCAGAAGTGGGTGGGGAGATTCCTGGACATTAGACAGGCGCTGGATTCTGGCAGAGCTACCTGCAAAGGCCAAAGGGGGCTACGGGTCGGGAGTGAGGGGCACCGCAGGGCAGGGCTAGCGGGGGGCTGCGGGTCGGGAGTGAGGGGCACCGCAGGGCAGGGCTAGCGGGGGCTGCGGGTCGGGAGTGAGGGACACCGGCAGGGCTGGGCTAGCGGGGGGCTGTGGGTCGGGAGTGAGGGGCGCCGCAGGGCAGGGCTAGCGGGGGCTGCGGGTCGGGAGTGAGGGGCACCGCAGGCCAGGGCTAGCGGGGGGCTACGGGTCGGGAGTGAGGGGCACCGCAGGGCAGGGCTAGCGGGGGGCTGCGGGTTGGGAGTGAGGGGCACCGCAGGGCTGGGCTAGCGGGGGGCTGCGGGTTGGGAGTGAGGGGCACCGCAGGGCAGGGCTAGCCGGGGGCTGCGGGTCGGGAGTGAGGGGCACCGCAGGGCAGTGTGGCTCTCACGCAGGGCACTGTGCGGGCTGGCGCGTTGCTCGTGGCTGCCTCACATTCCAGGCACATCGCTGGCATTCCTCGCCCTGGCTTCCGTTCAATGAGTTTCCTTTTCTCCCAGAGCCCAGGGGCCTGAGGAGGTCGCCCGGTCACCAGCCTCAGATGCTGGCGGAGCAAGTCAAGGACCTTCCAGTTGCCAAGGGCACCAGATTAGACACCCCCCAACACACACACACACACACCCCTCTGCCAGGGGGGTGGGGAATGGGGCAGGGGCCTGTCCCCTCTAGGGGGCGCCGGCTCTGATCTGGGCCCAGGGCGGGCGACTGGCTTGGGTGGTTCCCAAGCAAACGCAGTTACAACATAAGGCATTTTCCGCTGGCTGCCTGGCTGAATGTCAGAGGCAGCTGGGTATGTGGGGCGCGCAGCCACGGTGACACAGCAGACAGCAGGGGAGGGTTAAGGGGCCCGCAGGCGACTTGCCTAACTTCAGCGATTTCTTGTCAGGACTCCTGGGTTCTCTCCCCAACTTTGGAAGGGGAGTGGGGGCTAGTGGTTAGAGCGGGGGGGGGGGGGGGGGGGGGGGGGGGGGGAGAAGCCTAGACACTGGTGGGGGCAGGGCGCGTGTACTCAACCTGTGCTAGACTGTGCACGTGGGGAAGCAGGTGGGTCCGCACACGCCCCCACCCTCCCTGAACAGCTCCTGCAAACACAACCTCTGGTATCTCATTAACCTTCAGCCAAACACTCCTGGCTGCGAGTCAGCGCCCAGGATAGCGCCAGAGCCAGACAGGCCAACGTGCTCGGTGGGGCCGCACAGACACACACACAAAAGGGCTTTTTTCTTATCCTGGTTTCCCCTCCTCACGCAAAAAACAAACCCAACCCTGAGATTCTGACCGATTTTCCCATCCCGAATCGGGACAGAAAGTCGAAATTTCAAAACTAAAATAAAATTGGGAACCAAGAAAAGAAAAATGTCAGGTTGGGGGAGTGGAAATCATCCAAACATTTTGTTCCCAGTCCAACCTCTCTTTACTTTCTGCTGAGTTCAGTTTTAAAAGCAACAAGTTGTTTCTCGCCGGCAAAAAAAAAAAAAAACGACACTTCATTCCAAAAATACCAACACCGGAGTTTTGGAAAGTTTCGGGAACAAAATTCCCCACGTTTTCCAGTCAGGCGGGATCAGCTTGAATGAATAAAGATTTTTCGGCAGGGGGGAAAGAAACATTTTGTCAAAAAATTCCCAACCAGCCTGAAAGCACAGAGACCAGGCCAGGCACAGACACAGGGTGACCGGACGTCCCAACCATACTGTATTGGGATTGTCCCGATATTCACGGCTTTGTCTTATATACGTGCCTATTCCCTCCCACACACCTCATCCCGATTTTCCACACTTGCTTTCGGATCACCCTATGCGCACACCTCTCGAGCTCTGTCTCCAATGCACGCCAGCACCCCCCAAAACCCCAAAGTCCCTCTCCCAGTGTAATACACCTCTGCCCGGGCAGGTGGCACGCTACCCAGCCAATCACTGCATGGGAACGGTCAAACTCTACCCCCCGCCCCCAATTCAAGTTGGGGTACTGGGGTTCAGACAGGGGGCAGGTGGAGAAAGAAAGAAAGAAAATTGGGGATCAAAGTCTGACTCTAACCCCAGAATCAGATCAACTACCAGCAACTCCATCCAAACATACCAATCTCTGTCCTGTTCTAAAGTCCGTCTCAGCCATTCCCACCGGATATCTCCCCCACCCTGCTTAGGTACCACCCCACACCCAGCCCAATGGGGTCATGCCGGATTCACTCTGGGGTCACTGAGATCAGAAGCCAGCTCTGACTGCATTGGCAGCACTCAGGTCACTCCGGATTCACACCGGAGTCAGAATTTTGCCTGGCATGAATAAATGCTTCTAAGAGCAAATAGTGACAAATATATAATGGCTATTTGCTAATTACAGTTATAACAACAATGTGTATTTAGTAATTATCGACCACTAGCTGATATACAATATCAATGTACTAAACGCTAATCGGCAAAAACCAATCAAAGATGTCCTTGCTAATAAGAATAGTTATAATACTTAATAGCCGATTTCTCATGATAATAAATCATTAAATGATTATAATAAAAGTGTAGTTGCTAACTGCTGATCATATTCATTGTTGGCCACAGATGAATATGCAGATTGTAATAATAAAATATCATGTCTAATTGCTGATACTGTTGATTGCGGATTGGTGTTGATATGTAATTAGAATACCTAGCTCTTAGACAGCCCTTTTCATCAGTAGTTCTTGTTCATTTCACAAACTTGTGGATTTATCCTCCACAAACCCCTTCACAGCAGGCAACGCTCTTATCCCCATTCTACGGATGGGAAAACTGAGCCACGGAGCGTCTAAGGGCCAGATTCACAATGGAATGTAGGCTAGGCGGGAAGCAGCCTGAACTAGCCAATGGGAGATGCCGACTGGAGGGGTGTGGCCTAATCCCCGCCCCTCTCCCCAAGACAGGTGACAAAGTCCAGGCTGCAGGGAGGCGTCTAGCGCCGCTCGACCGTCTCAGCTGCAAACCCCCTCTTGGTGGCCTCCGCCGGGTGGGGCGGAGAATCTCCCACATAGCTTTTAGCCTGGTCATTAGAGCACCCAGCTGGGAGACCCAGGTTCGATTCCCCGCTCTATGTGACGGGATTTGAACTGGACTCCGCCACCTCTCCAGGGAGTGCCCGAACCACTGGGCAACAGGGTAGTCTGCCCGGCTCCCTCCCTCTCTCCTGTGGAAGTTGTGCCACTCTGGATTAAAGAGCGAAAGGATCAGAAGGAGAGCAAGCAGGAGAACGACCCTGTCGTCCGGCGGCGGGAGCTCTCATACGAGAAAGTCAGGCCCCAGTGCCCCCCACTCCAACTGCCTCTTAAAAATATTTCCCCATAGTGGCAAAGTTTTGACAGCAGAGACTGAGGGAGCCGTATGCCATCCAGGCGTGGAGGGAGTCGATTTTTATCAGTCAATGTCGGTAAACGTCAATTTCACCATCCCACAGCGAAACCGACAAGAAAAGTTATTCCCGCCGATAACAATCCAAATTCCCAGCTAGGCAAAGTAAGGAGCAAAAAAATTGAAGGGGGATCAAATTGACTTCAAATCTGTGAAGGGCTGTTATACAGAGGGCAGTGATCAATTGCTCTCCATACGCACTGAAGGCAGGACAAGATGTAATTGGCTTCTTCTGCAACAAGGGAGATGTAGGTTAGATATTGAAAAGACTTTCTAACTACAGGGGACGTTAGCCTCTGGAACAGGCTTCCAAGGGAGGTTGTGGAATCCCCGTCATTGGAGGTGTTTAAGACCAGGTTAGACAAACACCTGTCAGGGATAGTCTAGGTTTACTGGGTCCTGCCTCGGCACAGGGGGCTGGACTGAATTCCTCTCAAGGTCCCTTCCTGCCCGACATTTCTAGGATTGTATGAAGAATGCTGCGTTAATGTGGCTAAAAGACCAGCGTCAAATCCACCCCCCAAATCTCCTGCAACTCTGAACAGCTAAAATCGATACCAAATTGAGGGGAGGGGGGAAATGCTGAACCCCCCAGGAGTGCACGCAACTGCGAAAGCTTCAATCGTTCCACAGCGGGGGGGCAGGGGGGATGCTTAAAAATAAACATCGATTTGTCTGTCGAAATGACAGATTTAAAAAACAAATCGCACTCTGCCGAGTCTCCCCAGGGCTCAGTGGTTAGAGCACTCACCTGAGATCCCCTCTTCAAAGCCCTTCTTTTCAGGCCGGGGGAATTGAACTGAGGTTTCCTCCAGCCAGGGGGCGCCCAGGCAGGGCTGTGTTGCGGCCCGATCCGGGAAGCGTGTTGGGAGCTCGCCGGCCGGCTCGGGCCCACAGGTGAGTTCGGCGGAGGAACGTCTGTGTTGGGGCAGCGCTGTGGGGTTTAGGCGTCCGGATGCCGAAGGGAGAGGGCGCTGCAGGGCGCGGGCACACAGCCGGCCACGCCCAGGGAGCATCTACAGCAGACCTTGGGCGCCGAGGGAACGCCAGGGGGGCCTGGTGCTGGGATTTTGGGGCCTAATGGGGCCGTGAGGTGCCTATATCCTCTCGGGACCCTGGCCCACGCTACAGACTTGCTGACTGCAGAGATGTGCAGTTCTTGTTTGCCTACTGCTGGTCGGGTAACAATTGATAGAGTATTGATCCAGTCATTAGATGAGTAATTAGTAATGTATTGATCTAGGCATTGGAGTAATTATTATTAATAATATATAATTGATAAAATATTAGTCATTAGCATCATAATTATTAATGAATCCCTCTAGTCATTAGAGTATTTATTAATATTTATGACTAACAACTAGATAAATATACATTACATTATTGCTCGAATGATTAGAGCAATCCACTAATTATTACTCTAATGACATACATTAATTATATATTAATAATTCACTGACTACATACATACATTAATAATTATGACTCAATACATTAATTCCTGTAATGATTAGAGAAATGCCATTAATATTTAGTACTCTAATGAATACATTATTAATTAATGAATACATTAGAGTAATATATAATTACTCTAATGCCTAGCTCATTAGTCATAATTATTAATCATTAATGCAATGACTAGATAATTAATGTATTGATCTAGGCATTAGACTCAACTAGTAATTAATGATGTATCAATGCAGTCAAATTATTAAGGATTAATCTAGCCATTAATATTTATTAAGGTATTGCTTTAGTCCTTAAGTGGTTAATAACTGCTCATGTATAATTAATGAAGTATTAATCTAGGCATTTCTCACACTAGCTGTGCTTTCGCTCGTCAACCTGCAGTAAAAGAGTATGAAATTATCACCAATACTTCATAACGTCGTGATCCAGTCATTAGAGTGAGTATTACCAATAACGTACAGATCCCTAGATTATTAACAGTATTGTAATGTATTGATCTGGGCTTTGGAGTCATCATAATTCGGGTTAATTAATACAGTCAGCTGGGCAGTCGACGAATTCTTAATAATTAATGATCTATTGATCGAAGCGTTTATAGCCACCCTTTTCCCACTTCCCACATGCTCCACATGCAGTTGCAACGCCCCCTTAGAGCCGGTCTCTTTCCCTGAGCACCTCTGGTCTGCGCAGCCAGCCAGCCCTCCCCATGCACCGCTGCAAAACCTCCAGCCTTCCCCCAGTCCTGGTCATAACCATCCAACTAGCCCCTACTGCCCGGAGAAGCCAGAAGAACGCTGTGGTACTCTGAAACATGCCGGGTCTCTGGAGGGTCGTAATGGCCTTGGGCCCCCCTCAGCTGGGATTCCTGGCCCACACACGCATCCCCAGAGCACCTGTAACTGCCCCCAACATGCTCAGCCGACCGTGGTGCCCGCGGAGTCATGCACCGCGGGGGACGAGCCAAGGGCTAAAGACAGCTCCCGTGTCAGACAGCTGGCGCTCGGCCATGGGCTGCAGATGGGAGGCCAGCCTAGGGTGTGAAATTGGCTTGGGATGGATAGGGAGAGATGCGGGCAGGGACGGATACAGAGCGATGCAGACGGGGATGGAGCGAGGAGAGGTTTTGATCAAAATCACAGACACAACACTAACAAACAAACAGCAAACTCACGACCTGTTGCCGGCAACGTCAGCCACAACTAAACACAGATGCCACAACGCACACACCGGTGACGATGAATATTAAACTGATAAGAACTAGGGTGACCAGACAGCAAGTGTGAAAAATCAGGACAGGGGATAGGGGGGTAATAGGAGCCTATACAAGAAAAAGACCCCAAAATCGGGACTGTCCCTATAAAATCGGGACATCTGGTCACCCTAGATAAGAACCGATAGTAGATAATGTTTTCACCCCTCAGCTCACAGAGAGCTGAGAAGCGATGCAGATACTGTGCGGCACACACACACCCCTGCCCCCACTATTTAACAAGAACACAAACCAACAGCAGCCACTGCCAACCGCAATACGGATACACACAATAAACCACAACAGCAACACGCACCTTGGCAGGCTACCAAGGACGATAATATAGATCCATGTATTGGCAACATGAGCTACTGATAATAGGAACATAGGCTACAGAACCGGGTCACTGGGACCAGTCCCCTGTTATTTCAGCCAGTCCCAGTGTATCATTCCACTCATAAATGTATCAGTCGTGGCCATAAACGTACTGCCGTCTGCAATTCACATCCGCACAATAAACCCCGACACCCCAGGACGATCAGCAAAGCTGGACATTTTTCATCTAAACTTTTTTTCTTTTTGGTGACAAAACCCCCATCATCACCAGCACAACTGTTGGCTACACCAAAACATTTCGAAAAACGTGTCAATTTCAACAAAATTTCATTTTGGTTCAACCCTGAATGAAGCGTTTGGCTCATGTGGAAACGTCCCGGTTTTAACGTTTTTGGATTGGTTTGGAGTTCTCGTTTGGAAACTGCACCTGGAAGCAAAGTTCCTTGTTTCTTCAGAGACACAAATAATAAAAAGTTGTGTACGGTCAAAAGCAGAATGAAATGTTTCACATTCCTTGAAATGGAATATTTTGATTGGCCTGAAAATGACATTATTTGGGAATTTTGTTTCATGGGAAATTTTAAATAAATGTGTTTTCGTTTCACTTTAGAACAGGGAAAAAATTCAGCATTGTAGAACTTCCCACAAAATGGAAAACACAGTTCCTGCCCAGATCTACCAAACCCGTGACAAGAAGCGACAACACAAAACTAACAAAATGTGTCACTCTTACAACACTTCCCAACAATGGGCACATATGCAACAAACAACAATGCATAACCATATCGCACATACATGAACCGTGACAAGAACCAACACACAACCACAAGATGAGAAATCAGTGCATTAAACACAATGCTAGCCACCAATACAGGTACACACACAATAAATGAGAACACACAATTACAATAGCAATGCACACAAATTGTAGCAAGAAACAACTTGGGTAAGGAATGGTGTCCCTAGCCTCTGTTTGTCAGAGGGTGGAGATGGACGGCAGGAGACAGATCACTTGATCATTACCTGTTAGGTTCACTCCCTCTGGGGCACCTGGTGTTGGCCACTGTCGTTAGACAGGACACTGGGCTGGATGGACCTTGGTCTGACCCAGTATGGCCGTTCTTATGAACTTCCAGCAAGAGATAAACAATGTTGCAGTAGCAACAGCCAACAACATGTACATACACAATAGACCACAATGCCCTGTGACAATTGGAACAGCAACACACACTTCTGAACAATGACACCACACACAACTGCAATTGCAATGAATATATTCACAAGAAACAAGGACAAGACCATGGATGCTTAAGTGGCATCACAGCAATTAGGATCCCAGGTCAGATTTCTGAAAGCACTTGGTTCTTGCGGGAAATAAAATGGGATTTGGGCCTTGAAACTCACTTTTCAAAGGAGTTCAAAATCCCTCTCTTTCTTCTTTGGAGAAAAAAATCAGTTTCAAACCTCCCCTTCTTGCTGGGGGACAAAGTGAGTTTCAAGCCCCTCTCAAATCCCAGCTGTGTCTGCCCACAAATCTGCCACCTTTAAATAATTGTGTTAACTGGGTGCCAAACCCCCGTGTGTGTTTTAAGTGTGTTTTAATTTGGTTGAAGCTTAAATCAATTCCTAATTGTTTTGAGCTAAATCAAAATGAGAATTTTACTTAGATTTGAAAAATCCACAGCTCGCGTTCACCCCAGGCTACCACCTACGCAGACCATTTCCAGTCTGTCCGTGGATTCAATCCTAAACAGGATTTTTCTGCAGAAATAATCACGACCTTTCACCCCACGGATTCTTAACTGATTATAACTGTTGTTATTGCTACCATTAGTGGTTATCTGCATAACAACAGTCGAGTGGGCGGGGCTCCAGACTGGGCGGCAAGACACCTGGGTTCTGTTCCTGGCTCCGTCACAGACTTTGGGCACCTCACTGGCCCTCTCTGGGCTTCAATTTCCCCTCCAACCCCTTGTCTGTCTCCTATGTAAGATCTTTGGGGGCAGGGACTGTCTCTCCCTGTGTGTCTGTGCAGCACCCGGCACAACGGGGCCCTGATCTCAGCTGGGGCAGGGACTGTCTCT
>NW_020665258.1:85283-86570 GCF_002925995.2 Terrapene triunguis
CCGGCACAACGGGGCCCTGATCTCAGCTGGGGCAGGGACTGTCTCTCCCTGTGTGTCTGTGCAGCGCCTGGCACAACAGGGCCCTGATCTCAGCTGGAGCAGGGACTGTCTCTCCCTGTGTGTCTGTGCAGCGCCCGGCACAACGGGGCCCTGATCTCAGCTGGGGCAAGGACTGTCTCTCCCTGTGTGTCTGTGCAGCGCCCGGCACAACGGGGCCTGATCTCAGCAGGGACTGTCTCTTGCTGTGTGTCTGTGCAGCACCTGGCACAACGGGGCCCTGATCTCAGCTGGGGCAGGGACTGTCTCTCGCTGTGTGTCTGTGCAGCGCCCGGCACAACGGGGCCCTGATCTCAGCTGGGGCAGGGCCTGTCTCTCGCTGTGTGTCTGTGCAGCGCCCGGCACAACAGGGTCCTGATCTCAGCTGCAGCTTATACACAAATAAATACATAAATAATAATAATCAATAATTAGATACATTACTGTAATAGAAACAGTAAATTCTATTAAAACAACAAGGAGTCTGGTGGCACCTTAAAGACTAACAGATTTATTTGGGCATAAGCTTTCGTGGGTAAAAACCTCACTTCTTCGGATTACTCTCACCTGTAATGTTACAGCCAGGTGTTATTTCATTCTCTCTGTTAATATTCCCTTTTCTTTACACTTTTTTTTACTTTTAAGAACAGCCGTGGTTCTAGTTATTACTAGATCTATTCATTATTAAGTATCAAGGCTATTAATTGACATTTGCCATCACCACTGACAGGGCTGGTTCTTGGTCCTGTTCCGTTGTACTCAGGGCCCATCGGCGCTAGATTTTCCTTCCCCTTCCTAGTCAGAGAATAAGGATTCTTGTTAACGCTGTTTTAATTGCTAGTAATTAGCCCTCCTTCCTGGGCTGGCCCTAGCAGGAGGGCGCTGCCGACCCCCGGAGCAGCTGGCTGGGAGCGGCTGAGTGGGACGCAGGGACTGGTGGAAAAGCAGGAGGAGGAGGGAACCGCTTGGAAGTGGCTGGTTAAAAATGGCTCAGGTCTGAGCTGATACCTGGCGTCTCCCTCACACGCCCCTTTCGGAGCCGTCTGGACACTTCACAGCCCGAGCGGAACCTGAAATAGCAACACTCGGATGCTGAGCTCAGTTACACCAGTTTTGCTCCAGGGTCACTGGAGATCAGAATCCAGCCTGGACCCCATTGCAGCGGAGTCACTCCGGATTTACGCCGGGATCACTGAGATCAGATTCCAGCCTGGACTCGGGAACTGCAGGGGAGTCACTCCGGATTTACAC
>NW_020665258.1:96570-98936 GCF_002925995.2 Terrapene triunguis
TGACCTTTAACACAGGAAGAAGGGCAGGGGTGGATTTGAAACTCACTTTATCCTAGCATGAGGGCAGGACTAGAAACTCACTTCTCTCTCTAGCAAGAAGAGGGAGGAGGGTATTTGAAACCAACTTTTAACCCAGCGAGAAAGGGGATTTGAAACTCATTTTACCCTGATATGAAGGGGGGGGGAGCAGAGAGCTAAAACCCTGCAAGAATTTTTAAATAAAAGATGCAAAGGGGAGATTTTGACCCAGATTTGGGGGAGGGAGGCTCACACCCCACGTCCCTCCGGCGCGGGGTGGGGGAGAATCTTTCAGCCCAGGGATTTGAAACTCATTTTTCCCAGCCAAAAGGGGAGACCTTGAAGCAGAAAAGGAGTGAGAGATACAGCTGCAGACAGACACCGCCCCGATTCCCTGCGGCCGAGCACAGCGCTGATTTCTCTTTCTCTCACGCGCACACAGATCCGCACCATCCCCAGACAGCGGGAGCAGCCGGAGCTCATTAGTTTTCCCTACACATCTGTGCCCATCTCCAGGGGGACACATGCAACCTGTGATGGGGTGGCAGATAATGAGCTACTCGGGTCCCCCACAGCTCCATCAACGCTCCTCACTCCCGCCCCACAGCCCCCTGCCCCCCAGCCCTGGCCTGTCCCCTCGCAGCTCTGCCGGTGCCCGGCGATACCAGCATTGGGCACGGGGCAGGGCCCAGCCCGAGCAGGGCGTGGGGAAGAGGCGGCAGCCGGGGGCCCTGCCTGACAAGTGGGTTTTTATCAGCAGAGATTCCTGGCTGCTGGAGACGGTTAAATATAGACACAGGCTGGGGGAAGGGGGAGGCGATTTGGGGATAGACAGAGACACAGACAGATGCCTACACAGAGAGACACACACACACACACACACAGCGCTGAGATCATTTCTTCCCAACCCCCATCTCAGTCACTTTCTCCTTCTCGATTTTCCTTCCCAAGTTTCTGGTTTGTCCGGTTTTTCTGCTCAGGTTGAGTCAGACACACACACCACACACACACACACACAGTAACAGAGATGCACAAGGAAACGCACACCCTCACACCGCAACACAAGGAGATACGCGCAATGCACCACTCAACACAAAGGAAACATAGGCAGTGGAACACAAAGAGGCACACAAGCCAACACACACAGAGACACGCCATGGACCACAGCGATGCGGCAGAAAATGCACACCCACTGCCAAAGATGTGCTATGCAACACACAGTGCGACACACAGGTACCCTGCAACACAGAGGCACAAGGAAACACATACCCACAAAGCAACAACCACATACACTGGAACACAAAGACAGGCAGGGACACACACACCCCTTGCTCCCATGAGCCACAGCTCCAGCTGGGGCAGGCAGCTACAGGCTGCACACCCACACAACACACACATTCAAGGCCACCAAATTCCCAGGCAGCATTCCAGATCAGGCCACCTAGAACCTGTTCTAGAACCCAGGATGGGCAGGTTCTGGATTCCTTCTAGATCCAGTCCAGGTTTTTCCTCCCACCGAGCTTCAGAGAGAGACCTGTTAGGGTCGGGCAGGTGGGGGATTAAAGGAAACCCCGGCACCGAATCCCCCCATCCCTGGAATGGACTCACCTCTCCCCCACCCCTGCTCTCCTGGCGGGGGGCTGTTTGCAGAAGCTCCCTGCCCCCCCCCTTGGGGTCTGCCGCCACCATTAGCAAGGGCTCGTTCATCCATTATTCACCAGCCAGGCTGTGAAATGAGCCCCCCATGGGAAGTGGGGGAGCTGGTGAATTATTCAGAGGCCCCAGGAAAGCAGCTGCCACCAATCAATGAACCGGCCTGGGGGGGAAAGGGGCCTGGGACACAGATGCAGCCCCGCGCCATTCCCTTCCAGTGGGGAAACTGAGGCACAGGGCCACACCACCCACTTTCCCCCAGGGATAGAACCCAGGACTCCTGGCTTCCTTCCCCCCACCCCACTGACCTCCTAGAACTGGGGATAGAACCCAGGAGTCCTGGCTCCGCTAACCCCCATCGCTCACTCCCAGCGCTGGGCTGGAACCCAGGAGTCCTGGGGGACCTTGCTGAGCTGTGGAATTTGGCCACAGAAGAAGGCGGCTCAGAGGATGCCTGTGAAATACTTTGCCCTGTGTGTTAAATTTCTCACCCTCGCCCTATGATGTTTACACGGGCTCCTTAGCATGGCAGTGCAAAGGGGTCTGGATCTACCTGGGGGGCTCTGATCTCCCTCCCCCCCCACACACACACACTGAACTGCATGATGGGTAATCAATGTAAGGCCACCACATTACCCCTGGGCACCCCAGCTCAAGAAGGGGAGGGGGGCTGGGAGCCAGGACTCCTGGGTTCT
>NW_020665258.1:98946-111985 GCF_002925995.2 Terrapene triunguis
GCGCAGGCGGCTCCCTGCGGGGAGACCAGCTGAGGCTGAAGCTGCCGGGTCATCCATTAGCCAGGGTCCCTTGGGCCCCCTAAGGGGAACGGGCTGCCTAGAAACCGCAGGTGCCTGAGTCAGAGCTGGGGAGAGAACCCAGGAGTCCTGGCTCCCAGCCCCCGCCCCCCCCCGCCCCAACCCCCTACCCCCCGCTTCCCTCCCAGAGCTGGGGAGAGAACCCAGGAGTCCTGGTCCAACCCCAGGCTCCAGAGAGACCAGCTGAGTCAGGGAACAGGACAGTTCCTGGGGGTCCCCTCCCCCTTGCAGGCCCCGTGCGCTCATTGGCTGACGAGCTCATTATGTCTCTGGTTCCCAGCCCGGGCTCTGGGCTCCCCTCCCCCCCGCGTGCCAGGGCAGGGATCCTTTAAGAGCCAGCTCGGTGCCCACTCAGCCGGCAGAATAATTTGTGCCTCTGAGGAATTCCTGCCCCATGACGAGGCCCCGCTCCCCTGGGATTATGGAGCCAAGGATCTAGGGAAGGGAATGAGATCCAGTGATTAGAGCTGGGGAGCCAGGACTCCTGGGTTCTTTGCCAGTTCTGGGAGGGGAGAGGGGGCTAGTGGTTAGAGCAGGGGGGCTGGGAGCCAGGACTCCTGGGTTCTCTCCCCAGCTCTGGGAGGGGAGTGGGGGCTAGTGGTTGGAGCAGGGGGGCTGGGAGCCAGGACTCCTGGGTTTTCTCCCAGCTCTGGGAGGGTAGGGGAGTCTCGGGGGCAGAGCAGTGTCTCAGGGGAGGAGCAGGTGGCTTGTCCCCCTTCAGTGAAGATTTGTGCCCACCGTGGCCCCATGCCCAAAGGCCCAGCTGGGCACAGGGGATCCCAGCCCCAGGCCGGGACTGGCTCATGGCCTGGGCAGGGATGTTTCTCCGCTGGGGTCATGGGAGCGGACGGGTGGGAAATCAGAGTTGGCCTCGGCTGGCTGGGCCCCGGGGAGAGGGGTATCCAGGAGCCCCTGGGTCAGACCCAGGTCGGGGGCAGGGAGTGGGAGGAGACTGGGCCGGCCCATTTCCAGCTGGCCAGTTCTGCAGCGGTGGAATATCTACCTCCCCTCCCCCCATCCAGCCACCCTCCCCCCCCCCCCCAGAGCAGCGGTGGGCAAGCTACAGTCTGTGGGCTGGATCCGGCCCCTCAGGGCTTTGGATCCGGCCCACGGGTTTGCCACCCCCTTGGCACTGGGCCCCGCGCCGCTCCTGGAAGTGGCCGGCACCACATCCCTGCGCTGCACCTTATGCCCCCCACAGGGGCCGCAGGGACGTGGTGCCGCCCGCTCCTGGAGTAGCGGGGCCAGGGCAGGCAAGGAGCCTGCCTTAGAGGGGCAGCGCTGCTGCCACCCCGGAGCCGCTCCAGGTAAGTGGTGCAGGGCCAAAGCCTGCACCCCTACCCCCTGCCCTGAGCCCCCTCCTGCACCCCTCCCCCCTGCCCTGAGCCCCTTCCCACACCCCTCCTGCACCCCAACCCCCTGCCCTGAGCCCCCTTCCTGCACACCGCACCCCGTCCCATACCCCCTCCCGCACCCCAACCCCCTGCCCCAGCCCTACATTCATGGCTCTGCATGCAATTTCCCCACCCCTATGTAGCCCTCAGGCCAAAAAGTTTGCCCTCCCCTGCCCCAGAGCATGTGGGGGGGGGGGGGGGAAGAGCTACCTGGCTGCCTCTTCCCAATAGGGAATTTACCAAGCAGCCAAAGGTTCTAGCTCGAGGATGACCCCTGGTGGCCAGAGCAGGTAGCGCCGCCACATCCCCATGGCTCAGTTTTCAATGCAAAATTATAATGTGTGGATCAACCCCGCAGATCCCTCTCCCCCGCCTGCCGGGATCAGACCCCTGCGTCCATCCGGCCCGGTGTCCCCCCCTCCCCGCCTGCTGGGATCAGACCCCTGGGTCCATCCAGCCTGTATCCAACCTCAGACAGTGGCCAGCACGGATAGTTTTATGCTAAGGTCTAGACTCTAGAGTGCTGGCCAGTTCTGCAATCATGGAATCTATCCATCCCCATCTGCCCCCTTCATCTATCCCCTGCCCACTCCCACCATCCCTCTCTGTATCTGGGCGTTAATCTCTTCCTAGCACGGTCACACCCTTCCAGTGTGAGCCATATGCCCCCTTTCTTTTGACACTCCGTTTTTGAGCCCATGGCCTCATGTAGCAATGAGTTCCACAGGCTACACACCTGGGACCAAACAAAGCCAACCCATGGGGACCAGAATGCCCCAGGGCAGGAGAACCAAGCCAGCAACACCAGGGCTGAGAGGGCAACCCCCAGGGAGGGTTAACTGGGGGACAGGGTATGGCTGGAATTTGGGTTAATCCTCCGTCCCGTGCAGGAGGAAACATGGGATCAGGAGAAGGAAGAAACGAAAGAACACGCACACTCCGGGTGGGAGGAGAACACCACAAGGATGAACAGGACCAAGGGAATTACGTGACAATGGCGGATCTGTGAAGGCAGGACAATGACAGGCCAGGCCTGGGCTGTTTCTTACTGGTCAGTTCCAAGTTGAATCGGGCAGAGCTAGTGGAAGTGCTTCGCACACTCATGTAGTTGAATTCAGCTCTCTGGATAAAGCCAGTTATTAACATGCTCTGGTTTATTATTCTACTGCGTGTTATTGTACATTTTATTACACAATAGATCTTATTTAGTGTACTATTAGTAATGTATTGTTGAATGAGACAATATACTAATATTGTAATATACTACTGCTAGATTATATTCACAGTACCTCTTATTACCATGTCATTTACTATTATTAATTAATTTACTGAGATCGACAGACAACGTGCTATTAATTGAAATCCACTGCTGAGAAGTACAATATGAGAATTACGCATTATTATAGTTTACTGTTTATTAGATCATCTTGATAGTACATCTTATTACTAAGTATTAATTATGTTATTACCATTAATTTATTGCGATCCACTGATGAAAAGCACTATATGAGAGCTAGGTAATGTATTCATATTAGAATGCTATTTTTATTATATTATGCAGTTATATTATCACATCACTATTTTATACGTATGATATTATTATTAAGGTTATTATATTAAGAGCTACTGAGGGAAAGCATTATTTGACAACTAGGAATTATTATACTATTGCGTTTATATTGTAATATACTATTTTATGATGCTATATTTATAGTACATCTTAGTAATAAGTATGAATTATTTTCTTAATACTAATTTATTAAGATCGACCGATGAAAAGCACTACATAAATGCTAGATTTTATGTATTATTAATAATTGACATTCATACTCATATTATTTTTGCCTCCTATCAAAAATCCCTCCAATCTCAACCAGCCTGGCCTCTGTGTATGGGGTGGGGGGCTGAATTCAGCTAATGCCCCCATCCCTGTTGTTAAACTAAATATACCCCAGTGACACTCACCCCCCCCAAAATACAGATCTAAGTGTAGCTGCAAAATCCCTCCCCCTCCTGCACCAACCCCCAAGAATTTGCAAGAGCAACCCCTTGTGCCCTGGGGGAAGGGGAAGCAAGAACTGAAGTCAGGTCACCTGGAGGAGTGAGAGCACAGTGTGTGTGACTCACTAGAGCCCTGGGCCCCCAATCACAGAGCACGACCCCGCTGTGTCAGGTGCTGTACAAACACAGAACAAAAAGCGTTAGCAAGCTGCCAGTCCAGGCCCCAGCCTCCAGCGGCCAGGAGCTACCCAGGAGCTCGTCTCTGCAGACTGCGGGGATGTGGAGCTGGAACGGTGCGGTGCCTGGGAACCACAAGGCGCTGTGGCTCGCTAGCGACGTGCCCCACGGCTCAGGGGTGAGCGGGGGTCTGATGGGAGCTGGGGGGGCAGCTATATGCCAGACTCCCAAGCCAGTCTGCAGAGGGTGATGGGAGCAAGCACGAAGGGGCCCCCGGGTTGGGAGCGGGTCCTTGGGGCGTCCCCCAGTGGGATCTGCTACTCGGAGGCAATGATGGCACCCGGGAGTTCCCAGGGCGCGCCTAGGGCTCAGAGGGACAGAGGGGAGCCGGGCTGTGGGTGGACTGAGAGCGAAGGGCCACTAGATGGCAGCAGCGGATCAGAAATGGGGGGGCTCTGAGTATAAAGTCTAGATCCCCATCTCTGCCTGTCCAGCCAGCCCCCCACCCCTCCTTCTGCCCATCCATCCCAGACCCTCCCCACATCTCCCTCCATCCAGCCCCCCCACCCCTCCTTCCCTCCCTGCATCCAGCCCCCCACCCTTCCTTCTGCCCATCCATCCAACCCCTCACACACCCCATCCCTCCCTCTGCCTGTCCAGCCCCCTACACTCCCTCTCCATCCACCCCCTAGGCCTCTCTCTATCCATTCTCCCCCCACCCCCACCCACGGTGATAACTGGCCCGACACACGTCCCTGAATTTTGAGCTGAGCTGTAGAGGGGGTGAGTGTCACAGGAGCCTGTCACCACGAATACAGAAGGGAAACGGAAACGCTGAATGAGTCCGAACGAGGAGGCCTCGGCTCTCACCCAAGGGCCGTGCTGAGATCACGCCCCTAAGCGGTGGCATCCTCTCTCCCCATGTGTCCTTTTCCACCCCTCTTCTTTCCCCTCGTCTCTCCCCCCTTTTGCCTCCTGTCTAAGGAGCGTCTGGCGTAGCCGGCCAGGCCTGCACCCTGCTGAGAGCCTGCGTGCAGAGAAGCAACGGAAGCAATACTCTAACCAGCCCAACATGGGATGAGTTTGCCAGGTCTCCGCGCGGCTGCTCAGACCGTGTGCTGGGCCCGTGTTTCTCCAACCGCCAGGTCGCAAGCGAGAGTCAAAACATAAGAACATAAGACTGGCCATATTGGGTCAGACCAAAGGTCCATCCAGCCCAATATCCTGTCTTCTGACAGTGGCCAATGCCAGGTGCCCCAGAGGAAATGAACAGAACAGGGAATCATCTAGTGATCCATCCCGTCACCCATTCCCAGCTTCTGGCACAGAGGTTAGGGATACCATCCCTGCCCATCCTGGCTAATAGCCATTGATGGACCTATCCTCCATGAACTTATCTAGTTCTTTTTCGAACCTTGTTATAATTTTGGCCTTCACAACATCCTCTGGCAAGGAGTTCCACAAGTTGACTGTGCATTGTGTGAAGAAATACTTCCTTTTGTGTGTTTTAAACCTGCTGCCTATTCATTTCATTGGGCGACACCTAGTTCTTGTGTTATGAGGAGTAAACAACACTTCCTTATTTACTTTCTCCACACCCGTCATGATTTTATAGACCTCTATCATATCCCCCCTTAGTCGTCTCTTTTCCAAGCTGAACAGTCCCAGTCTCATTAATCTCTCCTCATATGGCAGCCGTTCCATGCCCCTAATCAGTTTTGTTGCCCTTTCCTGACCCTTTTCCAATTCCGAGACAGAGACAGAAGCTGCGTTTTGCAGGGGTGCTGCTGTTCTCTCTCCTTGTGCGTGTGTCTGACTTGGTTCGTCTGCTAGAAAATGGGACTGGACTTTAACCGCAGCAGCAAGAACAGCTCCAGCCCAGGTCACGTTCTTCTCTGTTCCCCAAGAGAACAGTCATGCCCCTGCCCAGGACACTGCAAATCAGGGGGCTTTCCTGCTCAAACCTGCCACGGCGAGTTAAAGGGAACAAAACCAGGTGGGTTATAGGACAGCCTCATTTGGTGCTGTACGTTGCCAAGGCTTGAACCATTTTTCCTTCTTCTCTGTAGCTTCGACAACAAGTTAACAAAAACGCCGGGTGTTTGCCAGAGCGCCGAGCAGGCGAAAGTCTCTGCTACCAAACCCCGAAGCCTGTCGGGCACCGGTTCCGCAGGAATTCAGTTACGGGGGCATTTCTGGACCCCCTATATTCCATCTAAAATACATACAACAAATCTTTTCTATCCAGCTAGCCTCCATCCATCTCTCCACCCCCCCCTATCGCCCCCCCTTCCCATCCATCCACACACCCCCCACGCTTTCCCGTCCATCTATCAGCTCCCCACACTCCCTTCCTACCCATCCATCCACCCCCACACACCCTCTTCCCATTTCTTCATCCCCCCATATCGCCTCCTCACCCATCTATTCCCCCACACCCCTTCCCATCCCCCCACCTTCCCACTCATCCACCCCCCACACCCCTTCCCGTCTGCCCCCCACACCCTTCCCATTGCCCCCACCTTCACATCCATCCCTGTCCCACAGCTCTTCCCAGCCATCCATTCCCCCTCCCCCTCCTAATATCCGCCCGTCCCTCTCCCCCCAGGCTGTCCCTGCCCTGGTCCCCAGCGGGCTGGTCTCTCTACGGGGTGTCACTTCCCATCGCATCTCCCCACTTCCTGTTCACTGACCAGCCCAGCTCCTGCCAGGGCGGGGGGAAAGGAGGGGGGCGGAGCCCTAGACAGGCGTCCCCCAATCACAGCGTGCCCCTTCCTGTCGGCCAATCAGGAGGCCGGGGCAGCCAGCCAATGGGAGGAGAGGGCCGTGCCTGCTATTAGAGCTCACGCCCTCCCGGCATGCTGTGCGGCGCGGACAGCCATGGAAGCAGCTCGGGGGGCGCCCAGGGGGCTGGGAGGATCCGCTGGCATCCTGACCCGGGGCAGGGGGCACCGGCTCGGGACGGGGCTGGCCCGGCAGCGGGGAGCCTGGGGACTGGTACGGGAGCGGCCGCCCTGAGCGAGAGCAGCGGAGTGAGTGGTTTGCACCGGGGGTAGGTGGGCGCTAGACCCCGGCTGTGCTAGGCGCTGCACAGGCGCAGAACAAGGAGACAAGCCGCCCCCCGCGGCCGGTGGCTCCGGGACTAGACCCCAGGACTGGGATGAGAGAGCTGCAGGCAGCGCAGATCTTGTATGGACAATGCTGGGTGTGTGTTGTGTTAAATCCTGTTGCCGGGCAGTTGAGTTCTTGCATGGACAATGCTGGTGTGTGTGTGTGTGTGTTGTGCACGAGGCGGGCGGGCGGCGCTAAGGTCCTGTCCCCAGCCTCTAAGGTCTTGCAGGCACGCGGCTGGTTGTGTGTGTTGTGAATAAGGGTGCAGGTTTGTGTCAGATGGTGCTGCATGCAAAGACAATACTCTGTGTGGATGGGGGTGCTGCATGCACACACACAGAGCTGTGTCTCACTTTGCTGGCAGACTACAGACGGTCTCCTCAATGATTGGTGTTGCGGGTGGGCCTGGTTCAGTCATTCAGATTAAGGGTTTTGTTGACTCCCAGCAGTTGTGCGTTTTAACGCAAACCAGTGCGGAGAAATCCCTGCAGTGGCAGGGGTTCAGGGTTGCGGTGGTGCGTACAGGTGCGCATGTGTTAGTCGTAGGATTGTGTGTTGTGCCATCAGATCTGCATGTGGCTGTGGTTAGGGTTGTGTTTGCAGGAGTGGAGAAGTGTGTGTACTTGTGTTTAGGGAGGGGTTTGTGCATATGCAAGTATGTTGTGTGTCTATTGTGCATTTGTGTGTAGGAATGTATGTTATGTCTGACTGTATTGCACATACATATGTGGACGTCTCGCTCTTTAGTTGTATATATGAATGTCTGTAGATTATGGCTGTGATTGTGTGTTGTGTACACAAGTCTGTATTTGTGCATGCATTGCTGTGTATACAGGTTGTGCACATGGTGGACATTGTGTCTATGATCATGTGGGTAGGGACCCATGTGTCACTGGGGCTGTAGTTGGTGGTGGGTTGTGCAGGAGGGTGAGGGGATGCGTGTGAGCACTGTGGTTGTGTGTGTGGGTCAGTATGGTGTCTGTGGGCTGTGGTTGTGTGCATGTGTACACAGACAGGTGTGTGTGTGTCCACGTGCTGTGTCTGGGTGAGCGAGTCCATCTGGGTAAGTGCTCCTAATGGTTGTTGGTGTGTGAGATATACCGGGGTAGGGACAGGGATGCCCCATGGGGTGTGCTCTGGGATGAGTCCCTCTCACCCCAACCGGCCCGCACTGTCCCATGTGCTCACTGGGGTCCAGAGGGCAGTGACGAGGGGTCCCTATGGCTGGGGCTGCCTCTGCTATACACTACCCCCCCCCAGCTCTGCCGGTGCCCCTCACTCCCAACCCGCAGCCCCCTGCTAGCCCAGCCCTGGGCTCCCCCCACAGCTCCTCTCTGTAACTAACTGTAGATAGATTAATCACTTTTCTCACACACACCCCGTCATCGTTTCCAGCTTCTCTTATATTTTCCCTGCATTCCCACAGGCTGCCCACTGCGGAGCGGCTCGTGCTGGGACCCAGCGATCTCCAGGTCGTCGAGCCGAGGGGTCTGTCTGAGATACCTGCCATCACCGTGGACCTCTATCAGCCCTGACAGGTACTGCTCGACAGAGTTATATACCCCACGGCAGTGGGGTCCAGTGGTTAAGGCAGGGGGGCTGGGAGCCAGGACTCCTGGGTTCCATCCCTGGCTCTGGGAGGGGAGTCAGGGTAAGGTCAGGGGTGAGCCAGGACTCCTGGGTTCTGTTTTAACCAAGTGTCCTTGAATGTTCTGACTTACTGTGGCTAGGAATTGCAGGCTGCCTGTTTCTCACTGAGGTGGGGGTGATCAAAGGGTTAATCCCTGGCTTTCCCATGGCATGCTGGGAGGTGTAGTCCTTAGGGCATGAGACTGAGGGGTTGTTCATTCCTTCCCACTCTCCCTCCCTCCCCACGAAGCAGGGGGGTCTGTTAGGTGGTGCCTGGAGTAACCTCAGCCAATGAAGCCTGAACAGGTGCACTTTGCACTGCCAGCCCAGACACCTGGGTCCCCTTCCCTATCCTGGTCTCTGATCCCCTAGGGGTGAGTGCCCTGTACTGCCCTCCCAGATACCTGGGTCCCATCTCAGTCTCCATGTCCCGGGGGGATGGGGCAGGACACCCTGCAATAGCCTCCCACAAAGGCGTGCCCGTACCCTGCACTGTGTGGGCACGTAAGAACCGGAGGCAAAGCACTGAAAGTAACGAGTAACGGGACAGCTGCTCCCTGGGCTGCTCCTGGATCGTCACTTCCTACACTTTCCCCTGCAAGGACTGGCTGGCTCACGGGGTGGGGCAGTGGGGCCTTGCCCTATTTGTACCCCTTTTATGCAGCACATCTCCCCTCTTCTGCAGCAGGATCGCTGACATCTCTGCAGGGTGCCCTTGGCATGAAGTTCCCATGACGACGATACGGCTTTCCAGGGAAACCGATTCCTAGCTCCAAACCTGCAAGGTCCCAGCATGCCTTGCAAGGTGTGGGGGCAGGGATCACTCACCCTGCTGCTGAAATGCAGCCACCTCTGGGGTGGAACGCACCGGAGAGGAAGTTGCCGCAAACCCTGCTGCATGGATGCTGAACTCCCAGGAAGCAGCCAGGGCTGTAGGAATGCGAGAGCAGCATTTGTCACCGGTTCACAGCGGTGAACAACTTTGTCTGGTATGTTAAACCAAGGCAATGAATAGGTAAAACTTTGTGATCTTGAAATGCGTGCTGCTCCGGAGTGGGGTAGAAAGGGGTGTGGGGCAGGGGATGCTGCCATGTTAGCGCCTGGTGCCCTCCCACAAAGGCGTGCCTGGACCCCCCGTGTTTGGGTGCGTAAGAACCGGAGGCAGATTAACCGGAATGGAGAGTTACCGACGGGGTAGCCGGAATCGGAGCTGTTCAGGTGTCTTTATTCCAACACATTCAGTACTGGGGACTGGCTGGCTCAGGGGGGTGGGGAAATGGGGCATGGGCCCTTTCCCCTCTAGGGGGCATCAGCTCTGACCCCAAGGCAGGGGGCTGCCTGGCTCAGGGGAATGGAATCGGTTCAGTAACCCTTAGGGCACCCTGCCCGCGCTGATTACCGAGGAACCCATTCTTCCCACCCCCCACAGCAAAGCAGTCACTGCCTTGGGGCTCCTCCTGGGCACCCCCATAATGGTGTTGCATCCAGCCCCCCTCCACCAGGGCAAAGCCAATGGTCTGTAGGGCTCTCCCCAGCCCCTGCTACTAACACGCCTTCCTTCTCTCCTAGGCTCTCTGGACCCTGCTGGCAGGAGCCGAGGGAGACCCAACGGAAGGCAGCTGGAGCCAGACACAGCCAGGAATGAATGGATGGGGTGGGAGGTGCAATAAAAGCCCTGACCACTGGGTGGTGCCCTTGTTCTGTACACAGGCCAGCCAGAGATAATGGCTAGGAAATGTGTGGGGGAGAAAAGGTGCGATACCACCAGCTGCCACCCTTGCTGTAGGCCTAGACAACCTGCAGAGGGGAAGTTGCAATACAAGCACTGGCCACTCGGTGGCACCCGTGGTGTGCAATGTTGAGCAGGGAATTCACTGCTAGGAGAGGTGTGATTATTCCCTGCTCCATGACACCCATCCCCACAGGGGATCCCAGCCAGATTCACCCTCACCCTCCACACAGGGCAGCCAGTTTCCCCTCATCTGTGCCCCCCCCCCCGGGTTCCCCCTCAGCCCAATTCCCCCCATACACACAGTCAGCTCCCTCCACACAGGTCTCCATTAGAGCCACATTCCTCTCCAACCCCTCATGTATGGGGGACCGGTAGGGCCCTCTGCCTCAGTTTCCCTCTGTAAAATGGGGATAATGGCACTGCCCTCCCTAGTAAAGCACTTTGAGGTCTGATGAAGGTCACGGGATGGGAGCGTGGGATCCTCCCCCCTGCAAATCTGTCCACACTGACCCATCACGGGGGAGAGGGATGTGTTGATCAGTGTAGCATCATGGGCCTTCCTCACCCTGGCCACCTTGTCCTGTGCCTGCCTGAGCCCCTGCCCAGCCTCCCCCAGGCAACTCTGCACTGCCCCCAGCACCTGCCAGGTGTTCCCCGCAGGTCCCAGCCCAGCTAGGCATCCAGCTGGCTCTAGTCTTTCTCCTTCCCTTGACCCCCTCCAGGTGGCCGGCTCCTCACTCCCTCTGGCTGCAACCTGTACCCCAACTCCCAGGCCCGGGATGGGGAAAAACAGAATCTCCCCACAGGGAACTGGGTTGGGGCAGAGCAGCCACTGGGCCATATTGAGCAGAAAGACCAACCCGCTGGCAAAGCGTCCTGCCCGCATCAGCCTGGCTGGGGTGGGGGATGGGGGAGGGGTGTCAAATCTGAGTGGGTAATGACCCTGAGCACCAAAAACCATACTGGTGTCCCCTCCTTGTACCCTCTCCACCCCCAAATCTCCCCCCACCCCCTTCCTGGTCTCCTCGGTGGTGATGAACATTGGCTGATACAGACTCATTTTGATCTCACCCTGGGTTTTTTTTTTAAATAGTTTAGTGTTGATACAGCCCCTGGGCATGGGCAGTGACATGCTGGGGGGGGGTGGGGGGCCACAACCCCATCTACGCTCAGACTCACACCGGCCTCGTTAGCCCAACTCAGCCAGGTGGCCACCAGCTGCTGCATGGAGGATGTGAGAACAAGGGTGGGGCTGACCATGGTTTAGCTTCACCCTGGTCCCAGTCAGGCTGTAACAAACCCAGCCCCTCATGGGGACTTAGATGCCCATGGGGAGTTGGGCACCTAAAAACCCTGGAGGAGCTGGGTCTGAATTACATTGGAAAAACTTCATTAACCGGGATGGGAGAGTCTGGCCACCCCAGAGCACCCTCTCCCCCATCCCATATGCAATGCCATTATCACGCACTGCCCCAGAGCATCACTCACCACCCCCTCGCTCCCGCTGCTCCTTGGCGCTGCTGTGAGCTGGTGAGGCAGCTCCTCCAGCCAGAAAGTCCTGCCCAGGGTAGCTGAAGTCCAAACTGAACACAAAGGACTGGAAAGCCCCTCGCCCTGCCTAGGCTCACTCAGCAACAGCTCCCTCGTGGGGCCGTCTGCTTGGACACCGAGCACCTTATGAACCAGCTTCAGTTCCACCCCACCCTTGTTCTCCCCAGGCTAGGTCCCTTAGCCTGGTGTAATCCTAGCAGCCCCTGCCAGGCTCTGGGCTTTCAGGCCCACTCCCATCTGGGCCGTGGGCTGGCTGATCCCTGGCTGATGAGGATCAGCTGGGACTGGGAAGTGGGGATGAGCCCAGCTCCCCTTAAAGGGCCAGCCAGCCTGGGACAGGAGTTATCTTCTTGCCAGTGGGTAGGTGGGAGGAGATTGTTGAGTGGATGATTTGGTGAAGGGGGAGTGAAAGTTGGGGGTTACATGCCAGCAGGTGCCCAAGGGGGCAGGGGTGCCAAAGGAGTTGAAGGGTTATAAACATTAGCAGCTGGGGTGTGTTTTCTGGGGGACTGGCTCAGGGTTTGAGTGTAGGGCAGGGGCGCCTCAGTACAGCACATTTAAAAAGTTTTGCCACAGCACAGAGAAGCCATTAGACTCTGTTTGTTCCTTTCTTAAACCTCATCTCCAAGGTGGGGGTCATGCCCCGGGCTCCAAACCCTGCCCCGGCCCTGGATCAGATTATTTTTAACCGGGTAAAGGCGCTGGTCTGTATAATGACCACAAGGAGAAAGTAGGTGTTGGGCTGCTATTCTGTAGAATGACCAGAGGGGGGGAAGCAAGGCATCAGGAAGGAGGGAAGGGAGGGCTATGCTATATAATGACCACATGGGGGAAGCAGGGGATATGGGATGGGAAAGCAGGGACAGCTATACTGTACAATGACCAGAGGGGGGCAGCAAGGGGCCAGGGATGTGGACCAGGACAGCTATACTGTCTAATAACCCCACTGGGGCAGCAGGAAGCGGAGGGATGGGGAACAGGACAGCTATACTGTACAATGACCACACGGGGGCAGCAGGGGGCCAATGATGGGGAAAGGTATTACTATACTGTATGGTGACAGGTTTCAGAGGCGTCGCCGTGTTAGTCTGTATCAGCAAAAACAATGAGGAGTCCTTGTGCCACCTTACAGACTAACAAATTTATTTGGGCATAAGCTTTCGTGGGCTTCAGCCCACTTCATCAGATGCATGCAGTGGAAAATACAGTAGGAAGATATATATATACACAGAGAACATGAAACAATGGGTGTTGCCATACCAACTGTAACGAGGGTAATTAATTAAGGTGAGCTGTTTGGTGAGCTATTATCAGCAGAAGAAAAAAAACTTTTGTAGTGATAATCAGGATGGCCCATTTCCAACAG
>NW_020665258.1:112385-129966 GCF_002925995.2 Terrapene triunguis
GCATGCCAGATTTCTAGCAGATTTTTCCAGTCCTTTGTTCCTGTAGAACCCAATGTGGCTGGAACATTAGACTGGAAGAGTTTGCAACAAAAACAGTATGCAGCATTCTGGGTTTCTGAGTACATAAGCCATGGCCTCTCCACTTTGTCACCATTGGGGATTTCACGCCAGTAATGTGTTGCATGGAAACTTCTATTTTCATTGTCTTTGAGGAACATGAAGTTTTTCACTTGCGGTGGCCCATGCAGTACAAGGAAGTCCCTCAGTCTACTGCTCAAGTGGGTCCACTGTCCTGGATCATCTAGATTTAAGGAACTAAACTCAGCAGCAGCTGTTTCTTGCGCCTCTACCACACTCTTCTCTGATCTACACGTTTCTTCAGGAATGTGCATGGTTACATCCATTTGAGATGGAGATATGGATGCTGCAGTAGCTGCCAGGTCACCTGCACTCTGACTAACGGGAAGATCAGGCATCTCCTCACCACTCACATCCTCACTGGGGCCGGAAGGCTCACCGTGAACATTTGTGTCTATGTATCTCAGGAGAGCTCCTTCCTGCTTAGATAGAAACGCTTCCTTTGCTTTCTTCCTTTTTCTGAATGCTGCCCCAGAGGGGCGTTTTCTTCTTTCACTCATGACTGCAGTTCTGTGCCAGCTAGAGTGGCTCTCAACACTCGATTGAAGGGGACAAATAAGCAGGCTGGTAGCAGGGCCTGAGTGAGGGAAAATATCAGCATCTTAAGGGCCTAACTGGCTCCTACTGCTTCAGTTGACTGCCTGTTCTCCTCAAGTGGGTTCAGGGAAGCAGCAGGAACCAGGAAGCTCCCTGAGAAGCTGGTGTTAATCAGTCCAGGGTGCTGGAGAGGTACATAAGAGCCTCCTCCTCCTCTCTCTCCCTGCAGCTCCTGCTGCTTTCTGTTATTCCCTCTCTCCTTTTCTCCTGCCTGCCTGTTATGTCTCTTGTGCCCTCCTTCCTCCAGCACAGCACTCCACCATCTCTGTGCATCTAAAGCAGACAGAATACATATGCACCAGCAGCAGACACAATTTTCTACGCTCTGGGTCCTAGTGGCGCCCCCCACAGTCTGGCACCTGAGGCGGCCACCTCACTTCACCTCATGGTAAGGCCAGCCCTGCACCAAAGCCCCGTTTTTCAGTGGGAAATCTTGTTGCTCTGTAAATGTCGGCTGGCTCCAGTTCATTGGAGATGGGAAGCTGAGGCAATAGAGAGAAAGAAGCGATTCTCCAGGTTCAGGCATGGTCTGAAAACCAGCCGGTTTGAGGCTACGTTTGAATTGTTCCACCTGAGTGATGAACTTTAGGAATCTCGCACTTCCTTGACATTTGTCTAGCCGAGTTTGGGGGGTTGGTTCCTTTTCTCACTCCACCTCCCAGCACATAAACCAGGCCCACATGCCACACAGGGCCTCCCCAAGCAGCTCAACCAACCTCAGGCCACCCCTACCACCCCTCAGGGCGTGGCCAACCACCCCTACTACGTTGACGGCAGTGTTTCTGAGGGCAGGGCCATGTTACTTAGACTGTAAACGCTCTGGGGACGCAGCCCATCTTTTTGTTCTGTGTTTGTATAGCGCCCGGCTTGTATAGGGGCCTGGTCCATGACTGGAGCTTACAGGCACTCCAGTAATACAAATAAATATAATAATAATAATTAATAATGTTATGTAGTCCTGGCCTCTAACCCCAGCTCTGGGAGGGGAGTGGGTCTAATAGGTTAGAGTGGGTGCAGGGACTAGGAGCCAGCGTGTTAGGCCTCAGGGCTTCAGCCATTTGTAACTATTAGAGATCGGGATGAGATCTGATGGAGCAGGTTGGATTCTGGGTTGCTGGGTCCTACCCCCAGCTCTGGGAGGGAAGTGGGGTCTGGTGGGTAAGAGCTGGGAGCCAGGACTCCTGGGTTCTCCCCTCAGTTCTGCCACTGAATTCTTGTGTGCCCATGCCTAACGTACGAACAGACCGGGGGCCCAGTCTGCATATGGGGCAGTGTCCCCATTATGCCCTTTTTCTCGCTGGGACCCTTCTGCTCCTGCCACCGGGCCAGCTGCTGTCTCCCTTTCGCTGGCAGCCTTCCGCTGAGCAGAGCAAATCATCCAGAGGCCAAAATGTCTCCGCTCAGGCTGCTGGGGCAGCAGGTGGGGAACTGGCCCTCGAAGCTGCCAAGGGGAGTTGAGTCCCACGGGCAGAGGGCCAATGCGGGGCACAGCAGAGGGGAGATTCCTGTCAGAGCAGCTCCTTGCTGCCAGTGGCTCCCATTTCATTGGTGACCCATTCCCCACCCGTGGGGGCGAGGCTGAGGACTTTATGGCCACTGTACTGTGAAATCAAGCCAGGGGTTTACAGCTTCTTCCCTGGAAACCATCCATGTTTGATTTTCAGGGGAAATCGCAGCCGTGCTGACAAAGTGACTGAACCGGGCACTGCCCAGGATTCACCATGAATGGATCCTGGCCTTAATGATTGCTAAGCCCTCAGGACACAGAGCACTAGGCTAGGCTAATGGGTTGCAGGGAGTGAGCCTGGGAGTCAGGACTCCTGGGTTTTGTTCCCAGCTCAGGGAGGTGATTGGGGGTTAGTGGGTTAGAGCGGGGGTTGCTGGGAACCAGGAGTCCTGGGTTCTCTCCCCAGCACTAGGAAGGAAGTGGGATGTAGTAGGTTACAGTGGGGGTGGAGGGCTAGAGGGAGGATGCCGGGCTCTTCCTGCCAGGTCTGAGAGGAGACTTCGAATCACAGAAATGTCGGACTGGAAGGGACTCAAGGGGTCATCTTGTCCAGCCCCCTGCGCTGAGGCAGGACCAAGTAAACCTAAACCATCCCTGAGAGGTGTTTGTCCAACCTGGTCTTAAAAATCTCCAGTGAGGGAGATTCCACAACCTCCCTTGGAAGCCTGTTCCAGAGCTTCACCAGCCCTGTAGTTAGAAAGTCTTCTCAATATCTAACCTACATCTCCCTTGCAACAGATCGAGCCCATTACTTGTCCCAGCTTCAGTGGCCATGGAGAACAGCTGATCACCATCCTCTTTATAAAAGCCCTTGACATATTGGAAGACAGTTAATAGATCCCCCTGGGTCTTCTTTTCTCAACACTAAACACACCCCTTTTTGAACCTTTCCTCACAGGTCGGGTTCTCTAAACCTTTGAACATTTTTGTTGCTCCCCTCTGGACTCTCTCCAGTTTGTCCACGTCTTTCCTCAAGTGCAGCGCCCAGAACTGGACACAGGACTCCAGCTGAGGCCTCACCCGTGTCGAGTCGAACGGGACAATGACCTCCCATGTCTCACATACAACATTCCTGTTCATACACACCAGGAAGATATGAGCCTTTTTTGCAACTGCATCACATTGTTGATTCACCTTCAATCTGTGATCCACTATGACACCCCCGTTCCTTTTCAGCAGTACGACCACCTAGCCAGGTATTCCCCATTTAGTAGTTGTGCATTTGAGTTTTCCTTCCTAACCGAGACTGAGGAGATGAGTAGACGTAAACCCCAATCTTCTCTCGGTGGACATTTTTTGACAAACCCTAAATGTGACCTGTGTGCATGGCTCCGTCCTTTCTGCGGGTATCTTGTCTGCCATTTCCAAAACCTCCCTGTACACTGCTCTGAGAGTAGCCCAGGAGCTGCAAGAAGCCACCGGACTCTATGAAACCAAGGTCTGCGAATGCAAATGTAAATTTGCATGTACACCAATCAGGAGGAAGAAATTGAGGAGGAGATCAAGGCCAATGGAGGGAGAATTAGAGAGACTGACAAGAACCCAGCAGAGCTTTCAGCATGGCTGGCGAAGATGAAGGAACAGCAGAACGAGCGGAGGAAACATGTCCACCTCTTGGCTATGCAGGCCGGGAAGGTGATGGTGAAGACTCTGCCTATGGGACTTCCTGGGTCCTTTTGGAAATAATTGTGAAGTTGTGACTGGAAAACGGGGACCAGGAGTTGTGGCACTTCCTGGTTGGAGAGGAAACAAGGGGGCTTGTTGGGAAGCTAACTGATACCGTTGGGTTTAGGGCTGTCCACAAGTCCAAAACAAGGATTTTCAGAGTTGAGTTGGGCCCAGTGCGGAGGGAAACGTGATGTGTCAGTTGGCCACGTTCTAATCTCACTTTCGCCAGATTTACACTGGGGCCTCTGAGATCAGTGACTAGTGGAGTCACTATCCCATCTGCCACCCTCAGTATCAGCAGCCGTCTCCCCGTCAGCCTCCCACTGAGCAGAGCGAATCATCCAGAGACCAAAATGTCTCCGCTCAGGCTGCTAGAGGAGCAGGTGGGGAACTGAACATTGAAGCTGTCGATCCAAGCTGGGCTGTATTGGGGTGCAGTGTGGGACATGGCAGGAGGAGACAGGGCCAGACGCACCCATTCCCCTTTTAACCCATTCTCTCAAGGCCAAGGACATCGTGGTCACCCCTCTGTAAAATCAAGCAGGAGGTTTATTGCTTCTTCCATGGAAATCGGCGGTGTTTGACATTCATGGGAACTCACTCCTATGTTTACAAACCTCTGAAACACGTGAACCCACCATTTATGAAGGTTCAGAGATAAGGTTGCTCTTGGACCTGATCCCAGGGTTTTACCAATAAAATTCCATAGCAATCACACAATTAAGTTATTGGCTTTCTTTCTGAACCGTCATGTTAATAAAGGGGAGTCTTTAGATGTTAGGCAGCTCTTGCTTACTACTTAGATAGAACTAAAAGTTTTAGGAAGTCATCTAGACATTTTTTCTTATGCTTAAAATCAGTGGGGTCATAATGTGCCTGCGCAGACTATTTCTAGATGGGTTAAACGACGCATAGAGCAGTGTTACGAGTTAGCCCTGCCGGTTGTGTGGTCTCATTTGACTAGAGCGATATAAGCAACATCTTTTGCTTCACTGAAACTTGCTATTAGGAAAATTTGCAAGGCTGCTACATGGACGTGAGGGCACACAGTGACTGGACGTCACAAGCTGGATCTTGCTTCTGGAATGGGTGCCAAATGTGACAGAGCAGGGCTACAGTCCTACTTGGATTAGGACTCCACTCCCCGCTGTGAGGTTGTTCAGCACTGCAGGGTCAAGCTACCCACAAGGGGGAATATGTTGAGCCACTTGAAGAAGAAGTGAAAGTTACGTGCTTGCAACCTGAGGCCTATGAGATGACTTTGCATATTCACACTTCCCACCCACCTTCCCCTCTCTCTCAGCGTCCTATCACATGGTCATCTGGTTGGGGGTGAAAGGCACTGAGGGGGTACATCCCGGATTCCTGAATTCATAGTTGTTTAAGTCCGCAAGGGATCGTAATGGTCATCTCCTCTGACCTCCCACCTGGCACAGGCCAGAGAATCTCAGCCCGTGTTCAAATCCACCAACTTCCCACTCAGTTGGAGCAGAGCTCTTTTGAAACGCCCGAGTGATCTTGGTTTAAAGACTCCAAGTGATGGAGAATCCATCACCTCCCTAGGGAAATTGTTCCGACTCTTAAATACCCTGCACATGTTCACCTTATTTCTAAGCTGAATTGGTCTAGCTTCAGTCTCCAGCCATTAGATCTCGTTCAGCCTTTGTCCAATACATTAAAGAGTCTCTGCTCTCAGAAATCTTCTCCCTGCAAAGGTACTTATAGACCATCACCTATTAACCTTCTCCTCCATAAACTAAAGAGATTAAACTCCTTTGGTCTCTCTCTGTATGGCAGGTTTTCCAGACCTTTTCTGGCTCTTTTCTGAACTCTTTCCAATGTATCAAATGTCCCTTTTGAAAGGCAGACACCAGAACAGGACCCGTATCCAGTAACGGCCACACTAATGTCGTATACAGAGGTAAGACCACGCCAGTAATCCGGTATTCCCCTACTTACACATTAGTGTTCTTAGCGACAATGCTGCATTAGGAATTCATGCTCGGTTGGCTTCTATGGCCCCAAAGTCGTTGAGAACGTCACTGCTTTCCAGGATAAAGCCCCCCATCTTAATAGATTCCCCTGATGTAACCCCTGGACCCCACTCTTTCCCCAGAGCTGGGAACAGAACTCAGGTGTCCTGACTCCCACTTTCACTCACTGTAACCAGTTAATCTTGCCTAGCGCTTTGTCCAAGAACCAAAAGGCTTAGCAATCATTAACTGATGGATTTATTCACCTTGATTCCTGGCAAGAAATTAACACACCTCCAGGAGTGCCCGGTTCACGTGTTTCAGAGGTTTGTAAACATAGGAGTGAGTTCCCATGAATGTCAAACACCGCCGATTTCCATGGAAGAAGCAATAAACCTCCTGCTTGATTTTACAGAGAGGTGACCACGATGTCCTTGGCCTTGAGAGAATGGGTGACAGGAGATTATACAGGCAGGAACAGAGGCTGACTAGGGTATTCCCATCAAACATAGGGAAACCGTCACTGACATCAGGAAGGTAGTTAACCCTGGGTGGTTGGAATTTCCCTTCTCCCCCTATTGGAGGCAGTTGGACCGGGCGGCCCGTCTTATGGGGCCCGGCCCTTGTCCCAGGGAAGGGGAAAATTTGGTTTACTATGTGGATGAGGCGACTTCCGACGAACTCCTAGGCCTTATACGTTATATAATTATTTCATATTGTCTTTTTGTTAGCTTTGTGGCGCTTGCCCTCTGGGGGGTGGTTTCCCCAGAGGGGGCTGAAGGACAGGCTGCTGAGGAACCCCGGGAAAGTGGACCCCATAGTGAGTAGGGGCGTGATCCACTGGACCTATAGGACGCAAGTGGACCCCTTAAGTGAGGAGGGGTATAATCCCCAGGTTGGAAGGGGGGCGGAATCCACTGCCTGGACCCTGACAGGAGGCGGGGCGTGATCCAGGAAGTCCCAGAGCAGCCGAAGGGGCCGGAGTAGCTCCCACTAGCAATAGGCTGGTGGATCTCACCAGCAATAAGCTAGCTTATTGCTGTGTGGACTGGTGAGACCTGCGGCCCGGGGATTGACAGGACTCCCACCAGTATTAGGCTGGTGGCTGGGTAGGACTGTTATAGTAAAAATCCCGGAGATAGGATGTGTGATTGTGGGTCGTAAGGGGGTCCCCATTCTTTTGCCCATTTAAGTGACAATTGTGTCCCTCCTCGCTCGGAGAGCCGGGAGGCCCCGGGAAACCGTCCGCGTACTCCTAGGTAGTAGAGTATCCCATCCCGTTCTCTTGAAGACGGGCCGGTGCTCTCTACTAGGGGAGAGGTGTACGGTGACCAAGGCTTTCCTAACCCTTTGTGTGATTGACCTACGACCAAAACCCTTCCCCAAATCTTCCTCTGGAGCATGGACTCGCGTATGGAGTGAGCTCCCTCCCCTTGCTGTGTTTGAAGGGGGGCCCCTGGAAATCGCTTGCCAAAACCTGGGGCAGTCGGGCATCCTACCCTGTTCCTCTTAAAGGCGGATTGGTGACCCATTGCCGGACAGGGTGCATGCGAGAACCTTCCTTGTACATCCTCCCCAGTGGTGTGAATGTTGAGAGGGGTGGGCCTCACCCAGAGAAACGGAGGCTGGGAAAAATTGCTCTCCCCTGGAAAGGAGAGCAGGGCTTATTGCAGTGTTTTAATTTGTTGATATATGGGCATAACTATAAATGCTTGCTTGCTAATAGCAAGGTGGTTTTGTTTGAATAGCCTTCTTTCCCTTGGACTTCATAATAAGTGGTCCGGGGGGGGGGGGGTTGTTTGGACGGAATCATTTAATTCCCTTAAGTGATAAAGTAAAAAGGTGTATTATATAAGGAAGTTCCAAGTTTATATCCCCGACCGGGTTGCTACACCCAGCACCGACGGAGGCATTGTAGGACCGTTGGGGTTTGGTGTGGAGCCCGAGGAGGGGGAGAGAAACGTCATTTCTCATTAATAAGTGGCTAAGTTAGCTAATTTAACGCTGCGGCATTCGCTGGGCGACCGGGCAGAACAGGGTTATACTGCAGTGATACTTTTTTGTCCTGTCGTCCGGTGGGTGTTTGAGCAAAAGACATCCAACTATGGGGACCTCGCAATCTAAACAGGTCCCAGCACCGGAGAAGGGCACTCCGGCCGCATATATGTACTCCAACTATGGGCCTTTAACTTGTAAGTTCCTGAAGGAATGGAATTGGAATACCCGGGATAATCCAAGTTTACAGTTCCCAGAGGAGGGGACTTTTAATTCGAACAAAATTTTACATCTTCGGGGAGCCTTGCTGGTACATAAGGTAAACCAAACCCAATGGGACGCCTATTTCAATTGGTATGGGGAAATGGAAAAACGGCGTAGGGAATCTATTCAGAGGAGCCTAAATAACACCCATGATAAAGTTAAAGCCCAATTAAAAGAAACAGAAAGACTATTAAAAGATGCCCAATTTAGGCCCTTAACTCCTCTGCCCGCCCCCATGTTCCCCGTTAGGCAGACACCCTCTGCCCCTCAGACCCCAATAGTGCCCCCTCCCTATGACCCGCCTGGAGGGGACCTCATAGATTTCTATATAGAGCAGGGAAGGCCCCCCAGGCGAACACAAAGACAACCAGAAGCAGATTTGGGGCAGGGACACCCCTAAGGACAGGGAGGGGCTGAGAGGAGTGGGCAACCAGCTCCATCGAGTCCGGCTGGGCACCAGCCCGATCTCTCAGACTCCTCCTCTACGGAGTCATCTAATCTGCCCGTAATAACTTCCCCGATATCCCCGGGACAGGAATTGGAAGTAAGCATCCACCTTGTTTTCGACCAAGTAGAACAGCTGGCCGAAATGATACAGGTATCCCCAGGCCCGGCCTACCGCACGAGACAGCAGGTGGCCCGCCGTGAAAGGTTAGGAGCGGAGGAAGACTGCCCCAGCAGGTATAAAGAAAGGGAGAAGGAAGTCTTGGAAAAGATAAATGAGGCTAGGAGGGAACTGGTAAATAGAAGCAAGACTAGTCCAGATGGACGGACTGGGACCTCCCATGAGGTGGCAAACTTTCCCTTAAGACAGCTCCCAGGAGGGGAGGGCAGGATAACAGAAGTCCACGCCCCCTGGAGCCCAACTGATATGTGTAATCTGGGTCTTAAATTCCCCAAGATACGGGAAGACCCCCTCCGCTTTAAGGAAGAGTTAGAGGTTATCGTTAACTGTTATAACCCTACTATGGGGGATTTGGACCAATTTTTAAGGAGTATAATGCCCCGGGAAACCCAAAGGCGGTTGTTCGAAACCATGGAGTGGACAGACAAAATAGAGCCAAATAGAGACAATCTGGGGGAAATGAGACAAAAATTGCTGGACGCTATTCTTAAGGTCTGCCCACCAAAGGCTGATTGGACTAAAATAAATATGTGTAAACAAGGAAAAGGAGAAAACCCGGCAGACTATTTAGACCGATTAAAATCGGTCTTTGAAAAATACTCAGGCGTTAAAGAAGCCGAAACCCAGGCAGAGCAAGCCATTGTGGCTGTGTTCGTTCAGGGTCTTCGCCCCAAAATAAGTGAGCAATTGCGCCTGGGTTTAGTGGGCTGGGAAGGAAAGGGTTTAAGGGAAATTCTAGCAGCAGCCCAACATTATTTTCACCAGGGTGAGAAGAAAAGAGAGGAAGCAGAAATCCACGTTATGGCCCTCCAAATTAACAATTTAAACCCAAAGGCAAAGAAACCCGAGAGAAGTTTAAGGGAGGCATCGTGTGAAAGGGAACCCCTAACCCATAGGTATGGGGATTGGCGTTGTTATGAATGTGGAAAGGAAGGTCATATCGCACGATACTGCCCATATAAAGGTCGGGGAGGTTACAGGGAACACAGGGGAGCCCTTGCCCAGCAGTGGGGTGGACAAACCCCAGCTGCACCCCCGCCACCCCCACTGATGGAATATAGATAGGACAGCTGTGAGACTGAGTGTGACCTTATAGCCCCAGCCAACCCCTTGGATCAATCTGGCCCTTACATTACTTGTACCATCAATAAAACCCCAGTAAAGTGTTTGGTGGATACCGGGGCTTCCCAATCCACCTTAAGAGCAGAGGAATTCCCCTCCCTTCCCCTATCTAAGGAAACTGTAAACGCGATAGGGGTTGGTAATGTCCCTATTCCCCACCCTGTTTCTAACCTATTGTCAGTCTCAATTGGCCCTTTAACAGAGCAGCATGCTTTTCTTCTCAGCCCTTGTTCCCCCGTTAACCTCCTGGGAAGGGATCTGTTATGTAAGTTAAACTGCTCTATTTTCTGTACCCCCAATGGGGTATTTCTGGAAACTCCAGAAACCGCACAACAAGAGGTCCTAGGAGTCCTGCAGGCCCATGATTTTACCAAACCGGCCAGCCTGAACTTCTCCCCAGAGCAGGAAAAATTACTGGCCCAAGTGCCTCCTTCTCTGTGGGAAGACCACCAAAACCAAGTAGGCCGCATAACGTCAGCCCAGCCTGTTAAAATTCGACTAGATCCAAATAAGCCCCTTCCTAGGATCCCACAATACCCTCTCTCCAAAGCCGCTGAAGATGGAATTAGACCAGTCTTAGGGTATGTCTACACTACGAAATTAGGTCGAATTTATAGAAGCCGGTTTTATAGAAATCGGTTGTATACAGCCGATTGTGTGTGTCCCCACATAAAATGCTCTAAGTGCTGTAGTCGGCGGACCGCGTCCACAGTACCGAGGCTAGCGTCGACTTCCGGCGCATTGCACTATGGTACCTATCCCACAGTTCCCGGAGTCTCCGGCGCCCATTGGAATTATGGGTTGAGATCGCAATGCCCGGATGATGCAAAGCAGTGCCGCGGGGGGTTCTGGGTACATTGCGTCAGGCCCCTCCCCCGCCGTCACAGCAACGGCAGACAATAGATTCGCGCCTTTTTACCTGGGTTACCTGTGCAGACAACATACCACGCCAAGCATTGAGCCCGCTCAGCTCAGCTCACCGTCACCATATGTCTTCCGGGTGCCGGCAAACGTGGGACTGCATTGCTAAACAGCAGCAGCAGCTTACTGCCTTTTGGCGGTAGACGGTGCAGCATGACTGGTAGCCTTCATCGGCGATCGGGATGCTGGTAGCTGTGGGGCTGGCAGCCGTAGGGCTGCATTGCACCAGCCCCTTGCCTTTTGGCAGTAGATGGTTTATTATGACTGGTAACCGTCCTCGTCGGACAAATTTACATGTTGCCTGAAATGCTCATAGATTATTGTAGCCTGAGCGCCTTTACTGATCCTTCTGGCTACTGTACAGCATATATTGCTACACAGCAGCAACCCCTTGCCTTTAACCGTCCTCGTTGGACGATGATGGCTACCAGTCGTAGTATACTATTTTCTGCCAAGTATTGTCTGCTAAGCACCCAGAAAAGGCCGAGGGCGATCTGGGTGCTGGCAGACATGTGGCTGGCACACGTAGGGTTACATTGCTACCAAGCACCCAGACAATGCCGAGGGCTATCAGTCATGCTGCACTGTCATCTTAAGATGTAAAAAATAGATTTGTTCTGTATTCATTTCCTTCCCCCCTCCCTCCGTCAAATCAACGGCCCGCTAAACCCAGGCTTAGGAGTTCAATCTCTGGGGGGGGGGCATTCTGTGTGACAGTTGTTTGTATTTCTCCCTGATGCACAGCCACCTTTCTTGATTTTAATTCCCTGTACCTGTACGCCATGTCGTCACTCGCCCCTCCCTCCCTCCCTCCCTCCCTTCTTCCCCTGGTCTTTAGATACTAGTTTCGCGCCTTTTTTCAGACCAGACGCCATAGCTATCACTGGGATCATGGATCCCGCTCAGATCACCGCGGCAATTATGAGCACTATGAACACCACGCGCATTGTCCTGGAGTATATGCAGAGCCTCCTGGACATGCCAAAGCAAAACCAGGACCAGCTGAGGAGGAGGCGATTGCAGCGCTGCGACGATAGTGATGAGGAAATTGACATGGACCTCTCACAAGGCACAGGCCCCAGCAATGTGGAAATCATGGTGTTACTGGGGCAGGTTCATGCCGTGGACCGCCGATTCTGGGCCCGGGAAACAAGCACAGACTGGTGGGACCGCATCGTGTTGCAGGTCTCGGACGATGCCCAGTGGCTGCGAAACTTTCGCATGCGTAAGGGCACTTTCATGGAACTTTGTGACTTGCTTTCCCCTGCCCTGAAGCGCCAGAATACCAGGATGAGAGCAGCCCTCACAGTTGAGAAGCGAGTGGCGATAGCCCTGTGGAAGCTTGCAACGCCAGACAGCTACCGGTCAGTCGGGAATCAATTTGGAGTGGGCAAATCTACTGTGGGGGCTGCTGTGATCCAAGTTGCCAGGGCAATGAGAGACCTGGTGATATCAAGGGTAGTGACTCTGGGAAACGTGCAGACCATAATGGATGGCTTTGCTGCAATGGGATTCCCAAACTGTGGTGGGGCGATAGACGGAACCCATATCCCTATCTTGGCACCGGCGCACCAAGCCACCGAGTACATAAACCGCAAGGGGTACTTTTCAATGCTGCTGCAAGCCCTGGTGGATCACAAGGGACGTTTCACCGACATCAACGTGGGCTGGCCGGGAAGGGTACATGATGCTCGCGTCTTCAGGCACTCTCTTCTGTTTCGAAAGCTGGAGGAAGGGACTTTCTTCCCGGACCAGAAAATAACCATTGGGGATGTTGAAATGCCTATCGTTATCCTTGGGGACCCAGCCTACCCCTTAATGCCATGGCTCATGAAGCCGTACACAGGCAGCCTGGACAGGAGTCAGGACCTGTTCAGCTACAGGCTGAGCAAGTGCCGAATGGTGGTGGAATGTGCATTTGGGCGTTTAAAAGCGCGCTGGCACAGCTTACTGACTCGCTCAGACCTTAGCGAAAAGAATATCCCCATTGTTATTGCTGCTTGCTGTGCGCTCCACAATATCTGTGAAAGTAAGGGGGAGACATTTATGGCGGGGTGGGAGGTTGAGGCAAATCGCCTGGCCGCTGATTACGCGCAGCCAGACACCAGGGCGGTTAGAGGAGCACAGCAGGGCGCGGTGCGCATCAGAGAAGCGTTGAAAACCAGTTTTGTGACTGGCCAGGCTACGGAGTGAAACTTCTGTTTGTTTCTCCTTGATGAACCCTCCGCCCCTACACCCCCCCACCTGGTTAACTCTATACTTCCCTGTAAACCAACCACCCCACCCTCCCCTACTACCCTCCCCCCTTCGAGCACCACTTGCAGAGGCAATAAAGTCATTGTTACTTCACATTCATGCATTCTTTATTAATTCAGCACACAACTAGGGAGATAATTGCAAAGGTAGGCCTGGATGGGTGGGGGAGGAGGGAAGGAAAAGGACACAGTGCACTTTAAAACTTTAAAACTTATTGCACTGGAAATCATCTAGGCTGGAGTGATTGGGTGGCCGGAGGCCCCCCCACCGTGTTCTTGGGCGTCTGGGTGAGGAGGCAATGGGACTTGGGGAGGAGGGCTGTTGGTTACAGAGGGGCTGTAGCGGCGGTCTCTGCTCCTGCTGCCTTTCCTGCAGCTCAACCATACGCAGGAGCATATCACTTTGATGCTACAGCAGCCGGAGCATCGACTCTTGCTTTCTGAGTACAAGTTGACGCCACTTCTCCTCTTCAGCCCGCGTTTCAGCACGCAACTTCTCCTCTTCAGCCCGCGATTCAGCACGCCACCTCTCCTCTCGCTCATATTGGGCTTTTTTAAAATCAGTCATTGACTGCCTCCACGCATTCTGCTGTGCTCTGTCAGCGTGGGAGGCAGTCTGTAGTTCAGTGAACATTTCGTCACGCGTCCTTCGCTTCCTTCTTCGAATATTCACTAGCCTCTGTGAAGGTGAAACATTTGCAGCTGGTGGAGGAGAAGGGAGAGTTGTTTAAAAAAGATACATTTTAGAGAACAATGGGTACACTCTTTCACGTTAGATTTTGCTGTTCACATCACACAGCACATGTGCTTTCGTTACAAGGTCGCATTTTTCCTCTTATATTGAGGGCCTGCCGGTTTGGTGTGAGAGATCACTCACGCAGTGCCAGGCCACAGATTTCAGCTTGCAGGCAGCCATGGTAAGACACAGTCTTTTGGCTTTTTTAACCTTGTTAACAAGTGGGGATGCTTTAAAACAGTACTGCTCTCATTAACCATACCAAGCACCCGTTGGGTTGGCCATTTAAAATGGGTTTGCAATGTAAAAGGAGGGGCTGCGGTTTCAGGTTTAACATGCAGCACAAACCCAACTAACTCCCCTCCCCCACACACCCAATTCTCTGGGATGGTCACTTCACCCCTCCCCCCCACCGCGTGGTTAACAGCGGGGAATATTTCTGTTCAGCAGAGCAGGAAGGGGCACCTCTGAATGTCCCCTTAATAAAATTGCGCCATTTCAACCAGGTGACCGTGAATGATATCACTCTCCTGAGGATAACAAAGAGCGATAAGGAATGGATGTTGTCTGCATGCCAGCAAACACCGGGACCATACGCTGCCATGCTTTGTTATGCAATGATTCCAGACTACGTGCTACTGGCCTGGCGTGGTAAAGTGTCCTACCGTGGCGGACGGGATAAGGCAGCCCTCCCCAGAAACCTTTTGCAAAGGCTTTGGGAGTACATGAAGGAGAGCTTTCTGGAGATGTCCCTGGAGGATTTCCGCTCCATCCCCATACACGTTAACAGACTTTTCCAGTAGCTGTACTGGCCGCGATTGCCAGGGCAAATTAATCATTAATCATTAAACACGCTTGTTTTTAAACCATGTGTAATATTTACAAAGGTACACTCACCAGAGGTCCCCTGTGTGCCCTCAGGGTCTTGGGTGAGTTCGGGGGTTACTGGTTCCAGGTCCAGGGTGACAAACATATCCTGGCTGTTGGGGTAACTGGTTTCTCCGCTTCCTTGCTGCTGTGAGCTATCTATGTTCTCTCCATCCTCATCTTCCTCGTCCGCCGAACCCGCTTCCCTGTTTCCAGCGAGGGACTCATAGCACACGCTTGGGCTAGTGGTGGCTGCACCCCCTAGAATGGCATGCAGCTCCGCGTAGTAGCGGCATGTTTGCGGCTCAGCCCCGGACCTTCCGTTTGCGTCTCTGGCTTTGTGGTAGGCTTGCCTTAGCTCCTTAATTTTCAAGCGGCACTGCTGTGCGTCCCTGTTATGGCCTCTGTCCTTCATGGCCTTTGAGATCTTTTCTAATGTTTTGCCATTTCTTTTACTGCTTCGGAGTTCGGCGAGCACTGATTCATCTCCCCAGATGGCGATCAGATCCCGTACCTCCCGTTCGGTCCAGGCTGGAGCTCTTCTGCGATCCTGGGACTGGGACTGGGACTCCATCACGGTTACCTGTGCTGATGAGCTCTGCATGGTCACCTGTGCTCTCCACGCTGAGCAAACAGGAAATGAAATTCAAACGTTCGCGGGGCTTTTCCTGTCTACCTGGCCAGTGCATCTGAGATGAGAGTGCTGTCCAGAGCGGTCACAATGAAGCACTGTGGGATAGCTCCCGGAGGCCAATAATGTCGAATTCCGTCCACACTAACCCAATTCCGACCCCCTAAGGCCGATTTTATCGCTAATCCCCTCGTCGAGGTGGTGTAAAGAAACCGGTTTAAAGGGCCCTTTAAGTCGAAAGAAAGGGCTTCGTAGTGTAAACGTGTCCAGGCTTAAGTCGATTTAACGCGGCTAAAGTCGACCTAACCTCGTAGTGTAGACCAGGCCTTAGTGTCCCTAATTCAACAAGGAGTTATTATCCAAACGAGTAGTGAATGTAATACCCCAATTCTGCCTGTCCGAAAACCAGGTACGGGAAAATGGCGCTTTGTTCAGGATCTGCGAGCAGTAAATGCAGTGGTCCATCCCCTGTTCCCAGTTGTGCCCAATCCTGCAACTATTCTTTCTTGCATTCCCCCTTCAGCCACATACTTTACAGTAGTGGATTTGTGCTCAGCCTTTTTCTCTATTCCCATTCACCCAGAAAGCCAGTATTTGTTTGCCTTTACCTTCCAGGGCCTGCAGTATACCTGGACCAGACTGCCGCAAGGTTACACAGAGTCACCTACCATTTTCTCTCAAATCCTCAGAAAAGACCTGGAGGACGTAACACTTCCCAAAGGGTCCACCTTAATTCAGTATGTAGACGATCTTTTAATAGCTTCTCCATCTTTGGAGGCTTGCCAGGTGGATTCCCTAGCCTTGCTACGGGCTCTGGCAGAGAGAGGGCATAAAGCTTCTAAGGCAAAGCTGCAACTTTGTCTCCCCAGGGTTCATTACTTAGGGCATGATTTAACTGCAGGAGAAAGGCACTTGTCTAGTGATAGGATTAAAGCATTACTGCAGGTCCCCAAACCCACCACAAAAAGGCAGTTACGTGGTTTCCTGGGAATGGCGGGCTATTGCCGACAGTGGATACCTGATTATGCCTTGATTGCTAAACCCCTGCATGAACTAACCCATAAAGACGTGCCAGAACCCTTACCCTGGTCCCAAACAGCAGAAAATGCTTTACAAAATCTTAAAGAACTTTTGGCTAGTGCCCCAGCACTGGGTATCCCTGACTATGCAAAGCCCTTTACTCTTTACTGCCAAGAAAGAGATGGAATGGCGCAGGGGGTGTTGACCCAGAGACATGGGGATTCTCAGAGGCCAGTTGCCTACTATAGCGCCCCTCTAGACCCAGTGGCGGCAGGCTTGCCCCCGTGCCTCAGGGCCATAGCTGCAGCAGCAATTTTGGTAGATGCCTCTGCCACCCTTGTTCTGGGTTCCCCCTTAGTTGTGGCAGTTCCCCATGCTGTAACTGCACTCCTCTTACGAGGAGCAACCCAGCACATGTCTAATTCTCGACTAACTAAATATGAAATGTTGCTTTTAAATGCCCACAATATTACCTTAATTCGATGTCCTGTTCTTAACCCTGCCTCCTTGCTCCCAACACCCGGGGATGGAGAACCACATAACTGCCAAGCAGTAACTGCTGAATTATGCTCTCCCCGGGTGGACTTAAAGGATACCCCCTTTATGCACAGACAACCCGCCAACCTTAAGCATATTCTCACCAGCAACCACACACCGCACCATAACAACTCTAACTCAGGAACCAACCCATGCAACAAACCTCGATGCCAACTCTGCCCACATATCTACACCAGCAACACCATCACAGGACCTAACCAGATCAGCTACAACATCACCGGCTCATTCACCTGCACGTCCACCAATGTGATATATGCCATCATGTGCCAGCAATGCCCCTCTGCTATGTACATTGGCCAAACTGGACAGTCACTACGCAAGAGGATAAATGGACACAAGTCAGATATCAGGAATGGCAATATACAAAAACCTGTAGGAGAACACTTCAAGCTCCCTGGCCACACAATAGCAGATGTAAAGGTAGCCATCTTACAGCAAAAAAACTTCAGGACCAGACTCCAAAGAGAAACTGCTGAGCTCCAGTTCATTTGCAAATTTGACACCATCAGATCAGGATTAAACAAAGACTGTGAATGGCTATCCAACTACAGAAGCAATTTCTCCTCCCTTGGTGTTCACACCTCTACTGCTAGCAGAGCACCTCACCCTCCCTGATTGAACTAACCTCGTTATCTCCAGACTGATTTATACCTGCCTCTGGAGATTTCCATTACTTGCATCTGAAGAAGTGAGGTTCTTACCCA
>NW_020665258.1:134966-195154 GCF_002925995.2 Terrapene triunguis
TCTCATCTCAAGCTCTTTCCACCTATGGAATGCTCTCTGGTGATTTGCTGCCTTCTTATGGCATGCCAGATTTCTAGCCAGATTTTTCCAGTCCTTTGTTCCTGTAGAACCCAATGTGGCTGGAACATTAGACTGGAAGAGTTTGCAACAAAAACAGTATGCAGCATTCTGGGTTTTTGAGTACATAAGCCATGGCCTCTCCACTTTGTCACCATTGGGGATTTCACACCAGTAATGTGTTGCATGGAAACTTCTATTTTCATTGTCTTTGGAGAACATGAAGTTTTTCACTTGCTCTGGCCCATGCAGTACAAGGAAGTCCCCCAGGCTACTGCTCATGTGGGTCCACAGTCCTGGATCATCTAGACTTAAGGAACTAAACTCAGCAGCAGCTGTTTCTTGCGCCTCCACCACACTCTTCTCTGATCTACACTTTTCTTCAGGAATGTGCATGGTTACATCCATTTGAGATGGAGATATGGATGCTGCAGTAGCTGCCAGGTCACCTGCACTCTGACTAACTGGAAGACCAGGCATCTCCTCACCACTCACATCCTCACTGGGGCCGGAAGGCTCACCGTGAACATGTGTGTCTATGTATCTCAGGAGAGCTCCTTCCTGCTTAGATAGAAAAGTTTCCTTTGCTTTCTTTCTTTTTCTGAATGCTGCCCCAGAGGGACGTTTTCTTCTTTCACTCATGACTGCTGTTCTGTGCCAGCTATAGTGGCTCTCAACACTCGATTGAAGGGGACAAATAAGCAGGCTGGTAGCAGGGCCTGACTGTAAACTATTTGGGGCAGGAACCGTCTCTCCGTTCTGTGTTTGTACAGCACCTAGTGGGGTCCTGGTCTGTGACTGGGGCCCCATTAGTGCTACTGCATTACAAATAATTAAATAATGTTAGACCTTCCTGGGTCCAATCACCAGCTCTGGGAGAGGAGTCTAGTGGGTAAGAATGGCGGGGGAGGGGATAGGAAATCAGGAATTCTGGATTTTATTCCTGGTCCTAGAAGGGAAGTAGGATCTAGTGGTTAGAGCAGGGGGGCCTGGGAGTCAGGACTCCTGGGTTCTATCCCCGGCTATAGGAGAAGAGGGGGGTCGAGTGGGCTAGAGTGGGGGTCAGGGTGTGGAAGCCAGGAAGACCGAGTTCTATTGCCAGCTCTGAGAGGAGAGCATGAAGAAGGGGGTGCTGAATACTGGTCACTTATCCAGCAGTGGTGTGGAAGGAAATGGCAGTTTGCAATATGGGGCAATGCTGGGTCAATGTCACTGGCCTGACGCCGTGGCCAGTTTCACTAGCTCAGCGGTTACCTCAGGAAAGGGGCAGAAAGGGTTACAGACCCAGAGCAGGACCAGTGGTGTTTGCCAAGCTGACTAGGAGAGGCCCGGCGAAGAGGGACATATGGCCAGCCTGGGGAAATATGGAGTCACGCCCAGGATGTAACTCCAATTGCTGGGGATAGGAGCAGCAGCTGTTACTCCCTGGAACCATATGGAAGGGGAAGGACTGTCAGTGGTGGGGGTGGGGGGTGGAAAACTAGAAATGGGGAAGTCTCCTCTAGAGATCAGTGCAGGCAGCACAATAGAAGGGTTTAGGGCTCAGGACTCCTGGGTTCTGTGAAGGAGAAGCTTGTGCCCTGTTGGAACTGCATTTTAGGGTGGCAGGAAGGAACCACCACAGCTGGAATTCACCCAGGGACGTGGACAGTTCGCACCCAGGCACTGGACAGGCGATCAAAGGTGTTTCCCTACCTGTAAGCTCATTGGATGCTGGGATTTCATGCAGAGACACTAACACACCACCAGGCAGTGCCCTTCCTCAACAAAGCCTGTATAAATACCCCACAACGTGGCACCGGGTTCAGTTACCGAAGGGGCGAGATTCAATGAGAACAGAAAGGTAAGAGGTGGGAAGTTATCTGAAGGTCTTTAGGGTGGGGACTTGTCTTTTTGTTCTGTGTTTGTACCGCGCCTTCCACAAGGGGTCCTGGTCTCTAACTGGGCACTACGTAATGCCAATGAATAAACAACAATATTTCGATGCACTTCTGTGGTGGGGACATGGAGAGCTCAGGGAAGAGCTCCACTAATGCATGGAGGCACTGTGCAGAGCAGGCTGGGGACAGAAAGAGACCAGAATCTATGGACCATGGGTCCAATCCAGGATATCAGAGATGGGGGCAGACACCAGGCTAGCTGGGCCCACTGCTCTGATCCGCAGCAGCAGGGGTTGGAGGATCCAGGACTGGTGGGTTCACAGCAGGCTATAGGTGGTCTGATCTGGGGCAGGAATGCAGCAAGAACAGCTGGCTAGACAGAACAAGCCTGATTCAGAATGATGAATTCAATTGTCAGATTCTCATTTCAGTTAGAATATTGTAAACCCAGAGCAGATCCACTGAAGTCACGGGGGTGACTCTGGATTTATACCGGCAGCGCTAAGATCTGAATCTGGCCCTGACTTCATTGGTGTCAGTGGGGTCACTCCAGATTTAGACCAGAGCACTGAGATCAGAATCCCACCCTGACTCCATTGACCCCTCTGGAGTTACATCAGGGTCACTGAGACCCCATTGACTTTGGTGGAGCTCCACGGATTCACACTAGTGGATGAGCTAGTTTTCAGAAGTGCTGGACACCCCCAGCGGCTCTGCACTTCCTGGTTTTCCAGCACTTGATTTGTGGCATTGAAACACCCAGGTGCAGGAAAGGCACAACAAAGATAAGGAACTAATTTCCTTCACAATACTTTTCTGTGGAGAGGCGGTCATTGGTGCATGACGCATGGGTCTGGTGGTCTGCGAACCAAAGGGGAGAAAATAAGTTCTCTGTCTCTTGTCTGTGGTACTGAAAGTTCTCTCTTTCATGCAGATCATATGTCCCTGTCTCCGGCTCGCTCAACATGGCTCTTTTGACCCGTGGCCAACAAAGTATGATTGCCAGGGGGATGAAGTCTCTGGTGTCTCTGGCCAACAATCTGAGCGTTTCCAATAAAACCCCAGATGTTCACAAGGAGATACAGGAAGATGCCCACCGCGCTTGCGAGGAAATGACAGAGGTGGTGGAGCAGCTGGAAAACCAGCTGCTTGCCATCGATGACCAGACCGTGGACCTGATTGACAAAAAATCACAGCTGAACAATGAAATGAATGAAAGAAAGTTAAGCCAGGATCTATTACAAATCCAGCTGAAATACAGTGAGAAAACCAATGTCTGTGCCCAAGAAATGCAGAGGACGGCAGAGAAGCACCTGGGGGAGCTTAAGGAGATGCAGAAGAAGGTGAGACAAGAGGAGAAGTGGCATAAAATTGCAAGAAATATCGCCCTGTTGTTCATGCCTCTTTCCACTCTCATGGGTAGGTATGGACCAAGACCGCTTCGTCACACAGGGGGCAGCAGGTCATCGGTGCTTTCTCATGTGCCTGCTAGAAAGTCAGCTCAGAGGCAACTGTAGCCCACTGGTAAGAGGGAACTGGCTGGCTCAGGGGGCAGGGAATAGGACATGGGGCCTTTTAGCTGTTTTGGGTGCAGTTCTGCAGTTGTCACTCCCCCTCTTCATTCATAGAGACTGAGCTCTTCTCAGTCTCCTCCAGGTCCATAGGAAGGCGAGTTGATGGAGGGGTTTTGTGGGAGGGGGCTGGCCATGCTTTGATGTGTGTGTGGGAGACACACAGAGGGCATCAACTTTCACGGTGGAGATTGAACTGGATCGAACACCATGAGCTGTCTGAGCTAAGAGACACAGCTCCGTCAGTCACAGCTAGAGCAGGTTGGCATTTGTTTTTCCTTGTGAAAATGTCGAACTAAATATCAAAACAGTTGTTTTTGTCCAAATTTTCCAGAGAAATTTTTTATTTTTCAGCAAAAAAAAAAATCAAACATTGATAACTGAAGTAATTCAATGGTGCAAGAGCACAGCAGTGCTTCATGGGAGTTGTTGTTCAGGTGCCTTATGCTCTCATTCACCTCTATAGACTGTGCTCACTGGTCAGACCACATTTCCCATGATGCACCACCAAGTGTGGCCCATAGAAATGAATGGAAACACAAGGAGCAAACTACAACTCCCATGAGGCAACTCAACTTCCATTGTCCGTCAAAATATTTCAGGTTTTGGCTGAAATATTTTGATAAGAGGATGGGATTTTCTGTGGAAAGCAGAGCCTTTAAGAACAAATATTTTTTGACCAGCCTTATATGTGACCTATAAGAATGGCCCTTTTGTTTCAGCTGGCATTGTGGCTGCCATTTTCCAGACCTCTCTGTACATGGCTCAGAGAGCGGCCCAGGAGCTGCAAGGAGCCATCGGCCTCTATGAAACCAAAGTCTCCGAATACAAACAAAATGTCGGCAAATGCGACATTGAGAAAGAAGAAACCGAGGTGAAGATCGAGGCCAATAAGAAGAGAATTGACGAGATCAATCGGGAACTTTCAGCATCACCAAGGAAGGAAGATCAGAAGCAGGGGAGGAAACATGTCGACTTCCTGGGTCGGCTGGCCGAGGAGATCAAGATACTCGAGTCAAAGGTGCAGCATGACTCTGACTATGAAATTGCCTGGGAACCTTTGGAAACGATTGCAGAGATGTGGCGGGACAAAGCCGGCCAAGAGGTGTTGAACTTCCTGGATCAAGAGGAAATAAGTGCCCTTGTCTGGAACCTAAAGGACATCACTGAGTCAAGGGCTGACAATGAGGCCTAGACGAAGGGTTTTTAGAACTGAGCTGCGTCCAGTGCAGAGGAGAATGTAACATGTTAGTGGGTCTGATTCTGATCCCACTTACACCGGGTTTACAATGAGGTCACAGAGATCAGAATCCAGCTCTGACTCCATTAACTTCAGTGGGGTCACTCTGGATTTACACTGGGGTACCAGATCAGAATTAAGTTCCAACCTCAGTGACTCCAGATTTATACTAGGGTAAACTGGAAAGCAGATGTGTGACTGGAAGGGTGTCTCATCTGATCAGAGTGTGACCCAATAAAACCATCTAATATGTCGCAACCTTTGCATCTGGCTCAGGAAATGTTAAACATACTTACAAAATATTGGGTGAATCTGGGCTCCAGGGAAGTCAATGAGTTTTTCCTATTGTTTGCAGTGGGGGAAAGATTTCATACATCATGCACACTATGTCTTTGCCCTATTTTTTTTGCTGGAGATTTGGTTAAGGTCAACAGAACTGCAGTTGAAGCTCTCTCTGCTTTTATTGTGGGGCAGGGGCATATGAATCTTTAACTAAGAAAGCTTTTCTCTGAGGTGTTAGTTGGCATTTGAGTTAAATATAAGGGCTGTCATAATGAAGGGTTTTGAATCAAAATTCCTTTCTATCCCTATGAGGTGGGTTTCACTTGCATGGCTATCTGTGACGATACAATGCCGCCATTTCTCCATTCAGCCGTAGTCTCCCAGGGAAAACAGGATAGTTAATAACTGGAAGGATATATAAAATAATAGCTTGTTAAGTTTGCAGTTAACACACAACTTGGGGGAGTCGTTATTAATGATGAGGGCAGGGCAGTTCTTCAGATGGGTCTGGATCACACGGTAAGCTTGGTTCACTTTTTAACACAGTGTGTAATTAGACTGTGGAACTCATCGCCACAGGAAATCACTGAGGCCAAAAACTTAGCAAGATTCAAAGTGGGTTAGGAAGTTTATATGGAGAACAAGAACATCTCGAGTTATCATAACAATGATAATACAATTTTGTGGCAGGGATATTAGACCCCAGGCTTCTGGGTTTAAACCACTCTCTAACTATCCGAGATCAGGATGAGATCTAATGTAGCAGGTGGGAGTCTGGATTGCAGTTCTATTCCCAGCTGTGAGTGTGAGTCAGGACTCCTGGGTTCTGGTCCCCACTGTGGGAGAGAAGTGGGGTCCAGTCGTTAGAGTAGCGGAGGGCACTGGTTATCAGTTCTCCTAGGCTCTATTTCCACCTGTGCCTTTGGATGGTTTTCTGACTTAGGAGAATCTACTTGGAGGGGAATTTTCAGCAGGGATGCGAAGGGCGATCTGTGCCAGAACAGAGCCCCCTCTTTATCCTTTGTGGGTTTGAGATCAGGTTTCTTTATCACCACCCAAGGCCTGGGAGGGGAGTCAGACACACACACCCCCAGCAGCACCCACTGCAGCACATCTGTCTTTCTCTGCCTGGATAGGCACACTGGCCTCAGTACATTCAGTAAGAGGAAGTCTGGAGCGAAAGTGGCATCCACACACCTGGATGGGTACAGCTCCCTTTTTGGGCCATTCATCCTCTGCGGGGCATGGCCAAGGACTTTATACCACCGGGTTGTAAAATTAAACAGGAGATTTACAGCTTCTTCCTTGGAGCGGTGCAGGATTTGACATTCCCTGGGAGCTCACTATGAGATGTGTCCCCAAAAGGCCAAGAGCAAAAAGAAAATGGGTAAACCAGCTAGATATGCAGCATGGGTCCCCAAGTTGACGCTGGAATTGACAGGAAACCCCACCTCCATGGCTCTGAGAAGTTTTTGTTCCCTTGCAAACCTGTGTGCCAAAACAAAACACTATATTTATCTCAAACTCTCATTTATGAGCCTTGCTGATTGGCCAAAGTACACTGCAAAACACATAGATGTTTGCAGTAGTTGGTCTGAAGCCAGCTGAGGGAAAAGGGGTTAGCAGTGCTGTGATGTAGCTACGGACGCCTTGTAAAATCCATGCATTCTGAAATGTCTCTATAACCTCGTTTGGCCAATTCATCTCATGTGCCGGTGCAAATCTGAAAACGTAAAAGTCGCTGAAGGCTCAGGAGTGTGATCCAAAGCACAGTTTTTAAGGCTGTTTCTCTTTCTGAATCTGCCGCTCCAGTAAAAACGCCTGCCATGCAATGTGTTTGCTTTTTTAACCCCCGTGGGGCTGACATCTTGAGCAGGGGGTGCACTGCAGTTGACCAGGAGAAGGAGCATGGAACGAGGAGTGGGGGCGGTGGCACGCTTTGTCCATGGTCCTGGGATTTGATACTTCCAGGAAATAAACCTTTCTGAGATTAAAGTTTCCGACGTGGACACGAGGAGGAAGAAGGAATTAAAGCCAAGCAACTAGTTGCCTTAGGGCGCTGTAGAAAGACAGACATGGTCAGCCTTTCACATAGCAACATACACCAAATATGGCAGCTCCCAGCCAGTACCTGGAGTTGTTTAAATTCCCCTACACAGAGAGGACCCTGAGATTTTTATGTAATACCACAAATATGACTTGGTGGTTGAGGTCCCCTCTGCAGAACCATCAGGCTGGCTCTCCACCTAGGTATTGTGGTCATCTTTGGTGTTTCTCTGGCTCATTGTTGGGTGTGCCAAAGATATTTTGGCTGTCTGGGGTCCTGAGTGGACTAGGTGCTTTCCAAACTGTATATAACATAGTGGGCTTCTACAGTGGCTTCCCTGGCAAAAATCTGGTTCAGTTCCTTATAGTAAGCACAAGCACAGGGAGTATTACCTGAGATCTTGTTTTTGTCCATTCTGGTTTTTTGCCTCATAAAGAAATCACTGCTCTGGCGATACCCCAGGGCCAAATACAGAGGTAATACAACCTCCCTTCTGTTACTCGAGATTCCCCTGTTAGTATATCCAAGGATCACATTAGCACTTTTGGCCAGAGCGTTGCACTAACAGCTCATGTTCAGCTGATTATCCATCACAATGACCCTCCAGTATTTTTCAGTCACTGCTTCCCAGGATAGAGTCCCCTATCCTGTAAGTGTGGCCTGCATCTTTTATTCCTAGACATATGACCTTGCATTTGGCTGTATAAAAATGTATATTGTTTGCTTGTGTCCAGCTTACCAAGCAATCGAGATCACTCTGTATCAATGATTTGCCCTCTTTATTATTTACCACCAGGGCTAGCCGTAGGGGTGGGCCACCTGGGCCACTGCTGGTGGTCAAGGGGGTGCTGTGTGGCAGCGCAGAGGTGCACGCTGCTGCTGTAGAATCAGAAACGGCTCCCGGCTGGTAGGGGAGCGCCGCATGAGGGGGCACCCAGATTTATCCCGGCGGAGGAACCTGGGGGAGGGGGCAACTGGTGACGCACAGATACTGCTCACTTCGCCCCCCCCATGTTCCTCTGCGCCCCCTAGGGGGCTGTGAGAGGTGCAGCAAGGAGCAACAGCAAGCGCTCCGTGCATCCAGATCACTTTCTGCACCTTGGCTGGGCTGTGAGGTGAGCATCAGGAACTGCTGCTCTCCTGCCCTCCCCTTATGCAGCGCAGGTGAGGAAAGTGACCTAGATGAAGGGAGCCCTGACGTTGCTCCTTGCTACCCCCTCACAGCCCCCTAGGGGTGCGCGGAGGAGCAGCGTTTGAGGGGGGGAGCGAGCAGCAGTGCCAGACGCTCAGTGCATCCAGGTCAGTTTCCCCACATGGGAGCAGGAGTGGGGGTGCAGGGGTTGGGGCAAATGGGGCACAGTGCAGGAATTAGGGGTGCAGAAGGGAGGTGCAGGGTTGGGGTGAAGGGGGAGTGCAGGAGTTAGGGGAGCGGAGGGGCAGGGGTTGAGGTGCAGTGTGTGTGTGCAGGGGTTAGAGATAGAGGAGTGGGCAGGGGTTGGTGTGAAGGGGGCACAGTGCAGGTGTTAGGGGCAAAGGGGGAGTGGGGAGTCTGGGGAGCTCATGGGGGCCAGGGCAATGGAGGAGGGGGGGCACCGCACCCCCCAGGGGCCAGAGCACCAAAATACAAGTTCTCCCAGGGCGTCATTTTCCCTACGGCCGGCCCTGTTTACCACTCCCCCAATCTTTGTGTCATCTGCAGACTTTATCCAAAATTATTTTATGTTTTCTTCCATAAAAATATTAAATAGTGTAGGGCCAAGAACTATTCCCTGCGGACCCTCACTAGAAACACACCTGCTCGGTGATGATTCCGTTTACAGCTACAGTTTGAGACCTATCAGTTAGCCAGTTTGTAATCCAATGAATGTGTGTCTTGCTGATTTTGTATCGTTCTAGTTTCTTAAGAAAATGTCTTGCGGTACAAAGTCTTAAAGAAGTCTAAGTCTATTACATCAGCACTATTACATTTATCACCTGTAACCTTGTTGTAATCTCTCTATCACTTTACGAGCGCCCATATTCAGTCACAATAAACTGAGATTCCCATGAGGTCATTTGCATGCACACCATTATACACGGAGGGCCTGTTTCACGAGCAACTCACCAGAATCTGGACACCAGGTCTGACTCCAAGAGGCATCGCAAGATGAGGAAAAACCAGGCAACTTCCACTCCATAGAAGGGTGAGTCACTCCTGCTGGTGGGTGTTGGTAAGGCAGAAGAGTGGCAAAAAAACTTAGAGTTATACTTATTATTAATTATGTTCACTACAGTAGTGCCTAAGGGCCAACCAAGAATGTGGCCCCATTGTGTTAGGTGCTACACACACACACACACACACACACACTGTAGCAGACTGTCCCTGCCCTGAAGAGCTGACAGTCTCAATAGATCAGACAAACCCATTGGAAGGTGTAGAACACACAGGCAGAGTGATCAGTGTAATAGCAGCCATGTTAGTGCCACGATTTTTAGGGATTAGGTTTTGTTAGCAAGGGATCCAATAAAGGTGAAGGGAGAGGGGAAATGGGTCAGTCCTAGGTCTGGTACTATTCACTATTTTCATGAATGACTTGGATAATGGATTGGAGAGCATGCTTATCAAATTTGTGGATGACACCACAGTGGGAGGGGTTGCAAGCACTTTGAAGGACAGGATTAGAATTCAAAATGACCCGGACAAATTGGAGAATTGGTCTGAAATCAACAAGATGAAAGTGAGTAAAGACAAGTGCAAAGTACTTCACTTAGGAAGGGAAAAAAACAAATACGCAACTACAAAATGGGGAATAACTGACTAGGTGGTTGTGCTGCTGAAAAGGATCTGGGGGGTTATAGTGGATCACAAATTGAATATGAGTCGAGAATGTGATGCGGTTGCAAAAAAGGCTGATATCATTCTGGGGTGTATTAACAGGAGTGTCGTATTTAAGGCACGGGAGGTCATTGTCCTGCTCTTCTCAGCACTGGTGAGGTCTCAGCTGGAGTGCTGTGTCCAGTTCTGGGTGCCACAGTTTCAGAAAGATGTGGACAATTTGGAGCGAGTCAAGAGGGGAGCAACAAAAATGATCAGAAAGTTAGAAAACCTGACCAGTGAGGATAGGTTAAAAAAACTGGCCCTGTGTAGTCTTGAGAGAGACCGAGGAAGGACCTGATGATAACAGCAGGGATTTGTCTAAGTTAGCCAATGGGAGGCACTGATCAGAGAGGTGTGTCCTAAACCTCGCCTCAATTCCCCCTCTCCCGACCTTCTCCCTACCCAATGAGGAAAAGGGATTTCCCACCTCCCAGGTGACTGCTCTGGCCACCGAATTACAGTCATTCTCAATCTCTCTGGTCCAATTAATATTAATTAAAGTGGAATGGCTTCCGCAAGTGAGACCCTCAACAGAATATCCCATCGCCTGTGCTTTGGATGTGAAAGTCCTTTTGTGGAAGGCTGGCCCTAAGTGGTTTGCCCAGGGTCAGCCAGGATATTTGTAGCAAAGCAAGGAATTTCGCCCAGGTTTCAAACAGCCCTGGCAATGGCCCCCATCACTGGACCACCCATGTAAGTGCTAAGCAGTGTTGCCCCCTTTTGACCCAGGTGGCTAGTCAAAGTTCAGGGCACTGGGGTTGTTCCAGTTGAGCGTAGACAATGATGGAGTCTGGTGTTTTCTTTGATGCCGCATTGTTTATTTACATGGAATGTACAAGATCCTGCTTCTCCAGAAGTAGGAGAAACTCCAAACAAATGAATAGTCCCTTAGCTTACCGCCCTAAGCCTCTTTAGCCAACGCCAGACCCAAAAGCTCTTTCGCCAGCTTTTTTCCTAGGGTCATACACTGTGTCCACAGGCTGCTGTTTGGCCGTCTTGCTTTTGCCCGTTTGTCTCAGTGTGTCTCCCGTGTTCTGCCTTCCCTCACAAAACAATACTCAGCAAACCCCCTCCACCTACTCAATCCAAAACGAGGCAGGTTCACATCACCTTTTTTTGGAGGACGGGGGAACGAGTTTGTGATTAACTTATCCTTTTCTGGCGGAAGGGGCGGGGATTGTGATTAACTTCTCCTTACAGTTATCTGAATTGAAAGGTCTGTGCACACCCCATCAATCTCACTAGGGTTTTGTTCAACCCACAAAAAGATTACACCCAGCACATAACTGTATTATTGCAGGTATTAGTGGCGCTCTGCAGCTAACATCTGATTGTTGTCTCAGGTCTCAGGTTACACTGCCCAGTTGCCCCCAATTAACCGTTCTCACAGCTCAGGTTTGGTGTCTTAAATAGAAGCCGATTTTATTAGCAAATTACAGAAAGAGGAAAAAATCCCCAAATCATTTGAGAGCTACCAAACAAATTGAGCCTGGTCACATGGAATATGGAAAGCTCTGCTGGGTAGAATGAGTTGCTACTAAGCAGAGGTGAAAGTAAGCCGGTACGCCCCGGTACGCCGTACTGGCAAGACCCGGTACGCCGTACTGGACCGGCTTCCACAGGCAGCAACTTAAAGGGCCTGGGGCTCCCAGCAGCAGCTGGAGACCTGGGACGTTTAAATTTCCGCCAGCGCCCCGCTGCCGGAGCCGGCGGAGATTTAAAGGGCCCAGGGCGGTAGCAGCAGCTGGAGCCCCGGGCCCTTTAAATCGCTGCCCAAGCCCTGCTGCTGGAGCCCCGGGGCAGTGGAACAGCCTCACCAGGGGAGACCAAGCAAGCCCCTCAGCAGAACATCCCATAGCCCCGTGGTTAAGCAGGAAACCCCTTTTCCACTCCCTGCTCCTCATCAGGCAGAGGGGGGAATTGACCTGGGGTCTCCCACATCCTGGGGAAGTGCTCTAACCACTGGGTAAAGGCTATACAGGAGGCCGCCTCTCCACCAGTATAGAGTTAGGCATGTGCCACTGATGTTCCTGTGAGAGCTGGCTTAGCTGCCTGACTGCAGAACAGGGGTTCCCTGCAGGGATGGCAGAACAGGGGGGGATCAAGGGGCCATGGCCCCATCACTTTTTACCTGCCTTAAGGGTGAGCATCAGGGGGAGGGGTGGAGAGACGTGAGCGGGGGGGGAGGGGCAGAGCGGGGCCACCATTCAGGTCTCGGTGGCCCCCACTTCTGGGGAACTTCCGGCACTCCTGGTTCGCAGCAGTGGCTCCTAAGCTGAGATAAGATGTCTCATTCCAGCGCACATTTAGGCAGTGTTTCCCCAGGAATTGAAATTAGAGGGGGTGTTTGAATTTACAAGGGAGGTGAGGGCCATGGGGCGATACCGTGAGGGTGAAGGTGGGCTGTACGTTTTCATCAGTAAGGCAATTCAGCCCCACATTTTAAACATCATAAAGCACCAATAAACATCAGCATTCGAATTTACGCTGATTTATTGTTGTTTATAAATCATCATTTGAAATCATTAGGTCGGCCAACATGGCCGAAATGATTGCACCGACACTGTCATAACAAACACAGCTGTGTGAGGAAGCTAGTCTTTGTTCGTAATTTTCAAACCGATGACGCTTTTTCAGATACAAGGATTTGATCATATATTTGCTTTTAAAGTACGTTTTAAGGTTTCAATTTCAATTCAAATTTCCAACCAGCAACTACATGGAATTTCTTCCCACTACAAAAATTTTAAAACAAGATCTAGTTGGAAAATGACTATATTGGCAACGCTACGCTATGACTAGTTGACCACTGGGGCTGGCGGGAGTGGGTAGGGGGGAATCAGAGTGGTGTAGAGAAATCCCTGGACTTAGGCACCTCAGCATCTGCTCTTGGCTAGCGTAGGTGGCTCCCTGCCTAGCATGTTGGCTTGTGTGGTTCCTGTTCTCAGTTACCGACCTCTCCCCATACATTGTATAGGGAGTTTAGGGGCCTAAGCCAAGGTTTGTAGATTCCCTAGGTGACGAGGCATTGCAATGCCTGAGTCCCTTTGTGGATCTGGGGTTTACACTCCAAACAGACACAGGGCAGAGGAGAAGCAGTGGCATAGGAAGGTGAAGTGACTGGCCTAGTCCAATGCCTTGGCCACTAGATTACACTGCCTCATGATCATAGGGGCGTGAATTCAACTCGTTGGTTTACTGTGGCCACTAGAGTGGAGATACATCAGGGATCAATTCTGCCCCTCCCCACCCCAAAAGTTGTAAGCTGAGGTCCCCCTTCCTTATCTGGGGTGCATGTGGGAGGAATGTATCTATTACATCATCCTAAAGTTAGTGAGGTTTTCTTATTCCTATTTGCAGATCAACTTGATGGTGGATGGTTAAACAAAACAAAAATTGGTGGAAATATATATATTTTTATATATAAAAATACTCATATAGGAAATACATACTCTTGAACTGATTCACTCTGACTCTAATCATAAAACACCTTTCTCCATCCCTCGCTACATTCCTCTTGATCTTCTGTGTTGTTTTTATAGGCCACACACTGAGAGACAATCTCAGGCCGTGACCAAAGCTGAGTTGAGCACCAGCAAAGCAGAGAAGCTGTGGAAGGAGACTCAGGTAGTTATGAAGCCCTACACCAACTGGGAGGAGTTCTTCATGCCGGCCCCCATCTTCATCACCAAGCTGGGAGAGCTGATGTCCATCTCTGCAGGGGGGGGACATGTCAGCGTCAAGGAGAACACCCCCAAATTGCCGAAATCCTGGGGGGCTTGCTTGCAGCTAGTGAACAACCAAGTCTGGTGGTCCTTTCGCAACACCAGAAAGATCATGAATGAAATCAAGGGGCACTTCATGGGTGTCCCAAAGAAGATGGCAAACACTGTCCTAGCCTTCTTCCAGGATGAAGTGGGGAAGGCTCCCTACAAGGAGGAGCTTGAAAGCTTACAACTTATATCAAAGAACTGCAGAGACTCAACACAGAAGTTTAACAACACATTCTCTCCTGCGATCGGCCTGATTGAGAAGCTGCTGCAGGCCTGTGAAAAGGCCAGGCAGGGCTACGAGGATGAGCTGAAGAATGTACAGAATCTGAAGGCAGACATCATCAGGGTGAAGCCGGACAAGGAGGAGTCAGAGCAGGATCGAAGGAAGAGGAGACAGCAGCTGGAAGAGGCCTTCCAGAAGTACAAGACAAGCATCCCCACTTCGGGCAAATCTGTAGGCATGTGCTTGCTGCAAATGATAAAAAGCTATGTCACTGACCCTGGAGCAGCACCTGGACCTGTTTTCACAGAGCAGGGTGGAACTGAGCTGACAGATAAGACTTTCTTAAAAGTGAAGGAGAACTGGGAGGTGCTGAGGTCAACCCTGGAGGAGGAGGAGAAGAAATTTCAGATCATCGAGAAGCAGAACCAGGAGCTGATGAAAACCGAATGTGATATAAAGACATATGAGACAAGAGAAAAAGAGTTAGAGATAGCTGGAAGGATACTGGGCCAAGGGGTGGAAGCCCTGAAGAGCATGAAGAAGCAGTGGGACAACATGGTGCCGTTCTTTCAGATGATCTCCAGTGAGATTGAATCCTGCTTCAGGGAATATTTCGATTCTGTTAAAGCCATCACAAACCCCTCCACAATGGACCCAATCTACACCCCGACATTCAAAGCTTCCAACGTGGCTCAGTTTGTGTACATGATCTCCAAGACCTATGTCGAGGTATCTGATAAACACCTGATGCCTCTGCTGGAAGAGCTGGAGGAAATCTCTACAAAACCTTCCAAAGACAGTTTCAAACCTGAGGAGACTGAACTAGCTAAGTGGTGTGACAAGGCCCAGAGGAACATCTCCAGCCTGGTGCAGAAGAAGGAGGAAGAGTTCAAGAAGAATTTAAAGGGCCAGGAGGAGACCATCAAAAAAGACATGAAGGCCATGCAGCCCCCAATGAATGAGGATAAGCTGAAGGCGATTGAAGGCGCCATGCAGCAGGCAATGAGGGAGCTGAGAGTGCAATAGAAAGATCAGTATGAATATGACGTCCCAGTGGGTCCCAGCTACTGGCCCAAACTGAGATTAAAAATTTCCACCTCTTCCTGCCACTTGATTTTCTGCTTGGAGATCCCCACCAGACGCTTTCTCAAAGCTCACCTTGGGAAAAACTCCATTAGTCTCCTCTTCTACCTTCTGGGGAAAGTCCCACCAGTTCCCAACTCAGCCATCCCCATCAAGCCCTTGTCATGATTGTTCTTTTCAGTCTATGTCCCCAGGGCTCTAGCACTAAATGTCCCAAGTGATGCATCGCCCAGCCCTTCCCTTGAGGAGATAATTCCAAGGTCAGTGACCCAGGAGAACAATGAGGTTCTCCACTAACTCTGCCCAGGCACTGGATGGTTATTGGATACACTCCAGAGGAGATGGTCCATAGCCCAACATCAGGGACTCACCTTGTTTCCCTAGTTAGAGGAGACCTCAAAGATATGCCATCTCCATTTCTTCCTCCCCTTTGCCCCCACTGAACCCATAATGAAGTGTCTTGAATCAGCCTCACTGCAAGAAGTGGGTCCATGCAGATCCTGTGACCTTAGCTTAGTTTAGAGGGGGAATCGGCAGCTGGGAAAGGGAGGAGGAGGGAGGGATTGGAAAAGGAATTGGCAGCTGGGAGGAAGGTGGGTCATGAAAATTGGTGTGTGTGGGGGGGTCAGTCTGTCATGGATGAACCCCATGTTCCCTCAAGGGGACAGGAAAAGCCAGACACCTTGACAAGGATGGAGACAGAAGAAAATGGACCCAGAGTGCCCTGAGAGAGAAGTGGAACCATGAGGTGCTGTGAACCCTGAGGCCTAATGGTGCCCGCTGAGCTGCTGCTGGGTAGGATTCACCTTGGACCCTGCCCTGACCCCTCAAGAGCCATTAGCTTCCTAAGCACAGCAGCTGGTGAAAATATTCTTGGGGTAGGAGCTGAGCCACCCACAGCAGTGGCTCCTGTCCTTTGGGGCTTGGTCCAGACACCTCAGAATCCCTTCCTCCCCTGGGGCTCCCCCCCCCCATCACCTCAGGTTCACTCTCCTCCCCCAGGACTCTCACCTCGTCCCAGTGAACCTGTCCAGGAAGAAGCACTCAGAAGCCAGGGCCTCCTGATGGAACTGAGGAATCTAGCTCCACCTGCCCGGAATCCAGTGCACAGATGGGGCCTTCCCCCCATGACACCCCACCTCACTCCCTTCCTGGCCCTGACACTGCCGGACATGGGGCTTCGCCTGCCAGGCTGGACAAGTGCATGGAGTGGCTCAGAAAATAGATTGGGGGGGCTGAGCCCCCTAGCCACCCACTGCCTAGGCTTCCAAGGGAGTTGATCATCTCGGGTTTGTTTAGTTTATTGCACCTGGTGCAAGCTCCTGTCATTGATCAGCTAGCAGAGGGAGTGGTTGGTCCCCAGCCAAGGAGAGAACCATTAACCTGAACTTTCGCTCTGCTGTATTTGCTGATCATTGTCTCAGTAGGTTCACAGTATATTTCTGCATTGGCACATACAGTGTTTGCCTGACTAGAAAATAAACTGCGAGTGCCAGCTAATGGTTAGAGCAAGAGATTCAGAGCTGGGACTCCCCAGCTCTATGACTGCATGGTCTAGCGGTTAGAAAGGCAGGCGGGGAGTCAGGACTCCTGGGTATAGTCCCAGCTCTGAGAGGGGAGTGATCTCTAGTAGTTAGAGCAGGGTGGGGCTGGGAATCGAGTGCTGGTTCCCCGTTGTGGTGTGTGTGGGACGGCTGAGTTGATTTTTATCTGCAGTGCATTTCTGCTGCGATTCTTTCCTGTCATTCGCTCTGTGGCACTGACGCAATAAAGCGGTGGTGATTGCAATGAACCAAGGCATCTGAGTGCCCTTCTGTCTATAACAACTTGGCTGACACCCCAGACACCAACATTCTGGGCCCTTTGGGTGCTGAGCCATTAGCAACAGTGTTAGATCATCATCATCATGTTCCCATTACGCCTCTGCCTCCCAGCCAATGGGAATGCGGACCTGGTCTTGGAGCGGGGGCAGCGCGCGGAGCCCCGTGGCCCCCCTGCCGAGGAGCTGGACCTGTTGCTGGCCACTTCCAAGGCGCAGCGCGGTGCCAGCCAGGACAGGTAGGGACTAGCCCGCCTGAGTGCCGTAGTACCGCCGACCAGACTTTTAACGGCCCGGTCAGTGGTGCTGACTGGAGCTACCAGGGTCCCTTTTTGACCGGGTGTTCCAGTTGAAAACCAGACATCTGGTCACCCTACCCAGAGCCCACACCCCCTGCACTCCAAACCCCTCGGCCGCAGACCCACCCCAGAGCCTGCACCCCCAGCCAGAGTCCTCACCCCCTCCCACACCCCAACCCCCAGCCCCAGCCCGGTGAAAGTGAGTGAGGGTGGGGAGGCGCGAGCAACAGAGGGAGGGGGCATGGAGTGAGTGGGGGACAGGGACTCAGAGAAGGGGCGGGGCATGTGGGAGGCCTCAGAGAAGGCTGAGGCTTTATGGCAACCACATTGTAAAATCAAACAGGATGTTTAGTTTCTTCCACGGAAATCTGCAACATTTAATATTCATGGGAACTCACAGTCCTGTTTGCAAAGCTTTGACACATATTTACCAGGCATTCTTGGAGGTGCCTAACCCTCTTCCCAAACAATAATACGTGCCCTTTATCAAAGCGTTAGGCAAGGTTAATTGGTCACAGTGAATAAGAGTGGGAGTCAGGACTCCTGGGTTCTCTCCCCAGCTCTGGGAGGGCAGGTGAGATCTAGTGGGTTAGAGCAGGGGGGGCTATGACTCAGGACTCCTGGGTTCTGGTCCTGGCTCTGGGAGGGGAGTGGGATCTAGCAGTGAGAGGCACTGGTTGTCAGATCTCACAGGCTCTATTTCCAGCTGTGCTGGTTGACTTAGGAGACCCTACTCGGAGGGGAATTTTCAGTGGGGATGCGATGGGTCATCTGTGCTGGAACAAAGCCCCCTCTTTATCCTTTGTGGGTCTGAGATCAGGTTTCTCTATTACCAGCCAGGCCTGGGAAGGGAGTCTGAGGGCAGGTCTTCACTACAGGGGGGGTCGATTTAAGATACGCAAATTCAGCAACGCGAATAGCGTAGCTGAATTCGACGTATCGGAGCCGACTTACCCCGCTGTGAGGACGGCGGCAAAATCGACCTCCGTGGCTCCCCGTCGACAGCGCTTATTCCTACCTCCGCTGGTGGAGTAAGCGCGTCGATTCGGGGATCGATTGTCGCGTCCCGACGAGACGCGATAATTCGATCCCCGAGAGATCGATTTCTACCCGCCGATTCAGGCAGGTAGTGTAGACCTAGCCTAAGACTCCCCCCAGCAGTGCCCACTCCAGCCTTTCTCTGTCTGAATCGGCACAGGGGCCTCAGTACGTTCAGTAACAACAAGTCTAGAGAGAAAATGGCATCCACAAGCCTCGATGAGAACAGCTCCATTTTTGGTTCATTCACCCTCTGGGGGTGAGGCCAAGGGCTTTCTGCCCCCGCGCTGGGAAATCACATGAGATTTTTGTGGTTTATTCCATGGACGTGCACGGGGTTTGGTGTTCGTGGGACTTCACTTCCATGTTTACAAAGTTTGGGAGTGTCTGAAACATGAGACGTGGCTACAGTGAGACCGGTCTGTCCTGACAGGCAATTCCCATAAACCTGCCACTGAACATGTGATGTTATAGCATAAACAATGGGAACGATTTAGAGATTATTTTAAATGGGAGGAGCGAAAGATGGTCCACGCTCTTTGAGAGCAGCACTACAGTTAATGCAGCCCTTGTCCCCATCTATCCTGTCTCTGTGAACTGCATCCCTTTCCCAATGCTGCCCTTCCTGCACAGCCCCCATCCCCTTCCCATCCTGCCCCGGTTTCCCTTGTGTGGCCCAGTGGCCACGCTATCCCTCACAAAATGCTATTACCATGAAGGACGTGCATAGGTGCCGGATCTGTAATGTTTTTGGTGAGGCCCAGGGGTGTGAAGACTCCAGAAGGGGTGCAAGGGCTTGGGGCACCTAGGTTACATCCTGGGCTCTGGGAGGGGAGTGGGGCTTAGTGGGTAGAGCAGAGGGGGCTCTAAGTAAGGATTCCTGGGTTCTATCCCTAGATCTTGGAATGGGAGGATGGATGGATCGAGTACGCTAGAGCGAGGGATGGGGCACCCGAACTCTGGGTTCTGTACCCAGCTCTGGGAGAAGAGTGGGGCCAAATGGATTACAGCAGTGGGGGCTTGGAGTTAGGTCTCCTGGATTCTATTTCTGGGTGAGAGTGGGGTTGGTTGTCATAACTGGGACTACACATGTATCCTAATTGTGAGCCCAGCTGTAAGAAACTGAGTAAAAGTTCATAAAATGCAGTGAGTGTGAAGGAATCCTCATATTATCCTGTATTTTACAGCTAGGGAAACTGAGGCCCACAGAAATGCAATGACTTACCCAAGATCACACAGGGCATCGGTGGCGGAGCTGGGAACTGAACCCAGATCTCCTGAGTCCCAGCCCAGTGCTGTAAGGTAAAGAGAGGGGAACAGACGCATATTTAAGACGTTAGGCTGGGAGCTGAAGATTTTGATTCAAGGCCTGGCCCTGACCCCGATAAAAGATTCTGTTTTGGCCCTGTCCACCGTCCTTGGGGAGGTGTTTGGGGTGAAGTCTCATTGCTCAGTTGTGTACTGACCAAGATGACCTTCAGCCATGCCCCTGACGACCTAACACCAATCACACGCTATCCAATAGTCCCCAGGAAATTCACTCTTTGAAACCCCTCATATTGGTTCATCTGGTTAACAGACGTGGGGTAACAGAGCTGCCTGCTACCCTGAGTCAGTGCACCTAGGGGTGAATGGATTTCTGCCAACAGCAGCAGAAAATATTCCATGCCTTGGATCACTGCCTTCATTCACTCACCTTTAGCCAGTTCCCAACGAGCAGAGATGCATATCACCCTCAGTCAACTGAGAATGTATTATTTCACTACAAGGAGTGACTTCCCCAGAATTAGTTAATTCCGGATGCAGGAAATAAAGAGTCACACCTTTCTCGTAAATCTTCTGAGTGCCTCATTACATTTGTTCTGTTTGTACAGAACCAAGTCTGATAGCCCTGGTCTACAGCTGGCTTTACTGCAATACAAATCATAAATACTAAGAGGATGGTGGGAATGTTTGTGAGAGACAAAATGGTAAATTTGAAGCTCTTTGGAAAGCAGAAAAATAAGTTCACAAAAAATATTGACATTTCCAATTTGTTACCAGGTTTTTTGATATTTTTTTCCATTTTTTCCATAGAAAATTGGTAGTTAGGAAAATTGTTTTTTTCTGTTTTTCTCCCCTCCCCCCCGCCCCCCATTACAACTCCTCCTTCTCCCCCAGTTCACTTCCCCTGCACCCTTTTTATTACTGCAGAAAAAGGGGGGTGGGAAAGAAAAACTGAAAAAATGGGGGATTTTGTAGAAAACAATGGAAAAGTATAGGAAAAACCCATTTTGTTGAGGAATATTTTCAATGCTTTTCTTTCCCAAATACAATATCTTCACTGAAAAAGCTTCAACTAGCTCCAGTTCTCTGCAACCCCTTCTCGCTGCTGGAGAGATGAAAAAGGACCTTAGATTCCAGAAGAATCAGATACAAGGGGGTCTGATTCTTCCCTATATTACTCCAGATATAGCCCGTGCAATGGTGCAGTGAGGAGGGGAAACGTGACCCTTGGACTGCGAAGCAGGGGGATATTGAGTAAGGGCAGAGACATGGGATCAGCTCTGCACATGGCACAGGTGAGACCATTTCTAGGCTCCACACCTGAACAAGGATGTTGACACACTGGAAGGGGTTCAGAAAGCTACAATAATGAGATGAGATCTGGAAAACCTGCCGTGTAGTGAGAGACTCAGGAGCTAAATCTCTTTAGCTTAATAAAGAGAAGCTGTTATGTTGGTATAATACATAATGAGCCACCTGACAGACGTGTATGAAGGAATCCTCACTGTATCCCTTGTTTTACAGATGGGGAAAGAGGAAGCCCAGAGAGCTGCAGTGACACAGGGAACCGATGGCAAAGCTGGGAACTGAATGCCGATCTGCTGAGTCCCAGCCCACTGTTTGAACTTTAAGAGTGGGGGAACAAGCTTGTGGGGGAGGCATTGGGCTGGGTTCTGGAGAGCATTATTCAGTTCCCAGCTCTGACATCACTAAGGTTGGGGTTGGTCCTGCTTTGAGCAGGGGGTTGGACTAGACCTCCTGGGGTCTCTTCCAACCCTACTCTTCTATGATTCTTCTACCATTCTCAGGTTATGCCCCACACTACAAGCTCACGTACACATACCTGTGCTGCCTCTCCTCGAGCTAGCGTGACTATAAATAGCAGTGTGCCATGTAACAGGTGCAGAGAAGGGCTACTAGGATGATCAGTGGAATGGAAAACTGACCTTATGAGATGAGACTCAAAAAGCTTGCCTTGTGTAGCCAAACCAAACGCAAGCTGAGGGGAGATATGACTGCTCTCTATGAATACATCAGAGGGGTAAATACCAAGGAGGCAGAGGAGTTATTCATGTTAAGAGCCAATGTTGCCACAAGAACAAATGGATATAAACTGGCCATCAACAAGTTTAGGCTTGAAATTAGGTGAAGGTTTCTAACCAGAGGAGTGAAGTTCTGGAACAGCCGCCCAAGGGGAGCAGTGGGGGCAAAAACCCAAACTGGCTTGAAGGCTGAGCTTGGTAAGTTGATACGGTTGCCTACAATGGCATGTGGCTGATCTGCGACTGCTAGCAGCAAATACGCACAGTGGCCGTGATGGGACACTAGATGGGGAGGGCTTTGATTCACTACAGAGAATTCTTCTCCAGGTGTCTGGCTGCTGGGTCTTGCTGACATGCTCAGGGTTCTACTGACCAACATACTTGGGGTCAGAAAGGAATTCCACCCACTCCCCCCGGGTCAGATTGGCAGAGACCCAGGGTGCTTTTCTCCTTCCTCTGCAGCATGGGACATGGGTCAATTGCAGGTTTAAAGTACTGCAAATGGTGAATTCTCTGTAACTTGAAGTCTTTAAATCTCTATTTATGGACTTCAGGAACTCACCCAGAGGTTATGGGTCTATTACAGGAGTGGGTGAGTGAGGTTCTGTGGCCTGTGATGTGCAGGAGAACAGACAGATCTTCATGATGGTCCCCTCTGACCTTAAAGTCTATAAGTCTATGTAGCACAGGCAGCAGCGACAGAGGCACAGCTGAGCCGTGCTGAGGACAGACCCACCAGAAACCTCTCTCAGCCATCACTCCATTACCCATGCGACCGCACCTACACTGCTATTTGCACTTGTGTTACCTCAATCAGCGCTCGTATAAATATGTGTACACAAGCAGGGACTCACACCCCAATTCCTAGTGTAGACACAGGCTACATCTACACTGCACTTTCAGCCTTAAAACTTTTGTCCCTCTGGGGTGTGAAAAAACACCCCCCTGAACGACAAAAGTTTTAGTAACAAAAAGTGCCAGTGTGGACAGCGCTTCGTCAGCGGGAGAAATAAAATGAATAATGCCCATCTTTGTTGGGGTTCCCCCCCCCCAAAACGATTTCCATTTTTTTCACTCTAATTTTTTTAAGCTTCCTCACCTTTGGAAAGTAACACATTTGTGTAGAGACTGGTTTCATTTTTTCCATTTGCTGTCCTGTCACTTCTCCAAGGTTGGAGACACTTGGACGAGTAACTACATGGAAGAAAGAAAGAGGAGGGGAAATGAGGGTAAAAATCTGAAATTTCAATTTTTCAAAAATTAATTGAAATTGAAGTTTCTAGGTGAAACAAATGCAATACAATTATTTTTTTTCCATTTTATTCCAAAACTTCCCACCCCATAATAGAGAGAGGAGGAGGTGAGGTGATCTCTTTTATTGGACCAACTTCTGTTGGTGAGAGAGACAAGTTTTGGAGCTTACAGAGCTCTTTGTGAGGTCTGGGAAATGTACTCAGGTCTGGGCTACTCCACCTATGTCGGTATAACTACATTGCTCAGAGGTGTGAAAAATCCACCCCCCTGCGCGACATAGTTATACTGACCTTAACCCCCATGTAGACAGCGTTATGTTGACGGGAGAGTTTCTCCCCCGACATAGCTACCGCCCCTTGGGGAGGTGAATTAACGACGCAGCTGGGAGAGCTCTCTCCCGTCGGCTTAGGAGTGTCTTCATTTAAGTGCTACTGAAGTGGTTTAAGTGTAGACCTGCCCTCAGAGTGCCACAGCTAAATACAAGTGATAAAGGAGAAGAAGGAAGGCTAATGGTTGCAATCAAGCATTCGAGTTATGCCATCGAGTTAATGAAATACACCTGTGCTGAAACCGGCGGCAAATAAAAGGAACCGAATAATGTGTTTTTAGGGACACTTGACCACAGAGTGGAATAATCAGAAATGTAACGTTTGGTTAATAATGCACGGATTCAGCTCAGCCAGACATACTAATGTTCCACCATTGTTGTTAAAAGAAGTAGAAGAGCAATGGAAGATTTATAGAAAACCCTGATATTTCACACAAAAACATTTCCCACCCTCAGAAAAAATACAAAACATTCCCTGCCTAAAACAGACATTTCCCACCCAAAACCATGACACTTCCTGTTTTAAAAAATCATTTTCAGTGAAATCACAGGAAATTCAGCTGGCTCTAGTTAGGGACTGAAAAATCTCCAAGCATCAATAAATCTGGGCATGAGAAACAGAGGGAAGGGAGATAAAATTCAATACTCAGTGTTCACACAGGGGCTGAAATAAATACCCATTTGGAGGATATGTTTGGATTGTGATACCTGAGTAAAACAGCTTATGAATGTTGACACTCGTGCATTTCCTTAATATTTGTTTAGCAGTATGTGTGTGTGTTTTCTCCTCATTCCTCCCCTCCACCCCATAAACCAATACCCTGCCCCCATGTGATCTTTGGGTGCTCACTATAGCCTCCCTCGTTAGACCTATAGAGCACCCGCCTTTGCCCCTCAGCTCTTGGAGAAGCAAACCTTGACTGGGGTGTTTGAGGCGGCATTGCCACGTAACTTGGGCTATGTCTACATTGCACACTACCGGCGGCGGTGCGGAGGGTATGTATAGCTTGGCCCTTTCCCCGCTGATGGAGGCTTTTCCTGTTGCCTCCCCACTGCCAGAGCCTTTCCTCATTGCTGGAGTCTCTCACTGCAGCAGGGTTCAGGCGTGTCCATCTATACTGCTATTCATACCTGTTCAGTGTATGGACTCTACATGCCACCTAAGAAGTGTGCAGTGTAGATGTACCCTTTTGGAATTTCTTTGGGGCAGGCACCATCTTTTTGTTTGGTTTGTACAGCACCTAGCACAGTGGAGACTTGGTTTGTGACTCAGGCCCTGAGGCACTACTGCAATGCATATTATAATCCTATGCATTCCCGGCTTCTATTCCCAACTCTGGGTGGGGTCTAGTGGTTAGAGCTGGGAGCCAGGACTCCTGGGTTCTATTCCTGGCTCTGCGAGGCGAGTGTGATCTAGTGGTTAGAGCAGGGACAGCTGAGTTTTATTCCCATGGGGAGTGTAGGCAGAGAGGTCCTGAAAATGAGATGATTTCCAGCTTTCTGGGACCTTTGGTAACCTGTTCAATGGGGAAATGACAGGATGGAAAGATACAGCAGTGCTGGGGCCAGGGAAGTTATCCACTCAGCCCTCTGTGCTCAGTTCACTAGCTCAGGTGGCTAGAAGTTGAATGAATTACAAAACCCAGAAGTACTGGGTTGTGTCAAGTCAACCAGAAGAGACCCTCAGAAGACGAATGTGCAGACCCTGTGGATAAATGCAATGTCGTTTCCAGGATGTAACTCCAGTTCTGTTTAGGGGGGGTATGAGAAGTAATTATTAAATCAAATGAAATCTTTTTTTCTAGAAGACAGGCTGTAATTCAAACAGGAATTAATTCAGGGAAGTCCTGTGGCCTGTGCTATGCAGGAGATCAGACTAGACGATCACAGTGGTACCTGCTGGTTTTATAGCTAGAGATCTATAAAGCAGCGATCATTGCTGAAGTTTGAGAACTGTATTGAAGGAGCAGGATTGCTGAGAGGGGGCGGAGAACTAGCAGTGAGGAAGTCCTGTCTGGTGATCAGGAAACCTCACCTAGAGCTGAGAAGATCAGTGCAAGCAACACTGAAGGGACTCGGGACTCCTGGGTTTCCAGAAGGAGAATCCTGTATCCATTTGGAACTGGTTTTTACGGAGGTTGGATGGAACCATCCCAGCTGCAATTCACCCCTGGAGGCTGAGGGTTAGTGCTCACCTTCTGGACAAGTGATCAGAGGTGTTTTCCTACCTGTAACCTCATTGGATGTTGGGATTTCAAGATTCAGCTGAGGTCATGCAGAGACACACACACACCACTAGGCAGAGTCCTTGATAAACAGAGCCCTGTATAAATATCACCACAACTCAGGCACTGGGATCAGTTACAGAAGGGAAGAGGTTTGAAGCGAGCAGGAAGGTAAGTGGTGGTGGTGGTGGTGGTGGGTGGGGTAGGGATTATTTCATGGTACTTTTGTAGTGGGGAGCTTGGGGAAAGCCTGTCCCATGGAGGCACTCTCTTGTGCTATGGTGGGGACAAAGATCAGAAGGTCTAGTCCAGTGTGGTGGAGGAATGGGAGATACTGGGCTAGATGATCCCATTGGTTTGATCCTGGGTGGTGGTGCTGGGCTGGATGGGCACATTGATTTGGTCTGGTGTGTCAGGGGATGGGTGGATTTATACTGAGCTATAGATGGTCTGATTTAGTCCAGGAAGGCAGCCAGGATTCTGGGTTAGACAGACTTGGTTCAGGATATCAAATTCAGTGGGACAGATTCTCATCTCGGTTATAACACTGTTCATCCAGAGTCCGTAGGGTCACTAAGAATTTACACTGGAGTAGCGGATATTAGAATCTGGACTTCATTCTAATGAGGTCAGTGGGGTCGCTCTAGTCTTGCATTGGGGTAATTAAGATCAGAATCCGTCCCAGACTCCATTTAGTCCCATATAGTCACTGGATTTACTGCAGGGTAACTGAGATCAGGATAAAAGCAACAGAGAGTCCTGTGGCACCTTTAAGACTAACAGATGTATTGGAGCATAAGCTTTCTTTGCGCGTCTGACAAAGTGGTCATTCACCCACGAAAGCTTATGCTCCAATACATCTGTTAGTCTTAAAGGTGCCACAGGACTCTCTGTTGCTTTTTACAGATCCAGACTAACACAGCTACCCCTCTGATACTTGAGATCAGGATGTGACCTTGACTCCATTGACTTCGGTGGACCTCCACTGATTTACATCAGGGGTTAGTTTTCAGAGGCATTGCCCATCCCCTAGCTCCTTCTCAATCACCTTCATTCTCCAGTTCCTGGTTTTCTAACACATTTAATATCGCACCTGCCGGAAGGTACAATGTTCAGAAGGAACTAATTGCCTTCACAATACCTTTTTTGTGTGGGAATTCAACCTTAATTGTAGAGAGGCTGCCATTGTTGCATAATGCATGGGGCAGGCAATCTCGAGATCAAGGGTGAGAAAATAATTCCTCTTGTCTCTGGTAATGAAAGTTCTCTCCCTCATGTAGATTGTACATGCCCTGTCTCTGGCTTGCCCATCATGGTTTTTTCAACACGGGCCTCACAAGATGACAGCTATGTACGTGAGTTCACCATGGGGATGAAGTCCCTAGTGTCTCTAGCCGAATGCCTGCCCCAGGCCGAAACAGACCCGGACAAGCATCAGAAGATGCAGGGACACAGTAAATGTGCTTTGGAGAACATGAACGCCGCGAAGAAGGAGTTAGAAGCCCGAAAAAATGCCCTGAGTTCCCAAATCGGGGAACTGCTTGTCAAAAAGAAAGAGCAGAGCCATGAAGACAGGCAAAAGGAAAGGGAGCTCAGGCAGTTAGAGATCCAAATGGAAAACCACGAGCAGATGCGCTTTTACATCCAAGTAAAGCTGGACATGGCCGAGAACCATCTGGACGAGATGATGGCAATGCTGAAGAAGGCGAGAAAGGAGAAGAAGCGTAGTAAAATCATGACAAATATCACCCTGGTGCTTCTGCCTCTTTTCACTCTCCTAGGTAAGTATCCCCCAAGGCCACTCCAGCTCATGGGTGCAGCAGGATATCAGACCTTTGTCATATGCCTGGTAGCACATCCATTGCTGCCACTGGCTCAGAGACAAGCATAGCACGTGGGTCACCATGTCTTATGTGTCCCCTTCTCTGTCTGATCCACTTACATGATGGCCACCACCTTGGTTGATACCCCAGGGATGGAACCAGGCACCTCCCGAGCTGAGAGCGCAAGCAGTGCTGCAGCTTCAGCTAAAAAGCCATGCTTCCTAGCTGTGGCTTGTAACAGACTCACATCCCCTGTGGACGGCACAGAGGGCGATGGATAACACCCACCCACTGTGGGGTAACAGTGGTATGGGCACCAGAGGGAACCCCCAGGCACGTCAGCCAGGAAAGGGCTATCTTCTAGGGCTAAGGTGGGAAACAAGTATGTGGGAGGCCTGGGTACAAAGGGGTTAGTCTCAATGACAGGGAACCGCAGTCCCTGACTTTGCCCCTAAGGGTGGGCTTCCCTAGTGGGGAACCACAACAGACATCTGATCCAAAAGCCCATTGGAGTCCTTCCATTGATCCAGTGGGCTTTGCATCAGGCCCTAAGTCTTCCTGGCTAGGGATTGGGGCCGGCTCTGGTGTCATCACTAGTGTCCTCTGAGAGTCATCTCTCTGCCCCAGGGATGCTCGATGCACCCCACTCCCTGACTCACTGCTCAGGCCTCTCCGCACCAGTAATAATTCCCTGGCAATTGTGCACACTGATCCTAGGGCCTCACCCAGCCCTCCGCTGTCTCTCTGCTTCCCAAATCTGCTTTGGCCAGCTGCTTCTACCAGCCCTACAGGGGCCCCTCCTCCTGACCACAACTCTTCTGGACTTCCACCTCTAATCACCTATCCAGCTCTTCAGCCTGGGACACAGGGAATTTCTTCTTTGGGGGGTAGGGTTACCAGGTGTCCGGAACACCCGGTCAAAACGGGACCCTGGCTGCTATGGTCAGCACCGCTGACCGGGCTGTTAAAAGTCCGGTTGTTGGCGCAGTGGGGCTAAGGCAAGCTCCTTGCCTGCCGTGGCTCCACGTGGCTCCCGGAAGCAGCAACGTGTCCCCACTTTGGCTCCAGGGGGCGCTACGTTCTGCCCCCACCCAAAGCACCAGCTCCGCATCTCCCATTGGCTGTGGTTCCCAGCCATTAGGAGCTGTGGGGGGGCAGCACCTCCAGATGGGGAGGCAGCGCGCAGAGCCACCTGGACATGCCTCCACTTAGGAGCCAGAGGTAGGACATGCCGCTGCTTCCAGGAGCTGCCTGAGGTAAGCGCTGCCTGGAGCCTGCACCCTGACTCCCTCCCACGCCCCAACCCCCTGCCCTTGCCCTGATCCCCCTTCCACCCTCCGAACCCTTCAATCCCAGCCCAGAGCAACCTCCTGCACCCCAAGACCCTCATTGCCAACCCCACCCCAGAGCGTGCAACCCCAACCAGAGCCCTCACACCCTGCTGCACTCCAACCCTCTGCCCCAGCATGGAGCCCCCTCCTGCACCCTGAACACCTCAGCCTTAGCCCGGAGACCCCTCCCATTCTCCGAACCCCTTGGCTCCCCAGCCCAGAGCCCCCTCCTACACCTCAACCCCTCATCCCCAGCCCCACCCCAGAGTCTGCACCCCCAGCTGGAGCCCTCACTCCTTCCTGCATCCCAACCCCTGCTCTAACCCAGTGAAAATGAGCGAGTGATTGGGGGTGGGGAGAGTGAGTGACAGAGGAAGGAAGGTATGAAGTGAGCAGGGATGGGGCCTTGGAGAAGAGGTGGGCTCCAGAGGAGGGATGGGGCAGGGGCAGGGCAAGCGTGCTTGGTTTTGTGTGAATAAAGTTGCTAATCCTTTGGGGGCAGAGGGGTTCTGCTTCCTATGTGGTCCCAGGGCAGGGGATTGCCTGGCTCAGGAGTCGTGGACAGGGAGATGAGTCCTTTCCCAGCTAGAGAGTGGCTGCTCTGATCTGGCCCCAGGACAGAGGGACTGTCTGGCTCAGGTGGTGGGAAATTGGCCATAGGGCCTATCCCCTCTAGGGCATGCCAGCTCCGACCCAGCCTTAGGTTTACTCTTTCTGGGGGATCTCTGCAACTGCTGCATCCACCCTGTCATTCGCAATCTCAGCAAAGATGCTGAATGAGCCACAGAGATTGAACTCCCGTAGTCTATTAGCGGGGGTTGTGACATGCCCAGGTACAATCTAGACTAATCAGTCCCTGTATCCCCCTGCCCTCTACCCTGGGTTGCCCTTCACAATGCTTTGCTGCCCTAGCTTCCAGTCCTAGATTCCTACCAACAGCCTCCCAACTATGTGTGTGGGTGTGCTGCAGCCAGTCAGCCACCCACACCTTGGCTCGTCCCAGCCTTGTTATAATGCAGGGTGATCCCAAATCCCAATTCACTCTCAGCTCCAGACTTTTCCCCGAAATGTACATCTGGTACTGCCCAGCCCTCTCCTGGACAATAGAAGCTCCTACCAAGTCCATCATTTTATTACTAGAAATGATGTGCACAAATCCCGTTATCCCAAATGGAGTTTCCCAAACACTCGAGGAACCGGTTCAGCCACTCCCCGGACTTGGAACATGTTTTAGTAACACTATACAATGGAATCTTGTAACTTTACCTACAATGTTGCCACACATTTCACCAGGACAATAAAACTGGTAAATTATGAGTTTTCAAATGATAGCTGATAAGGCATATTTTATACAGAGATTACTACAATAGGGTACAAGGTGTGAACACAGGGGTACAGTCTGTCACAGGGGTACCCTTTAGGTCAGGGAGAGGCACTGTGATGGTGGCTCTGTGTGTGGGAACAGCTCACCCTGACACTGCCCAGGTTGGCTTTGCTCTGGAGGGACACACAGAAGGAATCAGCTTTCACCACATGATCAAACCTGGGACCTTTGGATCGTAAACCATGAGCCTGTAGTGCATGAGGCAAAAGACCCAACTCCGTTAGCCAAGACTATAGCAGCTGTGAAAGTTATTTTCTCTCTCATTTGTTCCTATGAAAAGTTTAAATGAAAATGTAAAAAATAATTCTTGTAGTCAATTTTCCACAGAAAATTGAGTTATCAAAAAGATCATATATGGAAAAATGAAACATTCTGATTTGGAAATGTGCTGGTGCCTCATTGGTGTTGTAGTTCGAGTGCCTCGTGCGTCCATTCTCCTATATCGACCAGGCTCCTTGGTCAAACTACATCTCCCATGATGCATCACATGCTCCTCTCGTTGTGGGCAGATGGTGCACCATGGGAGATGTCTGGTCAAGGAGCCTGGCCCATAGAGGAGAAAGGCATGTGAGTCAACAGAACTGTAAATCTCGTCAGGCTGCACAAAAGCTAATTCAGACTTTTTTTAATTATTATTATTGGTGCATTTGTTTTTTTGACCAAATAAAATGAAGTACAATAAAACAGAACAATCAACAGTTTCCAGAGTAAGCAGGTAATTTTTAGAAAAAAAATGTTGTTTAGTCAAAAACCCAATTTTCTTTTTATAAATAGTTTCGATGGAATTTTTTCAAGAAGCCCTAAAAGTGACCGATACGAAGGAGCTTTTCCTGTCGGCTAGCATTGTAACCATCATTTGCCAGGTGTCTATGTACATTGCTCAGAAAGCAGCCTTGGAATTGCACAAAACCATCAGCCAGTACAAAATCCAGGTCTCTGACTACAAACGGGAAGTTTGCCTATGTGACAAAGAGAAGAGAGAAACCAAGGAGAAGATTGAAGACATCAGGGCCAGTCTGGGGGAAAAGAGAGAGATTGGTAGTGAACCAACTGAGCTTTCAGCAGTGCAGGAGGAGGAGGAGGAGCTGAGAAAACACATACAATTTGTGAGTCAGCTGATTGGGAAAGTCAACGCACTCAGGTCATACATTGATGACCCCTCAGACTATGAATATGCCTGCATGATTTTGGAGGCGATTTATCAGTTAGTGCGGCCAGTGGTAGAAAAGGGAGGGCAGGAGAGCAGGAGGTTCCTTGACACAGAGACAGTAAAGAACCCAGTCGAGGAGCTAAAATGTGTGGTTGAAAAGCTTAGGGAGGATATGGCCAAGGCTAAAGACAGGAATTTTTAGAGCTGAGCTAAGTAAGGGCAGAGGGGGATGTGACATGTCAGTGAGCCTGAGCCCGATCCCACTTACACCAGATTTACACCTGGGTCACTGAGATCAGAATCCAGCCCTGACTCCACTGCTGTCCTTGGGGTCTCTCTGGATTTGCACTGGGGTAGGCTGGAGATCAAAGGTGGGGTGGAAGAGGTATATGTTATGTCTTTTTAAGTGAGTATAAAGCTCTCTCATTTCATCAAAAAGGGGCCCATTTACACCAGTTTATAAATCATGACCTCTGTATCTGCCCCAAGACAGTTTTGTATAAATATCTCATCTACCAATCATCTGGGTTTTGCTTCTTTTGTTATCTGTGATGACACAATGTTACCATTTCTCCAGTCATCGATACAGTCTTCTATAAAAAACAGGATCAATAATACCTGGAAGAAAAAAAAATTAAATCATTGCTAGTAAGGTTTTCATATGACACACACACACACACACCCCTCCTTACATGGTATTTGTACACACATTTCACAATGGCTTTCATTTAAGACCTCACTGACATTCTTTGTCAAACTAGAATGTACATACCAAACTCATGAGATTTCTGTAACCCCCCTGTGTCCCTTTGTCAATTGCAATCACAACTTGGATCAAAACTACTCTTTCCTTGTCCCCATATGGCTAAGCCAAGACAGCACCAATGGCAGCTTCACTGGCATCGGTGTCAAGAATGAATGGTAGCGGAGGATCTGGGAAGGCCACTATTGATGCAGACGTCAGTCTTCACTTTAGCTGCAGAACAGCTTCTTGGCATGGGGTAGTCCACTCAAACGTCCGCCCTTTTTCTGCCAGCTTGTGCAGTGGTTGCACAACTGTGGTGAAATCAGCAGCATCTCGGTAGTATGAAGCCAGGCCAATGAAACTCTGCACCTCAGTGACAGAACATGGCACTGGCCAGGATTGGATGGCTTCCACCCTTTCCATGTCTGTTCCCATGTCAATCTTTGAGATCACATGCCTCAGACAATTTGCTTCATTGAATGGGGTGGGGGGTGGGGGGGAGAAAAAGATCGCATTTTGCTGTTTTTGCCTTTCAGTTGGGTTGGTGTAGTCTCTCCAGCAGAGTGCCCAAAAGGGTGACCAGATATCCCGATTTTATAGGGACGGTCCCAATTTTTGGGTCTCTCTTATATAGACTCCTATTACCTCCCACCCCCTGTCCTGATTTTTCACATTTGCTGTCTAGTCACCCAACATCTGCAGGTGCTCTTCAAATGACCTCGCAATGACAATAATGTCATCAAGATGCACCATGCAGGATGTGCCCTGCAAATCTGGCAGCATGACATCTAACCACCTTTGGAATGTCCTAGGAGCATTACAGAATCCAAAATGCATGACATTAAACTCAAAAAGGCCCTATTTGCTGGTGAATCCTGTCTTCTGTTAGTAGTCATCAGGGTGCACCTTTACCTGCCAGTAGCCACTGGCCAGGATGGAGAACCAACAGGCTTTCACCAGCAAGTCTTGAGTGTCATCAGTTTACGGGAGGAGATATGCATCTCTCATGGTAATATAATTCAGCTGTCAATAATCCACCCATGTCCATCTCCCTCCAGCTCTCTTCCTTGGGCTCATGGGGAGCTGGATCATGCCTCTCTTCACCATCTGTTGCAATTGTTTGCTGAACTCTGCCCGGTGGTGGATTGGGATCCTTCGTCATCCCTGTCTCCCAGATCTGACATCTTCAGTCTCAGTCCAGTGCTGTGTCAACCCTGTGCACCCTAGGTTATCATCCCCAGTGGAAACGATATCAAGGTAATTTCTCCAATTACCTTGCAGCCACCTGGGTGACAGACTCCTCCTCAGCCCTAATTCCTGCACAAGAGCTTCTCTCTCCTACACTTGTTCTACTCCCATGTTCAGTCAGTCTCTGACTTCCTCTTTTCCCAGTGCCGTGCGGCTAGCACTTCAAGGCCCTCTCTGGATACCCAGCTACCTCAAGTGGAAGGTACCAAGCCCTATGCCCTGGTACATGACTTGGGGTTCTGTTCCCATGTTCGCAACTCTCACTAGGACACAGCCTCTCAGGCTTTTGCCAATGGTCCAGGCCACCAGGAATTCATGTCAGCCTAATGTTGGGGGTTGCAGCATGCCTTCCAGCCCTTCCATCAGATTCCCCTTCACCCATCTGGGAATGGCCATTTCACTCCTCAGGGACAGCATCAGTCCTCTCCACTATGACCTCGCATACCTCTGTTTCACCCCCAACAGGTATTCTCCTTGAGGATACAGAGGCCTCTCTTGAAACTGAGGTCAGCCTCATACTGTCTGAGGAAATCAGTGCCGATCAGGGCTTCCTGAGAGGTTTCTTCGGCTACTAAGAATTTACAAGCTAGAGGGAGGATGTCCAGAATAATACTTGTTTCCCCATATTCTTATGATCTTAAGCAGAGTTTGGTTTGCAACCTGGACCATCTCATTAAAATGTCTCAACTTCCTCTGGTTTCCCTGGGTGACTCTTCCCCAGAATCGTGTGCACGCGCAATAGAAACCTGTGCCCCAGAGGGGTGCTCACTGATCTCTCCTGTGATGTAGTATTTGAGCCTGGTCTCATTGGTAGCTACATTGTCTTGTTTGGGGCCTCCTGGTCTGTGGGCAGAAGCTGGTGTCAGGAAGGAGGGCCCGCAGCTGGGCCTGGGATCAGCTAGTTAATTACAGCCGAAACCCCTAATGAGCCAGATGGCCTGAGCGGCATTGCCAGGACTGCTCTTAGGCCCAGCAGTCACACTTGGCCAGTGGCTGCTCAGTGCTTATGCCCGCAGCTGCGATCACTCCTGTGCCTGCCTGATTGCCAACCTTGCTCTAGCCCTGTTCCTGTCGTGCTCCAGTCCATTCCAGCCCTGCCCTCTTGCTCAGTTTGACCTCTGGTTCCTGACCGCAGCTGTGACCCTCAGCTCTGACTCCTGGATCTTAACTTCAGCTCCAACAACTAAGCTGGACCGCCTCCACGCTGGTCTGTGACAATTTGAGCAGCCCAAACAAAACCAGAAGGAGGTAAAGAAGGGGAGGAGGAATGGATTGTTTAAAGGAATGGATCCTGCTAGGGCCAGCATCTCCCTCTTGGAGATAGTGGCCACCCCAAAAATCTACAGATGCAGGTAGACACCCTGCAGCTGCAGGCACATGCCATGTCACCCATGACTCCTCCCCCTCAGGAACCTAAAGCTCCTCTCCCAGACAGAGGACTGCAGCCAGTCTGCACTTTTATGAACCAGTGCCGGGTCCTGTCCTGCAGGACCCACAGTCCTTCCCCACTGACCAGTCTCAGGTGGGAGTTATTAGCTTGCTGCCTGGGGAGCTGTTAGCTTGGACCTCCCCACTCCTGAAAAAGCCTAGTCCTCTTCTGAGCCAGTCTGAGGACTTTGTTCAAGCCAAACTGTGTGCGCACAGCCAAGGCCGCACTCCAGACCGTATGGCAGGGACACTAGCCAGTTGCCAATTATGCTGTGGAGTTGCAGTGTCTGGAAGCTGACACGGCATGGACTGAGTCTGTGCAGCGCTACCACTTCTGGTTCAGCCTTGAAGTGCAGATCAAAGATGAGCTGGTACGAGTAGAGTCACTGGCCGGTCTGGATGCCTTGATCAAGCTCAATATTAAGACTGACCCCTGGAAAGAAGGTCAATATCCTGACCCCATCAGTCTGTTACATAACTGCACTCCAAAAAGTAAAACTTTGGAGCCTACAAGTCCACTTAGTCCTACTTCTTGTTTAGCTAATTGCTCAAAGAAACAAGTTGGTTTACATTTGTGAGCGATCATGTTGCCCACTTCTTATTTAGAATGTCACCTGAAAGTGAGAACAGATGTGCCAGATATGCTAAACATTCATATGCCTCTTCATGCTTTGGCCACCATTCTAGAGGACATGCTTTCCTGGTGATGATGCTCCTTAAAAAAATAATGCGTTAATTTGTGACTGAACTCCTTGGGGGAGAATTGTGTGTCTCCCGCTCTGTTTTACCCACATTCTGCCATATATTTAATGTTATAGCAGTCTCAGATGACTTAGTATGTTGTTCGTTTTAAGACCATGTTGTTCATTTTCACTGCAGATTTGACAAAAAGCAAAGAAGGTACCATTGTGAGATTTCTAAAGATAGCTACAGCACTCGAACCAACATTTAAGAATCTGAAGTGCCTTCCAAAATCTAATCGAGACAGGGTGTGGCGCATGCAACACTCCTACGTGGAAACTACAAAACCCAAACCACCAAAAAAGAAAATCAACCTTCGGCTCCTGGCATCTGACTCAGATGATGAAATTGAACATGCATTGGTCTGCACTGCTTTGGATTGTTATCGAGCAGAACCCATCATAAGCATGGACGCATGCCCTCTGGAATGATGGCTGAAGCATGAAGGGACATAGGAATCTTTAGTGCATCTGGCATGTAAGTATCTTGCAATGCTGGCTACAACAGTACCATGTGAACGCCTCTTCTCACTTTCAGGTGACATTGTAAACAAAATGAGGGCAGCATTATCTCCTGAAAATATAAACAAACTTGTTTGTCTGAGCAACTGGCTGAACAAGAAGTAGGACTGAGTGGACTTGCAAGCTCTAAAATTTTGCAGTGTTTTATTTTTGAATGTGGTTATTTTTTGTACATAATTCTACATTTGTAAATTCAACTTTCATGATAAAAAGATTGCACTACAGTACTTGTATTAGGTGAATTAAAAATACTATTTTTTACAGTGTAAATATAATAAAATATAAATATAAAGTGAGCACTGTACACTTTGTATTGTGTCGTAATTTAAATCCATGATGATTAGGCCTCAACTGGAGTATTGTGTCCAGTTCTGGGTGCCACATTTCAGGGAAGATGTGGACAAATTGGAGAAAGTCCAGAGACAAGCCACAAGAATTTTTAAAGGTCTAGACAACATGACCTATGAGGGAAGATTGAAAGAACTGGGTTTGTTTAGTCTGGAGAAAAGACTGAGAGGAGACATAACAGTTTTCAAATATGTAAAAGGTTGTTACAAGGAGGAGGGAGAAAAAAAAAAATGTTCTTAACCTCTGAGGACAGGACAAGAAGCAATGGGCTTAAATTGCAGCAAGGGCAGATTAGGTTGGACATTAGGAAAAACTTCTTAACTGTCAGGGTGGTTAAGCACTGGAATAAATTGCCTAGGGAGGTTGTGGAATCTCCATCATCGGGGATTTTTTTAAGAGCAGGTTGGACAAACCTGTCAGGGATGGTGTAGATCAGTGGTTCTCAAACTTGTGTACTGGTGACCCCTTTCACATAGTAGGCTGCTGAGTGTGACCCCCCTTAAATATATAAAAAAAGTGTTTAATTTATAACACCGTTATAAATGCTGGAAGCAAAGAGGGGTTTGGAGTGGAGGCTGACACCTTGTGACCCCCCTTCCCCCCCCCCGTAATAACCTCATGACCCCCTGAGGGGTCCCAACCCTCAGTTTGAGAACCCCTGGTCTAGATAATACTTAGTCTTGCCTTGAGTGCAGAGGACTGGACTAGATGACCTCTTGAGGTCCCTTCCAGTTCTGTGATTCTATATTTGAAAATGTGGAAAATATCAAAAAATATTTATATAAATACTATTCTATTATTGTTTAATAGCGTTGTGATGGGTTGGGTCACAGAAAATCCCTTGGGAACTGCCAGCTGATGTGCTTTGACTACCTCTGAGTTGTTTTCCCTGCCAGCTTGGGATTTCAGTGCCCTGCCTGGTTTGAGCCAGACACTCTTGCCTGCTGCAAACAGCCCCAGATCTGAACCACGTCCCCCAACAGCTGCAGGCTTAACTGAAAACAACTTAAGAAGTGTTCCTGTCTCTAACACTCAGATGCCCAGCTCCCAATGGGGTCCAAACCCTAAATACATCCTTTTTTCATAAATTGTTCACCCTCTATAACACTGATAAAGAGATATGCACAGCTATTTTACCCCCCCCCCCCCCCAGTATTAATACATACTCTGGGTTAAGTAAAAAGTAATTTTATTAACTACAAAAAGTAGGATTTAAGTGGTTCCAAGTAATAATAGACAGAACAAAGTAAATTACCAAACAAAATAAAATAAAACACGCAAGTCTAAATCTAATAAAGTAAGGAAACTAAATACAGATAAAATTTCACCCTCGGATGTTTCAATAAGCTTCTATCACAGACTGGATGCCTTCCTAGTCTGGGCACAATCCTTTGCCCTGGTACAGCCCTGGTTCCAGCTCAGGTGGTAGCTAGAGGATTTCTCATGACTGCAACCCCCTTTATTCTGTTTCACACCCTTATATAGCTTTGCACAAGGCAGAAATCCTTTGTCCCTCTCTGGGTCCCCCTCCCCCTTCTAAATGGAAAACCACCAGGTTAAAGATGAATTCCAGTTCAGGTGACATGGTCACATATCACTGTCAGACTTCAAGCCTTCATTCCTCCCAGCCTGACTCACAGGAAGGCTTGCAAGCAAACAGAGCCATCCACAGTCAATTGTCCTGGTTGAGGGGAGCCATCAAGATTCCAAACCACCATTAATGGCCCCACTTTGCATAATTACAATAGGCCCTCAGTTATATTTCATATTTCTAGTTTCAGATACAAGAGTGATACATTTATACAAATAGGATGACCACACTCAGTAGATTATAAGCTTTGTAATGATACCTTACAAGAGACTTTTTGCATGAAGCATATTGTAGTTACATTATATTCACACTCATTAGCAGATTTGTGCAGTCACAGGAGTGATTAAACACAATAAAAATTTTCATTGAGATTACTTTTTAATTGCTTGACAGCCCTAATTATTATTATTATTATTATTATGTTGGAGAAATGTAATCTGAATGTCAGAATATTCAGACGTGCTGAAATTTTTTAAAAGAAAAAAATTACATATGCCTATGCTCACTTGAATGGATGGGGTAATTTGGGGTGCAAGACTAGGTGGTAATGGGGAAGGGGAGTTTGGATCTGCAGCAAGGGATAGGGGTATTATGGGGAGAGGGATAAATGGGACATGCAACAAGGTGCATGCCCTGACCCTAACCTCATGGATTCGTAGGACTGAGCTAGTTCTGGGAACTTTGCTACATGTTGCCTGGTGCGATGCCTTCACCTGTGGCCCCTCTGGCTGGTGCAACGGTCCTTAGAGACTATGCGTGAGAGATAAATGGGAATGAGTGGTAGGGGAGGGAAGAGGGTGTGTTCAGTTAAGAGGGAGGGGTAAGGTAGGGATTGGGGAGAGTGGGAGGGAAGAAGACTGGGGAGGTTGGAGATGAGGGTTAGCAAAGGAAGCTGGGGGTTTATGGTTTGGGGCATGTCAGCCTTGAATTCATAGGGTATCTAAGCCCTTCTCCTGCCCCAGGAGAACACAAACAAACATCTGAAATCCAGGAAATGAATAATTAAGATCACACCACCACTTGGGGGCAGGGGGGAGACGCTAGCCAGAGTGTGGGGCAGGAGCCTGGTTGGCAGGAGCGGCAGACTCAGCCTGGGTCCCAGCTGGAGGTGGGAAGTAGGAGTCAGGGGTCCATCGCAGTGTAAATAGACAAGGTAACATGCAGCCTTCGGAGACCGTCAGTGTGCAGGAGGTCAGACTAGATGATCATGATTTTCCCGTCTGACCTTAAAGTCTAGGAGTCTATGTTGACTCTTCATAAGATGGTGGGGCCTTTGAAAAAAAAAAAATGTCAAATATCAATTTGTGTGAGGAGTCTCTCGATTCTAGTTCCAGTGGAGACATAAAAACCCTATGATTCAGAATAGCATAGCTGTCATTACTATATTTGTTTGCAGTGTTGTACATGTGTTGGTTGCAGGATATGACCGAGACAATACAAGTGAGTTAATATTTTATTAGACCAACTTTAGCTGGTGGAAGGGACAAGCTTTCAAACTTTGTAGAGCTCATCAGAAAAGTTCAGTGACGCATCAAAGCTTGTCCCTTCCACCAACTAAAGTTGGTCCAGTAAAAGATATTACCTCACTTGTATTGTCTCTCTGTACTAGATGTGTTAACCTAATGCCTGATTAGTATCCCTGCCCTACCAATAGAATGGAGCTACCAGCTATAGAGATTTGGATACTGTAAAACACAAATGAGGGCCCTCCTTCAGCCGTGGTTACCTGAGCTACCCACCAGGTCATTTGCATAAGAACTCCCATATGGAGCTACCAGCTATAGAGATTTGGATACTGTAAAACACAAATGAGGGCCGTCCTTCAGCCATGGTTACCTGAGCTACCCACCAGGTCATTTGCATAAGAACTCCCATATATTGAGGTCCCATTTTGCCAGCAATTCACCAGCACTGGAGATTCAGTCTGACTCTGAGAGGCATCATAAGTTGACAAAAATCCAGGCAACTTTTCCATCATAAAAAGGTGAGTCCCTCCTGTCACTGGGAGTTGGTAAGGCAGAAGAAAGAGCAAAACAGCTTGTAGGGTGGTATTTATCAATCCACACCAGCTGGGGATCTGATCCTGCATTGGGAGGAAAGGGTTGCTCCATTGGATTCAATGGGGTTAGATCCCCAACCGTGTGGCCAAAAGGGCGAATGTGATCCTTGTATATATAAACAGGGGAAATCTCAAGTAGGAGTGGAAAGGTTCTATTACCTCTGTATTTGGTACTAGTGCAACTGCTGCTGGAATCCTGTGTCCAGTTCTGGAAGGATGTTGATAAATTGGAGACGGTCAGAGAAGAGCAATAAGAATGGCTAAAGGATTAGAAAACATGCTGTATAGTGGGAGAGATTCAAGGAGTTCAATCTCTTTAGTTTAACAAAGTGAAGATTAAGGGGTGACGTGATCACAGTCTATAAGTATCTACATGGGAATAAATATTTGACAGTTGGCTCTTCAATCTAGCAGACAAAGCTATCCAGCACATTAACCTGAAGTAGTGGGATTGGTTTATTCCTATTTGCAGATCAACTTTGAGGTTCTTAATAAATGCACAAAAATTGGTGGAAAAATTTAAATCAAAGGATTTCCCAGCACTGAATCTTGAACTGCCATGCTCTGACTTAAACCATAAAACATGTCTCTCCCCCCCCCCCCCATCCTTTGTCATATCTGGATACATTTCTCTGGAGCTTTTGTGAAGATTTAGTATATTTCTGTATGCATCTCTATCAAAATATAAACTTTGTTTTGTGAGCATCCTTTTGATTGCAAGGATGTCCTAACCCTTCCTTGTGGGTTTTTAGGCTCCATTTTGCCCTGTGTGACAAAGCTCTGTCCTTGTCTCTGTGGGTCCTGCATTTCCTGACAGATTTCGCTAGCCTCAGAGGCTCATTGTGACCCTCCACTTAACCCTTCCCTCTCTAGAGACAAGGGTCACAGCTTACTGAGCTGTTTTCATTATAAGCCAGCCAGGGAGATGAGGAGAAGCTATCCTCCCTTGCACAGTCTCTGTTATCTCCCACACTCAGTGATTAATCAGGGGGGTAAAGGGGGGGGAAGCCCAGACCCACCCTCTACTCTGGGCTCCAGCCCAGGGACCCTAATAGTATCTGATATGGTAACTGACCTTTTAGGAACAGAACACATACAATTCCCTGGGCTACTTCCCCACAGCAGCCCCCATTTCCTCAACTCCACTTCACCCTTACCTCAGGGCCACCTTCCTTGTGCCTGATATGGTGTATACAGCTCAGTCTCTCCAACCCCACAACTTCTCACAGCTCCTGATATGCACCCACCTGACTAACTGGGAGGCTTTTAACTAGTTTCAGCCAGCCCCTAATTGGCTTCAGGTGTCCCAATCAACCTAGCATCCTCCCTGCCTTCTGGAAAGCTCTTAATTGGCCCCAGGTGTCTTAATTGACCTGGAGCAGCTGCCATTTATTTATCCTGGCACCAGGGATTTGTTTAACCTGGGGCTAATATATCTATCAGGTGGGTGGTAGCCCAGCAACAGATCACTTGACCAGGGACTTTGATCATCTGATGTTTTGATGCTGACCACGGGGATGGTGGGACAAAGGGGACAGAAAATTCTAAAAGCACAAGTTCTGCTCTGTGTAACTCTCTCATCAACCAATACAAAAGAGCAAGACTGGACAGGAGGAAGGAAGAGAGAGTGGTCTTGGGATCTTGAAGACACTGACCAAAATCCAAACAATGCTCATCATTAGTGAGGAAACTGGAGAAGGGAATATCATGTGGGTGTTTTATTATTTTGTTTAGAACTGTGTAACTCTTGTGGCTTATCTGAGTGATGGGATGATTCACAGGATTGGAATGTTAAACTGAACAGTTATAACTTGTTGAGGAAGGATCAAATGGGCAAAAGGGGAATGGGAGTGGCACTCTGAAAAATGACATTACCTCTGTGACACTGTATGGAATCTGGGGAATACTTTAGGATATTATGAATACCAATATTGTAAAATTGCAAGGAATCTGACCAGATATCCTGTGTAAGATATCTGTGGAAATGTTATGATTTGCCAAATATGCTGATCTTCTTTATATGTTTGTATCATCTTTGTATTATGAGTTATAGATATGTAGGGTATATCTGTATTTCAAACTTGTGCTGTGCATCTGGGTGACATCCCCAGACAGATTAGCATCAGCAGTGCCCAGCCTGCTTGATGGCCCATCAAGGGACATCAGCTATAAAAGGAACCCATTGAAAGGGATACACCTTATGACTCAGCAAGGCATGCAGGGGCATGCCTATGAACAGAACTCTAAGGCTTCATGTGATGAGCAGCTTGTGTTTGGAACAAAGGAAATATACAAGCTGCATGGCAAAAGACTATAAAAGGCAGCTGCATCTTCTCCATTTTGTCTTCAGTCCTGCTTCTTACCTCTGGAATAACCTTTCTACAAAGCTCTGAGCAAAGGACTGAATGACCCATCCAAGCTGTGGATGTGTTCCAGAGGGACTTTCAAGCCAGGAAACTCACCAATACTGCTAGGAACCTGATAGACTTTGAAGTCTTTGTATGTATGTGACTGTTTTACCTTTAAATATCTCTCTTCTTGTTCTTTCTTTCTTTCCTTTATAATAAACCTTTAGTTTTAGACACTAAAGAATAGGCTGGCAGCATGGTATTTTGGGTAAGATCCAAACCTATACTTACCTGGTAATGTGGCTGATCCTTTGGGGTCAGAAGAACATTTTGTATATGTGAGCAGAATTTTTTAAATAACTTCTCACTGTGCTGGACCTATGTGTGATTGGGAGCCAGAGAACTGGAATGCGATAAAGGGGGCCGTGTGGTTTCTTTTTTTGCTTGTTGATAACCAGTATGGTGGATCAGAAGCACAGTTTGTGACTGGTTGGGGAATTTAACTTCAGTGTTACCCACCAGTCTTGGGAGTGTGATACAGCAAGGGCAGGGAGCCAGTGGGAGAGTGGTCCTGTTGGGATCCTGGAAGTGGGTGGGTGGAAGCCTGCCCAGTACTAAAGGGCCTCTCCCAGCCTACGGGGAGGATCCACAATGCCCGGGATCTCAGTTAATTATGGGGGACAACTAAAGATATAACAGGGACAGGAGTGAGGTCACAGGGCTAAACGAAGGGAACCTGACGGGGACACAGAGCAGAGGACCCCGGACAGCGCCCACTGCTCCTCGAAGTGAGAGAGTGGTCCTTTTGAGTGCCGGGACGTGGGCAGGTGTTAGCTCGCTCACTGCTAAAAGCCCCTCCCTCAGCCTAGGGAGGATCTACTAAACTCAGAACCCAAGCAAGTTCGGGGGACACCGAGCAGAGAACCCTGGACAGCGCCCATTGCGCCTCGAAGAAGGAGAGTGGTCCTTTTGAGCACCGGGATGCAGGCGAGCGCTAGCTCGCCCACTGCTGAAAGCCCCTCCTCCAGCCTAGGGAGGGGCTACTAAACCCGGAACTCAACTGAGGTCAGGGGACAACAAAGGCAATAATGGGAACAAGCGTGAGGGTCAAAGGGCCAAAACTAGGGAACGAGAGGGGGACACTGAGCAGAGAACCCCAGACAGCGCCCATTGTGCCTGGAAGCAGGACAGTTGTCCTTTTGAGACGCAGGAGAGTGGTCGAGGGGAGATATATAAGCCCTAGGCTAATTAAGGCATGGTTCCCCGTAGAGTAGGGAGGGCTGCTATAGGTTAATTGGAGCACCCTGTAGTCAATTAAGGGCCTGTCAGGAACCTAATAAAAAAACCCTGTTTCAGGCAGACAGGATGTGCGACGAAGGAGAGAGGACTGGAATTTGGAGTTGTATTGCTGACCATTGAAAGACCAGCGAACCAGAGGAAGGGAGATCCTGCCCCAGCAGGGAAGGGAGACTCCCTCCCCCAGTGTCAAGGACTGAGGGTAACCCTACCCAAGGGGAAGAGGGTAAGAATCCTGCAGGGGTTGAGAGGGGCTGGGGCTCAGCGTGAGGAGCAAACCCAGACCCTTTTCCCCCTCCTTCCCTCCTCTACCACCTTCCCGGGCCACTAGCAAGGCCCTTGGCGCCTCAAGAGTAGGGGCCAGGGATGGCATCCTAGCCCCCCCGCCTAGAAAAGTGCAGGACCCATCATGCCAACATTGGTCATTTTGTCACATGTGGTGTCAGAAGTGGGATTTCCACGCCTTGAATGTAACCCAGGGTAGGGCATGACCACCCTGTCCCCAAGGTGGAGGACGTGGTCAAAGCACTGGTGCAAGCCACTTCCACCCAGCAGGAGGCGACCCGGATCCAGGCAACTGCACCATGCAGCTACAGCAAGAGACCAATCGCCTGCTGATGACCCAGACCACCCAAGATCGGGCCATGTTGCAGGAACTAATGAACCAGGTGAAGACCCTTAGGGAGATGAGCTGCGGGTATGATGGGACACGGACCATACGGCCAGCTACTGTCTGCAGAAAATGACACAGGAGGATGATGTGGAGGCGTATCTCCTGGCCTTTGAGAGGACAGCCCTGCAGGAGGTCTGGTCCCGAGACCAGTGGTCGGGCATCCTCGCCCCATTTTTGTGCGGGGAGGCCTAGAAGGCCTACTGTTATATGACTGCAGAGGAGGCAGCAGATTACCCCCCCCCCAACTGAATGCGGAGATCCTGCCCAGGTCCAGGGTAACGATGGCCTTGCAAGCCCAGAGGTTCCATGAATGGCAGTATTTTGAAGACAGGACACTGCAGTCTCAACTGTTTGACCTAGCCTGGAAGTGGTTACGCCCGGAGGCCCTCAGCTCTGAGAAAATGATGGCGCTCCTGGTACTGGACTGCTATACGAGGGGACTACCCTCGAGCCTCCAAGCCTGGGTAGGTCAGAATGACTCCTCCACCTATAACGAACTGGTCACCCTCGTGGAGAGACAACTGGCGGCCCGTGAACTGTTCGAAACCCCGGGAGGTGAAACACCGCGTTCCAGGAAGCCAGTCCCAATCCCGAGGCCTCGGATCGAGAACTCCAGGAAAGCCACAGCTGGAAGAAAAGGCTCCAAGAAGCAGCCCGAGGCCCTGAAGGGACCTGGGTTCCGGCGGGAGAGGACTGGGGGAGTGGTCCAGAAAGCCCAAGAAAGAGGGCAATCTCCAGGATGAAATATCATTGTTACAAGTGTGGGGAGTTAGGGCATATAGCAGCCCAGTGCCCCAACAGGGAGGAGCCCATGCAATGTAATCTGGGGGATCATGGGGACCAATGTGGCCTAATCAGCCTGGTGGGCATCATGATGGCCCCACATGAGTACACCAGGCCAGTAAAGATGAACGGCATCCAGACCATAGCTTTGGTGGACTCTGGGAGTGATGTCACATTGGTCTCAGGGACATTAGTGGGGCAACACAAACTGAGCCGGGCCAAGAGCCCCAGAGTGATGTGTGTCCATGGCACAGTAAATTTCTACCCCACAATCCCAATATGGATTGAGATCCAGGGGAACACTACCAACATGACTGCGGGGGTGGTCCCCAAGCTCCCCTACCTGGTCTTAATTGGCAGGGACTTTCCCAGGTTCAAGAGCCTACTCCCCCTCCCCCATCGAGTGAGGGGAGTGTAGTAAACCCCAGGCAGAGATCGAGGCACCCATGGGTGGCCCTGCCCCAATTTTTGCTGGGTTTTCCCCAGAGTTATTTTCAGCCCCCGGGAAGTCCGGGAAATCTAGACTGGAAAGAAGGGCAGATAAAAGATTAGGAACCAGGATTTCGGCAGCAAGCCAGAGAGCTGCCCTGGTTGGGAGGCGGCCCCATCAGGGAAACCGCAAGGTAGCACGGACCAGTGGAGACCCAGAGATGGCCCCCAGCATGAGCGGAAGCACCCTAAGAGAAGGAGGGGAGACTGATCCAATAGAATCAGGTCAGATCAGTCCCGCACGCGAGTGTTTTGGGCAGGACCAAGCCTATGACCCACTGTATGCGAACGTGAGGGAGGAGGTAGTAGAGGTAAATGGCGTGCTGAGAAGAGCTGAGAAAGGAAACAAAGGAAATTAGCTGTGGCTATCAGCTAATCAAACAACAGGCACAAACCTCTTAGGACACCAAAAATCCGATCCTGTTCTTAAAAAAGGTAAATTTTATTAAAAACAAAAAGAAAGAAAATACATCTGGAACTTAGGCTTTTGCTAGATTTTAAAAGCGCAATTCCAAAAATCAAGCACCCAAGAGAGCTTTCTTGGGGGTTCAGCTTAAAGGTTACAAGCAAACAAAAACATCTGGAGTTAGCACAAAGGAGATCCACAAGCCAAAATAAGAAATAAACCTGATAGTGTCCAACTAAACATTCCCTGTCCAAATTATTTCTTCTAGGTATAGAAAATACTTTTTTATACCTGGTTCAAACCCTACACAACATTCCTGCTTATAGCATTGCTGCTCCATCCCTGCAGCCCAGAGAACAACAGACAAAGGGAAAGTTTCTTTCCCAAATTTAAAAATTCTAGCCTTCCCAATGGCTCTTTTGGTCAGATACCCACTCCTTTTCTTTTACCTGTGGGCTTGTTAACCCTTTAAAGGTAAAGCAGGCGGCGAACAGACACGAAGAGGGATTTTACAGCTAACTGGCTGGCTGGGTGTCCATAAGGGAGCTCCTCCCCCCCTTCAATTATCACAAGGGCAGGTAAGGATATCCACTGAATTAGTCCCAGAACAATGAACAGAGGTCGTCGAGATGATCCAATGGAACCAAGACATTTTCTCTACACAACCAGGCCGTACGACGCTGATCCAACACATCATCACCTATCCTGGAGCAAGAGTGACAATAAAACCATATCACATACCAGAGGCAAACAGAAAAGAAATTAGGGCAGAAGTAAAGAAGATGCTGGAACTCGGGGTGATTGAGGAATCTCACAGCCAGTGGTCCAGTGCTATTTTCTTGGCACCCTGAGGTTTTGTAATGACTTCCATAAGTTAAATGAGGTATCCCAATTTGATGCCTACCCGATACCACATATTGATGAGCTGGTGGATCAGTTAGGCAAGGCCCAATACTTGACCACCTTGGACTTGATAAAAGGCAACTGGCAGATTCCCCCCTGGCTGAGAACGCCAAGGAAAAAAAACATTTCTCTACACCTGCTGGTGTCTTCCAATATACCATCCTCCCTTTCGGGCTCCATGGGGATCCATAACTTTCCAACGATTGATGGACAGATTACTTGGACCCATGCCAAATACGCTGCCGCCTATTGTAGTAATCCATAGCCTTGCCTGGGAGATGCACCTGGGGAAAGTGGAAGCGGTACTAGATGCTCTTAGGCTGGGCTCATCCCTAACCCATCCAAATGTGCAATAGAGCGAGCCGAGGCCCGATACCTCGGGTATGTAGTTGGAAGGGGCCTGGTGAAACCCCAATGGAACAAAGTGGAGGCAATACAGGAATGGCCCCAACCGATCCGCAAGAAGCAAGTCTGAGCGTTCTTAGGGATAGCGGGGTACTATTGCCGGTTCATCCCTCATTTCTCCACGAGGCCAGTGCCTCTGACGGACCTGATAAGAGCTCAGGGCCCAAAGACAGTTAAGTGGACCAAGGTGGTGGAAAAAGCTTTCACAGACCTGAGGACGGCCCTTTGCAGTTATCCAGTGCTCATAGGCCCAGATTATTCATTCTACAAACAGATGCTTCAGAGTAGGACTTGGGGCCGTCCTTTCACAGATGGTGGGGGATGAGGAGCACCCAATCCTTTACCTCAGCTGGAAGCTCCTGCCCAGGGAGCAATGGTACACTGCAGTAGAAAAGGAATGCCTAGCGATTAAATGGGCCATGGAGATTTTATGGTACTACCTACTTGGGAGGCAGTTGACCCTTGTGACAGACCACACCTCACTCCAATGGATGCACACAAACAAGAAGAGGAATGCATGAGTGACTAGATGGTTCCTATCTCTACAACCTTTCCACTTCTGGTTACAGCATAGAGCTGGAAGCCAACATGGCAATGCAGATGGCCTGTCATGACAACACTGTCTTTCATCCCAAGTAGCCAAACCCCATGGTGTGGAGTGGAGGTGGAGGGGATATGTGATACAGCAGGGCCAGGGAGCAGTGGGAGAGTGGTAGAGGGGAGATATATAAACCATAGGCTAATTAAGGCGTGGTTACTTGTTGTGACAAAGTTCCTCCTCTACCTTGGTGGGTCCTGCGCTTATTGGCAGATTTTCTCGCCTCACAGATTCACCATGTAGGTCAGGTAACAGCCCAGAGACCTTCCCCTCTGGTAGAAGCCACAGTCCAGGTCAATTCCTCCTGTATCTGATCAGGAGTTGGGAGGTTTGGGGGGAACCCGGGCCCGCCCTCTACTCCGGGTTCCAGCCCAGGACCCTGTGGACTGCAGCTGTCTAGAGTGCCTCCTGCTACAGCTGCACGACAGCTACAACTCCCTGGGCTACTTCCCCATGGCCTCCTCCCAACACCTTCTTTACCCTCACCACAGGACCTTTCTCCTGGTGTTTGATAATGCTTGTACTCCTCAGTCTTCCAGCAATATGTCTTCTCACTCTCAGCTCCTTGTGCCTCTTGCTCCCAGCTCCTCGCATGCACGCCACAAACTGAAGTGAGGTCCTTTTTAAACTCAGGTGCCCTGATTAGCTAGCCTGTCCTAATTGATTCTAGCAGTTTCTTAATTGGCTCCAGGTGTCTTAATTATCCTGCCTGTCTTAACTGGTTCTAGCAGGTTCCTGATTACACCTAGTGCAGCCCCTGCTCTGGTCACTCAGGGAACAGAAAACTACTCATCCAGTGACCAGTATATTTGCCCTCTACCAGACTCCTGTACCCCTCTCGTCTGGGTCTGTCACACTGTAGACTAGGGAGGGCTGCTTCAGGTTAATTGGAGCACCTGTAGTCAATTAAAACCCCTACTTCAGGCAGACAGAGTGTGTGAGAAAAGAAAGAGGACTGAAGTTTGGAGGTGTGTTGCTGACAACTGAAAGACCAGAGTACTGGAGGAAGGTGTAGCTGGATGCCCCCCCACCCCCCGCCATTTGCTCTTTCAAGTGTAGTCTGCACAGTTTCCTGTTATGCCGTTACAAAGCGGAAAGTCCCCAATGATATTAGATGCTTGCTTAAAGCTGCATTGCTCTATATAATCAATTGTATTCATGCTTATGAATATGTAATAGATTAATGTAAGGATGAGTGAGATAGTGTGAATGAGTAACAGCTAATGGCAAACCAAAAAGGCAAATATCGCCTTTTATGGAACCATGGTGTTATCTTGGTGAAGGTATAAATCTCGAGACGGTCGGTCAGGTCAGAGGTACCAACAAGGAAATGTAACAGCATGCTAAACTCAGGACTGGATCAGAAGCAGTAGACCGCGGATCTGAAGAGACTTCAGGGACTCTCATCTCCTCGCGGCCGATCTCCGGGCAGCTGTCGCCTGGCCAGCCTCAGCCACCTGTGAAATTGAAATCAATCTATGCCCACGCCTGCAGCCTGCCAGCATGAATGTGATGTGTGTGTGAGTATACCCGTACAAGTTAACAAGTTATACAAGTTTTTCTCAATGCCAATAAATAAACCTCAGTGCTGTTCTTGTTCCACCTTTGGACTCATTCCTTGGCTGGTCCCATGGACAGGTATCAGAAGGGAGACCCCGCCCCAGCAGGGCAGGGAGGTTCCCTCCCCAAGCGTCAAGGACCGAGGGTAACCCTACCCAAGGGGCAAGAGGGTAAGAAACCTGCAGGGGTTGAGAGGGGCTGGGCTCAGAGTGAGAAGCAAACCCAGACCCCTTCCCCCCTCTACCACCGTCCCAGGCCTCAGAGGTGTCCGGGATGGATGGCAGCTCCACCTCCTTGATGACCTGGGAGTCCAATGGCACTGGACTCAACAGGCTGACTTGCGGGGCCGAAGGCGACGGTGCCATCTCTGCATACTTTGACACTAGGTGCTCCTCACATGGATGCGCCCCATAGGCTGTCTCAAGAGGGGTGGGCCTCTGTGACGGAGAGCTGCTCCTCCCTTGCTTCCAGTGCCACTTCTGTACCGGGGAGTGGGAGCGGTGCTGGGTCGATCCCGCCGGTTTCGGCGCCGGGGAGCGGCAGTGCCACAGGTCTCTGCCAGAGTCCTTCCATGGTGCTGCTTCCACCACTGTCACCGGGGCACTACACACCAAAGAACTCGTTGCCAGGTCCTGCTGCACCGGCGGAGGCTGAAGTCTAAGTGCTTCCTTCATAAGGAGCTGCTTGAGGCAAAAGTCTTGCTCCTTTTTGGTTCTGGGGCAAAACGCTTTACAAATCCTCCACCGATCGACTTGGTGAGCCTCCCCCAGACACATTAGACAAGCGTCATGGGGGTCATCTGTTGGCATGGGCTTGAAGCAGGACTTGCAGGGCTTGAACCCCTGGGACTTGGCATGTAAGCCCTCCCAAGGAAACACGGTCGGGACAGAGGGTAAACGCCCCAGCCCAACTGCTAACTACTAATACTAACTAAAAATTAAACTAAATAAAATGAATAAAGAACAACAAACAAACAAGGCTAGGGAAACACGGTAGAACTTGCTGAGCAAGATGCCACAGTTCCAATGACCATTACTGGCGCTAAGAAGGAACTGAGGAGGCGTCGGGTCGGCAGGATCATATATTGAGTGCCATGAAGGCTCTACTCCAGGGGGCTACACAGCCGACCCGACGGGTGCTGCTAGGGGAAAAACTTTCCAACAACTGTGCACGCGGCTCACGCGCACCTAATTGGAATCGATATGAGCAATCACTCAAAGAAGAACCCAAGCAATTATAGGCCTCTCAGTCTGACATTGATCTGGGGCAAGATAGTGGAGTGGCTAATATGGGACTATATTAATAGAGAATTAAAGGAGAGTAATATAATTAATGCCAATCAACATGCGTTTATGGAAAATAGATCCTGTCACACTAACTTGATATCTCTTTTTGATGAGAATACAAATTTGGTTGAGAAAGGTAATAGTGTGGATGTAATAGACTTCTGTAAGGCGTTTGACTTGGTACTGCACAACATTTTGATTAAGAAACTATAATGAAATAAAATTAATATGGTGCATATTAAATGAATTACAAACTGGCTAACTGATAGGTCTTAAAATCTAACTGAAATGGGAATCATTATCAAGTGGGTGTGTTTCCAGTGGGGTCCCACAGGGATTGGTTCTTGGCCCTCTACTCTGTTTAACATTTTTATCAATGACCTGGAAGAAAGCATAAAATCATCACTGATGACATTTGCAAATGACACAAAAATTGGGAGAGTGGAAAATAATGAAGAGGACCAATCACTGATACAAACTGATGTTGAGGGCTTGGTAAGCTGGGCTCAAGCAAAGAATATGTGGTTTAATATAGAAAAATGTAAATGCGTACCTCTAAAAATAAACAAATGTAGGCCATATTTGTAGGATGGAGGACTCTACCCTGGGAAGCAGTGACTCTGAAAAAGATTTAGGAGTCATGGTGGATAATCAGATGGCCATGAGCTCCCAGTGTGAAGCTGTGGCCTAAAGGGCTAGTGCAATCCTTGAATGCATAAACGGGGATATCTAGTGTTGGAGTGGACAGGATATTTTACCTCTATAGTTAGCACTGGTGCATCCCTGCTGGAATAGTGTCCAATTCTGGGGTCCACAATTCAGTAAGGATGTTGCTAAATTGGAGAGGGTTTAAAAGGTAGCCATGAGAATGATTAAAGGATTAGAAAACATACCTCACAGTGATAGATTCAAGGAGCTCTATCTGTTTAGCTTCAAAAGAGAAGGTTAAGGGTTGACTTGATCACAGTCTATAGGTAACTACATAGGGAACAAATGTTGGATAATGGGCTCTTTAGTCTAGCAAAGGTCTAACATGATACTGTGGCTGGAAGTTGAAGCTAGACAAATTCAGACTGGAAATAAGGCGTAACATTTTTCAAAGGGAAAGGAATTAACCACTTGAAAAATTTACTAAAGCTCACAATGGATTCTCCAACATGGCAATTTTTAAATAAAGATTAGAAGTTTTTCTAAAAGTTCTGCCCTATAAATTACTCAGGAAGTTTTATGGCCTTGGTCAAACTAGATGATCACAATGGTCCCTTCTACCCTTGGAATCTATGAAAATGTGTTTGGTTTAGTAGCCCTTCTCCAAAATCTGTGAGTTACTTGTTTCAAACTGTCACATGTCCATGAAGGGTTAAACTGTAAACCGAGAGTCCCCAAGAGCTCTGGGGAGGTCATGCCTAAGCTACTAGGGAGACTTGGGGGGTTAGCACTGGTTTTGGAACGTAGGGCTGCTGGATTATGGGGTCCCAGTTCCTAGAAGTCATATCAGCAGAGTCTGTATGCCCGATGTAGACCTGAGGCCAGAGACCATGGCTGGACATGGCTCAGACTCAGTTGACTTAGAAGCATGCAGGATCCACTCTCTGGATCCAAACAGTGAAGTCTTGTGAGTGTGCAGTGGGGAGGGATCTCAACCAGGTCTGTGATATCTTTCTGTGTTTTATAGGGCTAGACAATGGCGGCAGCAGCAGCAGGTCAATTTCAGGCCATAACCAAAGCCATGGTAAGCATCACAGAAGCGGACAAAGTGAGGAAGGAGGCTGAGCTGCTGTTGAAGTCTGATGCCAAATGGGAGGAGATCTTCATGCCAGCCCCCATCTCCATTGCCATCCTGGGGGAACTAGTACTCATCTCCATGAGGCAGAAAGATGATGTCTCCATCAATAAGAACTGCCCTACAGATGGGTTTAAATCTATCGAACACCCAGAATCCTTCAGGGCTTGCTTGCGCCAAGTAAGTGAAAGAGCATGGGACGCCTTCAATGAGGTCAACATGCCGCCGATCTGCTGGCATTCAAAGTATGTCTCAGAGCAGATGACAAACATCATGCAGGGCTTCTTCCAAAATACTCAAGTGGAAAAGAACCAGCTCCAGACAAAGATAAAGAAAATACAGGACAAAGCAGAGAAGTGCACAGAGTCAGCTCGGGCAATGCAGCAGGGCAAGTTTTTGGAGGTGATTTTCCTGGTCAAGGAGCTCTTGCAGGCCTGTCAGAATGCCGAGTATGGTTATGAGAAGGACCTGGATGAGATGAGGATCAAGCTGAAGGAGGTGAAGATCAAGCAGGAGTCAGTCAGGAAGACTATGGAGGACGCTAAGTGGAAGCAAATGCAAGTGGAAGGGGAGACAAAGAAGGCCCTCAATGAGATTGAAGAAGCTCTGAACTTCAGTCTCACTTCATGTTATGACATAGGCTCAGATATGACTGATAAAACTGAGTGGATAAAAAAACAATTATCGAAAGTGGAGGAGAGTGGGGAGGCACTGAGGCGGTCCCACAAAGAGGATCACAGAAGCGTCAAGAAGATCATTGAACTGATGAAGGAGCGGACAGAAATCCTCTGTGAGATGAAGGAATATGAGATGAGAGGAAAAGATCTTGAGACAGCCAAGAAGATGGTGAACGAAGGGCAGAGTGCCCTGGGGAAGGTGGAGCAGCAGTGGGATAAGATGATGCAGTTCTTTCATATGATCTCCAACCTGATCCAATTCTGCTTCAACTGGCACATTCAGGAATGTTTAGCATCTGTTGAAGACATCCAGCAGATCACTCATGCATTCAATGCCTCCAATATAGCTCAGCTGGTGCACATGTTCTCCAAGATATTCACCCAAGTATGTGAGAAATATCTGATAAACCTAGTCAGCATCACCGAAAGAATCCTCACTATGGACCCTTCCAATCCCAGTTTTGACTCCGAGTGTGCTAAGATAGCCAGTGGCTGTGCTAAGGCCCAGGAGGATATCTCCGACCTCGTGCTGGAGATGAAGAATGAGTTCAAGAGGAACTTAAATGCTGGGCTGGAGACCATCGAGAAGATGAAGGCCATGCAGCACCCATGAGCAAGGAGAAGCTGAAAGTGATTCATGGGGCCAACTGCAAAATAAAAAGATTAGTATGAATATGATGTCTCAGTTAAGTCCCAGGTCCTGGGCAAAGATCCACAATCAAGTGATTAAAAATTCCCACCCTTTTCCTTTGCTTTGTTTTCAGCTTGAATATCTCAACCAGCCACTCTCTCGAAGCTCACTTCAGAAAAGCTCCATTCAGCTCCACTTGGACCTTCTTGGGACACAAAAATGAAAGAAGCCCCATCAGATTTCAACTCATCCAGGTCCATCAGGCACCAAGACAGAAAAGTTCTCTTCAGTCTATTTCCCCAGGGCTCTAGCTTTAAATGTCCCAAGTGATGAGACTCTCATCACACACACACACACACACACACACACACACACTCAAAAGACCCTTCAAAGATATCACCCCTATTAAACACATAATGAAGAGTCTCGAATGGGCCCCACTGCAAGAAGTGGGTCTATGCAGATCCTGATGCATTAGCTCTGTTTAGAGGAGGCATCAGCAGGAAGTAGTGGGAAATTTCATGGGAAGCAGAGGAAGCCATCAGCGGCTGGGACAAGGATGGATGATGAACATCTGGGGGAGAAAGAACTGGAGTACTTGTGGCACCTTAGAGACTAACAAATTTATTTGAATATTCTCACTGATCACTCTCGTTATAGTGTGTATGGTAACACCCATTGTTTCATGTTCTCTGTGTATATATATACACCTCTACCCCAATATAACGCTGTCCTCGGGAGCCAAAAAATCTTACCGCGTTATAGGTGAAACCGCGTTATATCGAACTTGCTTTGATCCGCCGGAGCATGCAGCCTTGCCCCCCACCCCACCCTGGAGTGCTGCTTTACCGCGTTATATCCAAATTCGTGTTATATCGGGTCGCATTATATTGGGGTAGAGGTGTATCTTCCTACTATATTTTCCACTGCATGCATCTGATGAAGTGGGTTTTAGCCCACGAAAGCTTATGCTCAAATAAATGTGTTAGTCTCTAAGGTGCCACAAGTACTCCTGTTCTTTTTGCGGATAAAGACTAACACGGCTGCTACTCTGAAATCTGGGGGAGAGTATATCACGGGTGAACCCCATGTTCCTCCAAAGGGATAGGAGAAGCCAGAAACCCCAACCTTCTCTGATCGGGATGGAGACTGAAACCAGAGTGCCCTGAGGGGAAACGGAGCTACTGCTGGGGAGCTTCCTCCTGGGACACTGCCCTGTCAACTCAAGATCCATTAGCTTTCCAGTGAGTTGACAGTCTGGGGGTTGTTCATATGTTTCACTTGGTGTAACGCTGTCCACCTTGTTACGGTCCTAGGGAGACAGCAAGAACCAATCCCGTTAGCAATGCTGCTTTCGGTGAATAAAGAATTAACTCCACACCTACAGCACTGCAACCTCCTATGGTTTATCACTTGTCAGAGCGATTGGCTGGCCTCCGGCCAAGGAGAGAATCATTGGCCTGATCTTTCTTCTCCTTTATTTGCTGATTGCTATCTTTATGCATTGGCACATACAGCACATCAGTGACTGCAAAATAAACTGTTAGCGCTATCTGGTGAAAGCAAGAGATTCAGTCAGGAGTCCTGGTTTCTATCCCCAGGTCTGAAAAGGGAGTGGGGCCTAGTGGTTCGAGTAGGAGAGTTGGACTCAGGACTCCTGAGTTCCATTCCCGGGCCTGAGGGGAGATGGGTAGAACCGGCTGAGGCTGAGAGTCAGCTGTTCAGTACAACAGTCCCATCTGAAGTGCTGCTGACTCCCTGTTGCAGTATATTTGGGGAGCATGATTTGACTTTTATCTGGGATGCATTTCTGCTGCAATTCTTTCCTGTGACTCATTTAGTGGCTCTGATTCAATAAAGCTTCTGTGACTCCAATTAAACACGGCTTCTGAATGTACTTCTGTCTACAACAGCTTAGTCAAAATTTAGAATCATAAAATATTAGCGTTGGAAGAGACCTCAGGAGGTCATCTAGTCCAACCCCCTGCTCAAAGCAGGACCAACCCCAACTAGATCATCCCACCCAGGGCTTTGTCAAGCCGGGCCTTAAAAACCTCTAAGGATGGAGATTCCACCACCTCCCTAGGTAACCCATTCCAGTGCTTCACCACCCTCCTAGTGAAAGAGTGTTTCCTATTATCCAACCTAGACCTCCCCCACTGCAACTTGAGACCATTACTCCTTGTTCTGTCATCTGCTACTACTGAGAACAGCTGAGCTCCATCCTCTTTGGAACCCCCTTTCAGGTAGTTGAAGGCTGCTATCAAATCCCACCTCACTCTTCTCTTCTGCAGACTAAATAAGCCCAGTTCCTTCAGCCTCTCCTTGTAAGTCATGTGCCCCAGCCCCCTAATCATTTTCGTTGCCCTCCACTGGACTCTCTCCAATTTGTCCACATTCTTTCTGTAATGGGGGGGCCCAAAACTGAGAGACCCTGCATCAAACACCAACATGTAGTCTCTATTCCATTCTATTAAGGTTTTTATACCATTCTCAACACCATAGTGATGACACTGAGAAGCATGTGCAGTGGAGAGTCTTGTTTTGGTATTGTGATTTTTTAACATACCCGTTGCTCTGTGTTTACATTAGAGGACAAGATCAAAGAAATGCACCTTGTACTTAGAGCAGAAAGTGGTGCAGTTTGTGATGGCGCTTATTTCTTGGAGGAGTTCATCCTGGGCTCTTTGACTGCCAGGTCATAGCAATGCTGCTAGATACACCTACTGAAATTAACCTGTGACAGGTGCATCAGTTCTTAGTCTGTCCAGGGTAAATGCAGCCTGTTCTCCTCTGTTAGGTTTTTGTGCTCTCTTGTGATCACATCAGTTCATGCACCAGCTCAGCTTGTTTTTTATACCTGGGTGCTAGTTCAGTAGCCCCCACATAGGCAGGGCAGGCTCCCCCAAACACACAATGTTACACCACAAAGGGAAATGGTGCAAGTTTGAAGCCAGTGGCCCCTAGACAAGAAAGGCCCCATCTTACATTACTCAAACCCTGCGGTGGCCAGTCCCCCAGGACCTAGGGCCAGATTGTAACCGGCATCCTGGGTGCAAGGGGAGAAGTGACTGGAGATCTAGAACAAACACAAGAGGTCAGGGAGTAGCTTATATAGCTCATTTGAAATATTGCATACCCAAGAGACCTTATTAGAAAGTAGGGTTTAAGTGGTATCAAGTAATAACAGACAGGACATAGTAAGTCACAAAGCAAAATAAAGCAAAAACATTCAAGTCTAAGCCTAATACATTAAGAAATTGATTACAGGTAATATCTCACCCTCAAAGATGTTCCAATAAGCTTCTTTCACAGACTAGACTCCTTCCTAGTCTGGGCCCAATCCTTTCCTTGTTAATTCCAGCAGACATCTCATGTGGTAACCAGGAGTTTTCTCATGACTGGCCACCCCTTCGTCCTGCTCCAACCACCTTTTATAGCTTTCACACAAGGCGGGAGTCTTTTATCTGTGCTTGGTCCCCACCCCCACCTCTCAATGGAAAAGTACAAGGATTAAGATGGATTCCAGTATCATGTGACATGGTCACATGTCTCAGAGACCTCATTCCCCATTACCTATGGGCTGGCCCACACCTACACAAGAAGGCTTTCAGGTAAATAAGGCCATTTACAATCAATTGTCTGAGTCAATGGAAGCCATCAAGCAACAGAGATTCACTTGCATCTGAAGAAGTGAGGTTCTTACCCATGAAAGCTTATGCTCCCAATACTTCTGTTAGTCTCAAAGGTGCCACAGGACCCTCTGTTGCTTTTTACAGATTCAGACTAACACGGCTACCCCTCTGATACTGGAAGCCATCAAGTTTCTAAACCACCATTAATGGCCTATACTTTGCATAATTACAATAGGACCTCAGAGTTATACTTCATATTTCTAGCTTCAGATACAAGAATGATACATGCATACAAATAGGATGAATCTATTCAGTAGGTTATAACCTTTGTAATACCTTACAAGAAACCTTTTGCATAAAGCATATTCCAGTTACACCATATTCACATTCATAAGCATATTTTCATAAAGCATATGGAGTGCACCATCACAATAGTAATGTATACTAATAATCAAAGATAATGTATACTAAAAATGTCAAATCTTACTGGTAGCATTATTTAATTCACCCTTTTCCACTATACAAAAACAAGCAGACATTCAATGAAAATGAAAGGCAACCACAGTGTAAAATTTGCCATCAGAACTCATTGCCACAAGATATTTATTAAAGCCAAGAGCGTAGGAGTATTCCAACAAGGACTGGAGTTTATATGGAGAATGAGAACATTCCAATTTGCCATAGTAAGGACTAAAAACACACACAAAAGTTTGACAGGGCTATACATGCTCCTGCTTCAGGGCACGATTCAATCACAAACAGATAGGGGTTAGGACAGGAACTTCCCCCATGGCCAGGCTATTACATCATTGTCAGCTAGGGGGGTTTCTTATATGTCCCTCTGAAACAGCTGGATCCAAGGGAACCGGAACAAGGGGGGCCGGGAATCCATGGCCTCATCACTTTTCATCTACTGTAAGGTTGTGCGATGGTGTGAGGAGGCAGGTTCAAGGGGAAGGGGTGGGGGTGGCAGGGTAGGGGGAAGGGTCCCAGTTCAGGTGCCAGTGGCCCCACACACTTTTAGGGAGCCTCTGTAACTCCTGGCTGGAGCTCACTATGGTTGGAAACAAGACACTGGGCTAGAATGAACTCAAGTTTGAGTCAGTCTGACAATACTTATATTCACAGATTAAAAGACCAGAAGGGACACCAGTATCATATAGTCAGACCTCCACTATAACACAGGCCACAGGACTTCCCTGAATTAATTCCTGTTTGAAGTAGATCGGATCTTTTGGAAAAAAAACATCCAATTTGATTTAAAAATTGCGAGTGGTGCAGAATCCACCACAGGCCTTGGTGAGTTGTTCCAATGGTCAATTACCCTCACTGTTACAAATCTGCAGCTTATTTACAGTCTGAAAATCAGAAGAACTGAAGAGATACAGCATTGGCTGGAAACTGAACCCAGATCAACTGCTTGTACGGCACCGTTCTAACTGCTGCACCACCAATGCTCTTGTTTTTGTATGAAATATCCTTTGTTTAGCAATAAAAATAGCCTCAAACCATTAACACCAACACACCAGTGCACCTTGGGAACCAAATACATGCAACAAATTAAGATGCAGACACTATTTTGGTAATGAGACACTGTACCAATAATTAAGAGTAGACAAGGCACCAATAGACTGTAATGGAGAATTTCAGGCAGCAGAGGGGGATAGTGTGCTTGTTTAGCAAGTTTAAAGCTCTAACAAGAATATAAGATCATGAACACAGTTGATTTGAAGAGACAAGTCCTGCCTGGGGGTCACAGCTAGTCCTTGGGATGCCAGCGACCCTTGTTGGAGGGATGGTGTAGGGCAGAGCGCCTGGATGGAAAGGGGCTACAGGCCTGACTCCAGGTATGAGTGAGGGACTCTCCAGAGCCAGATAGAGAGGGGCTGAAGAACAGGGTCAGAGACTGGGGTCCCAGGTGAGGTTCCCCATAGCACAAGGCCTGGAGGCCAGGGGAGAGTTTTGGTGGATATGAAAACCTGGGAATTGGCGACAGGGCATGAATCACTTGATGATGACCTGTTCTGTTCATTCCCTCTGGGGCACCTGGCATTGGCCACTGTCGGAGACAGGATACTGGGCTAGATGGACCTTTGCTCTGACCCAGTATGGCCGTTCTTACGTTCTTATATTCTAACAGTAAATCCAACAACACCCCTACCTGCTCCAGGAGCGGATGCTCAGAGGAAGGAACCAGAAACCACACCAGCCTATTCAGCTACCACCATAACGCTGGGCTGGGCTTCGTGATATCCTACTGAATGGTGTAAACTCCGTCACCTCTGAGTCCAGTGCCCAGTGAACATAACACATTAACTGCCCCGGGGCAGCTAGAACCAGCCTTTCCTACCCCTCCCCCGTCGGTTTCCCATTCACCATCTCGCTCGTCCTTGTCTGGAACCTTCCTCATCCAGACACAAGGAGCGCCGGCCTGTTCCCTCCTCAGACCAGCTGCTCCAACAATGCCACAGTCATCCCCTGACCCCCCCCCGTCCCTGCCTAACTGCCAGTCTGCCCCCCCCAGCACAGCCCCACCCTTCCCGCCCCCCCCCCCCCACATCCCTGACTAACTGCCAGTCTGTCCCCACAGACAGAGCCCCACTCTTCCCGAACCCCCTCCCCCACATCCCTGACTAACTGCCAGTCTGTCCCCACAGACAGAGCCCCACTCTTCCCAACCCCCCCCCCCACATCCCTAACTGCCAGTCTGTCCCCACAGACAGAACCCCGCTCTTCCAGTCCCCCCCACATCCCTGACTAACTGCCCGTCTGTCCCCCCCACAGACAGAGCCCCCTATTTATTAAGTCTTCCCCCTACTCCAGGCAGTGTGGTCATATCCCTGATATGCCTATGCAGTGGGGTACCCAGGTTTCTCATGGTTTACCATCAGCACTGGCCCTATGCACAAATCCTAAGAGATCATGCTGTGAAGTTGGTTTTCATGCTGTGAAGTGGTGGGAGAAATCACAGGGTCTATATATTCCCAAAACATGGTGTGCAGCTGCTCAGCATCTTTGAGAGGAAAGATTAGAGATCTCCCACCTTTTTCCTCCCACCCACC